>NC_049244.1:31962207-32265237 GCF_011100685.1 Canis lupus familiaris | reverse complement strand
GCTTCAGTATAAACTGGCAAGGCCTCACCCAGTTCTGAGGCCAGCTCACAAGCATATCTATGGCTTTCTTCATCAGGAGACCCAGCACACTTCCTTGCCCATGACAGCCCCCATCAGCCTGTACTGATGCTGGAGGTCCTGCTCCAAATTCTCTTCCTAACTGGTTCTAGGTTATTCTCCACCAACTCACAAAAAGCAGGCAGCCTAACAGAGAAGTAGAGAGCCCTCATAGAACCTTTGCTCAGAACTTGCAAAATGGTGATCCACACAGGGTTTGGCCTGACCCAACTCAAATTAAAAACAAAATGAAGTGGGACGCCTGGGTGGCTCAGCGATTGAGCGTCTGCCTTTGGCTCAGGGTGCGATCCCAGAGTCCCGGGATTGAGTCCAATGTCAGGTTCCTTGCATGGAGCCTGTTTCTCCCTCTGCCTATGCCTCTGCCTCTCTCTCTCTCTGTGTCTCTCATGAGTAAATAAAATCTTTAAAATAAATAAATAAAATAAAAAATAAAAACGAAGTGACTATCTTAAAAGAGTGCACTATAAAAATTAGCTCAAATGGATGAAATATCTAAACATAAGAGCTAAAACTATTAAACACTGGCAGAAAACACAGATATAAATCCTATGGTCTTGGATTTAGGTAATGGTTTCTTAGATATGATACCAGAAGCACAACCAACAAAAAGAAATAATACATAAATTGGATTTCACCAAAATTAAAAGCTTTTGAGCTTCAAATGATGCTAGTAACAAAGTGAAATGTCAACCCATAGAGTCAAATAAAATAGTTTTAAATCATATACCTATTAGGGTACTAGCATCTATTATATATATATATATGAAGAGCTCTTAGGGGTGCCTGGGTTGCCCAGTCGGTTAAGTATCTGGCTTATGATTTCAGTTCAGGTCATGATCTCAGGGTTGTGAGATTGAGTCCCACCTTGGGTTCTGCACTCAGCAGGGCATGGGGTCTGCTTGAGACTCTCTCTCTCTCTCTCTCTCTTTTTTTCTCTCTCTCTCTCTTTCCCTCTGCCCTTCCCCCTGCTGGTGCATGTGTGCGCACTCTCTCTCTCTTTCAAATAAATAAATAAAATCTTTAAAACAAAAGAGTTCTTACTACTCAATAAAAAGACAAATAACCTAATTAAAAATTGGACAAGAAACCTGAATAGACATTTCTCTGAAAATGTATCAATAGCCCCAATAAGCACATGAAGAGATGCGCGATCCCATTAATCATTACAGAAATGTAATTTAAAACTATAATGAGATACCACTTCACATCCACTAGGACAGCTATAATCAAAAAGATGGACAATAACAAATGTTGGAGAGGATGTGGAGACATTGGAACCCTCATTCATTGCTGGAGGGAATAAGAAACAGTTTCCCACTTTGGAAAACTGTGTTGCAGTTCTTCAAAAAATTAAGCATAGTGTTAGCATATGACCCAGAAATTCCAATTTCAAACCCAAAAGAATTGAAAACGTATGTCTATGTGAAAACATACACACAAACACTTATTGTTATTCATAAGGACTAAAAATTAGAAACAGACTGACTTCCACTTTATGAAGAGATAAACAAAATGTGGGATATCCGTTCAATGGAATATTATTCAGTTATAAAAAGTAATATAGTACAGTTATGTGCCATCCTGGGGATGGACCTTGAAAACATTATACAAAGTGAAAGAAGTTAGTTACAAAAGATTATATGATTCCATATATATGAAATGTCCAGAGTGGGTAAGTCCATAGAGATACAAAGGAGATTAGTGGTGCCAGGGGCTGGGGGGAGGTAGAAATAGTGAGAGCCTACTAATGGGTGTGAATTTCTTCTTGGGGTGATGAAAATGTTCTGGAGTAAGATAGTGGTGATGATTGCACAAATTCATGAATATACTCAAAGCACTTCCATCCATCCTCATTGTCTGGCTCCTGGCTCAGCCCTCATAACCACTGCATCTGAGAATTGTGGCTGGGACTGATTTTCACCTTATGCATGAGCACAGTGGAGCTCAAACAGGCCAAGGGACTTGACCAAGGTCACACATCAGCAGTGGCACAGCTGGAACCAGAGCCCATAGCCCCCACCACAGGGCCTTTAAGAGTCTATGCAACTTCCCTAGGAATTGAAGGCCTTGGAATGCTATTTGGAATAGAACACATAGTGGCTTTCTTGTCTACATTATTACCATTCTCCTCTACTCCCCTTAGGAAGCAAAACTCCCCCATACCTGAAACAGGTAAAAAACAAAAAAACAAAAAAACAAAAGCCATGCCTACCTAACAGACACTGTCATAGAAGCTGGGAGGCTTGGCAACTTTTGCTCTCCCAAGCCCCCATGGGGTGCAAGGCACTGCCTGTGCCTCACCTTCTCCTCCCCAGCTACCTTCCTCCTCTCCTTCTACTCTGTCCCCCTCCTCTCTCTTCTCCTCTCCTCCTTTTGAGTTGTTTCAAGGAGGTGGGAGTTCACTCCTCAAGCAATGGCAAATCAAGAGACCTCCTTGGAATGGGGTGAGCTGCCAGGCATGTGACCCATGTCATAATATCACAGATAACGTGGTACTTCAGGCACTCCTGGTGACACCTGAATTCTAAATGTCAGCTTAGTAGCTGTGAAGCAGTAAATGATCGTGTTCACCCGGAGCAGACTCTTTCTCTGATAAAATTTTTCCTCCCTCATAAGTAAACCTTGCAGAGAAGCCCAACATAAGTTGCCTGGTTTTATCACAGAACGTAGTTTGGGCAAAAGAATCTGCTACCCCACAAGGACCAAGCTGAGACCCTGCACATAGGTAGTTCATGAAAAATATTTGCAAATCTGATTTGTTTGGTAATATCCACGAGGATCATTTTCATGAGCGTGAGTGAGGAGTCAAGTTTAAGCTTCTCCCACACTGCTTCCCCAAACTGTATTTTCCGTGAGGCATCATCAGGTGTTCTGAGGAGAAAAGCTTCCTGTGGCCAAAAGAGTGTAGGGAAAGGTTAATACTAAATATCCCTACTGGAGTCTTTGAGGAGCACACTGCAATACAAAAAGGTTTGTGGAGTCCCGCAGAAGAGCCCTACCCACACACACTACATTGTTCTGACCACAGACCCCTTTCACAGAAGCCCTGTGTCAGCTGAAGGAACAAGAGCTCTGCGGCCTGTAGGGAGGAGAGGCCATGGCTGAGCCAAGATGCCCAGCGTGGGTGGTGGGGCGGGGGTGGGTGGCCAGCGGTGAAGCAGCAGGTTGAGCTTCTGATGTTGGGGACGATTGAACAGCAGTAGCCAGTAAGGTGTTTCGTTGACTCCGGGCTGCCACATAAAGGTGGGGTGCATAGGGTGGTGGGAGGTCCCTCAGGGGTGTGGGCTGCCTCGGGCCCCCCGGGGGGTTGATGTGGGCAGAGGGTGGAGGTGCAGCTCAGATGGTTTTTACAGCAGCAGGAGAGCCACGCTCTCCTTGGTGGGAAAAGCAAGCTGGCAAAGAAGTCCCTATCGTGGCCAGGCTCTCCCTCTCCCCAGGGCCCGCAGGGGCCCACTGGCAGCAGAGGGGGGAGGCGGGAGGAGAGGGCAGAGCTCAGTGCCAGGCCAGGAGGCTACCATTCCCACGCACAGCTCGCCCCGGCAGCTGAGGGGCCGACACCGGTGCTGAGACGCGAGGCACCTCATCCACCCACGCCACGTTCATCAAGAGAGATGAAGAGCAGAGGAACGAGGGAGACAGTGAGGCAGACAGAAGGCACCAGCCCAAACCCACTCCGCTCAGCACGGCTTTCTCCAGTCTCTGATGCGGCTGCTTCGCTCCCCCCGGCCCCATCTGTGCCCATCCACCGTCTGCCTGACCCACTGCTCCTGGGCCTTGGTGTGTCCCTCCGGGAGTCCCATCTCGCCCCAGAGAATCTCTACCGGCTTTGGAGGGGCTGTCTCTGGGGCGAAATCCCAATGTTTCGGTATCTGATTGCTCTCTACAGCTGATCAAATGTGATTTTCCAGTTGAGAGAGAAAAATAAACTCACTAAAAGAAGGCAGCTCAAATGAAGCTAACGTAAAAGACAAAGCCGGAGCGCAATGCCCAAGTGGGTGGGGGCTCAGCCCTGCAGCCTAGGTTGGCCGGGGCTTTTGGTAAAGGCAACAAAAGACAAGATTGTTTCTTCCTACAGACATATGCACGCTTATACATACAGTGTGTGTGTATGTACAGACATACGCATACATATGACATCTGTGCACGGGTATCGGGGAATCTGATGTTGAGACTGGAAAATGTGGTCTCCATGCTCAGCAAACCTGCAAGGAAGAAATAGCGACTAAAGCCACAGGAACTTGGGGGTGGGGTGCGGAACAGAACCCTTCTGAAGAGCTGGAGAGGGGAGCCAGTCCCGTGGAGAGAAGGCGGGACAGTGGGCACCTGCAAGCATCATAGATGGAGGGCAC
Organism: Canis lupus familiaris; assembly: GCF_011100685.1. Classification (NCBI taxonomy): domain Eukaryota; kingdom Metazoa; phylum Chordata; class Mammalia; order Carnivora; family Canidae; genus Canis; species Canis lupus. Next base: position 32,260,810 of record NC_049244.1, on the reverse strand, counting down.
AGCGGTCCCTCCATAGGCCCAGGTGGGAGGTTTAAAAACTGCATAGGGCTGGGGGATGTGGGGTCTGGGGGACACGATAACCCCACTGGTAGGGCACACCAGAAACTCCTCAAAGGAGAAAGGAATAATAGAGAAGGAAGAAAAAGAGAAAGGAGAAAGGAGAGGAGAGGGACAAATGGAGCTGTCCCTGGAGGGGGATGCGAATGAACCCACTGATGTCAGTGCTGGATGTTGAGGGGAGCCTGCTCTCCATCCCTCTCACCTGCCGCCAGACCCCTTGGGTCTGTGATCTCTTGTTTTTTGGCCCTCTTTCTTGTAAGCCTTTCTCATCCAGGGACTTCTCATGAAGTCCACATATCCATGTGGCACCTGGAGCACATGTGTGTAACCAGGACGCCTCTAGGCCTGCATTAGCTCCTTTCCCGGGTCCCATCTCACCTGCTCCCAGGATCTGAGGCAGCAGGAAGGATGTGGCCATGGCATGTGTGGGGTCTAATGGTTTTTCCAAGATACCAGTACCCACTTAATCAGGGGTCACTGAGCAGGCCCCAAGGGGATTCTCGAACTCACCACTCCGCATAAGTGGATCCTTCTCACAGGCTACCTGGGTGGGTATTGAGCAGAGCTGAGGAGGACCAGGTTGCTCTGAGTCTGCATTTGGGCAGGAATCTTCTCTTGGGGCTCATGTCCTTTATCCCCTCCCATACTCTTCAAGCTCCTTGCTTTGCAAGTAGCCCTGCTGCCAGAGTTGAGTCCCCTACCACACAGCCACGCCCCTCCCCACCATCTGTCTTTGTGGGCTCCAAGAAACCCCAAGCATCTCTGTGTAGCAAATGCATTTGGAAGCATGAAATCTGCTAGAAATCTAATGAGACCGGAGTGGAATAGAAAGGCAGAATTTAACTTCTTTCTCCCAGCCCTGGATTTAATGTTGCCCTCTCATGTCTGCCTTCCTGTGACCCTGCCTTTGCTGGGGAGTGCCCCAGGGCACACTTAGCACACCTGAGTTACTCTCCATGCCAGCTTCGACCCCGATGGTGAAATCTGCTACCTCCAGGGTAAAACACAGAGCATCACATCAGCTCTGTCTATGACGGGGCCTTCCAGAAGCTCTAGAGAGTTCAAATGCCTGCTGAGGAGGATGCATTCTGGGAAGAGCCTAGCAAAGCTGCTCTGTCTAAAGGAATAAGAAGTGTGCTAAGAGTCTGCAGAGCTTCTTCAGCCTGCAAGGCAGAGGTGGCCCAGGGGGTGAGAGGCCTGTGAGGCACACTAGCACTGCAGGAGAGAGCCTCACCCCTCCTGCATGCAGTGGTGGGCACCCGCCCTGTGGGGGCTTTGGAGGCTGAAGGATCCAGCTCTGCTGGGAGCAGCCCAATCCTCTATAGTGATGTACAGGTTCCCTGGTATCATGGTCACCTGGTATTGGTGGCTGAGACTCAGAAGTGGACACTGTTCCTTCTCTGAGAGGCTAGTGGCTGATAGGTGGGCTACTGGTGCTAAGATGAGGGAGATGGAAGAGCTGTGGGCCAGGCCATTAGGGATGTGATGGAGAACTCCAAGTGAAAGAGCACCCAGGGAAGTACTAGGTGTTTCCTGCTTTCCTATCCTCTAGGCTACAAGAAAGGTGCACAAATGGGGATAGAGAGAGACTCCCTATAGGGAGGGGTAAATGAGGCCCATTTTCAGACCTGGGCCGTGGAAGTCTCACCATAGAAATGCCAGCACTCACCCTTGATGGCACCTACCAAGTGTCGGCTGGTACCAGGTCTTGACTGCATGGGCCCATTCATCCTCAGAGTTGGGCTGTGCCACTTGCTAACTGAATGGTCACCATGGACAAGTTATAGACACGTAACCTCCTCACACTTTGGTGTTCTCATCTTCAAAAAGTTGGAGTCATGGTATCAATTCCATATGGCTGCTTCAGAAACAACCAGGCAGCACTTAGCAAAGGGCTGGCCCACGGGACTGTTCACTAGATGTGAGCCAGCATTATGATCGAGTCTTTCCTAAATATGTACCCCAAAAGGCAGACGAGATGTAGGTGCAATATGTTCTTTGAAGCGTTATGCATAGTCATTTTATGAAAAGCAGCTTCAAACCAAATGTCCAACATTATGGAAATTGTTTTGTATAGGATATTATACCAAAAGGTAGACAGCCAAATGGACAGCCATTAAAAATAAGGTTCATGATTTTTTCTATCAAAATGCTTAGACTAGATTGTTAGGCACAAAAGGATAATAAACGAGAAAAAGAGGATACCAGTTAATAAACACACCAAAATATTAACAGCGTTTTGGGTACTATTTTGCCTACTCCTTGTTATGTTTAACTTCTTAAATTTTTGACAGTAGGCATCTGTTAATTACATATTTAAAAGATCTTAATTTACTTGAGTAAAAATGAAAATTGAGAGCCAGAGAAATATTATGTAGAACGTAAGGCATGAGGAGCTATAAGGCAATGGGAAGCATAAGGATAAATGGACGCCTTTGGAAGGAAGCATCTCTAAAATCAGGAAAATACCCAGAAAGGAAAAGATAAACCCATGCAGAGAAAAAGAAAATTGAATCTATAATAAATTTGAGTTTATAAGGAATAAATATGCAGTGTTTGTGGAAATTGTGTTGCATCTGGAAAAAAAGAACGATAAATATGTATATGATGTAAATCTTTTATGATAAATCTGTGAAGACCCAGTGAGCTCACATCCATGCTAGCTGGTGCTGTGCAAAGTCCTAGATTCCCTGCAGATGATCAGGGTGTTTGCTGCAGCAATGGCAAGTTCAGCTGGCCATGCTCTGAAGTGCTTGCCCTCCTTCACCTGTGTGGGACACCATACTGCCCTCCAGGACAGAGGGAAGTAGATGCTCAGCTCATAGCACTCTCATCCTGAGTCTTCCTAGTATCTTTCCAGAGCTCTCTGAATTTTCCTCTTCACCCCTGGCCTTCCAGGTCTTCCAGAAACACCATCCTGCTCCAATTCCAAGTCAACTCCCCATGCCCGGAACAGACCCAGGATTTAAAAGCTGAAAATGGAAAAGAAATGATCTTTACTAGAAACAAATTTTGTGCTCAGTGCTTGCAGAGAACTGGAGACCCGGCAGGGAATGAAACAGGTGTGGTCTCCTTGAGGTTAAGTGAATGCCAAGGTACCTTGTGCCATGTCAGATCCCAAGCAGGTTCCTCATGCCTTGAATGAATGAGTGAGATAACTTAAAAATTATTTTCTCCACTGTGTGAGTCAGGATGCTCCAGAGAAACATAAGCAACAGAGTGTGTGTGTATGTATGTGGAGAAAGAGAGAGAGAGAGAGAGAGAGAGAGAGAAAGAAAGAGGGATTTTAAGGGAATTGGCTCATGCAATTATGAAGTCTGGCAAGTTCAAAATCTGGAAGATAGGTCAACAGCCTGACGACCCCGGAAAGAGTTGCAGCCTGAGTACAGAAATAGTCTGCTGGCATAATTCCCTCTTCTTTGTGGGATGTCAGTCTTTTTTTCTTTTTTTTTTTTTAAATTAAGCTCTTCAACTGATTGGATGAGGTCCACCCACACTATGGAGTGTAATCTGTTTTACGCAAAGTCTACTGATTTAAATGATAATTTCATCTAAAAAAAAAATACTTTCACAGAAACATTTAGAATAATGTTTGACCAAACAATACCGTGGCCTAACCAAGTTGATGTAATAAATTAACCATCACACCAACCTGATTCTTTCACAGATGAGAAAAAAAAAGAAGAAAAAAAAAAAAAAAACACGTCCTTGGAGACAACAAGACTTGCTCACAGAGCTGAGAGAGCCTAAACTCAAATTCAACCGTATGTCTAAGCAATTTCTCTCTTCCACTCTTCTTAAATAAAAGCAATTTTTCTCTTTTATTTTTCTCTTTTTCTTTCTCTAAACAGCTTTTCCCTCCAACCTAGAAGTCTGATTTCCAGAGTTTATTCAAATTCAGAGACCATCTATCATTCTGAGACATTTTCCAGAATCTCCAAAAATATTCAATCAACACACAGCAGAGATGCATGCACCCTCATCAGCCCCATTCTGTGAGTTCGGTTCAGCCTCTGACCCACAGTCTTCTTACATAACCACCGTCTGAGGTTCACTGTGACCAGGGCTGAATACTGACTGGCTCTTTCTGCAAGGATCTAGAATTTTTTTTCCTAAAGGCTCCAACAGGACCAATTCCTGCCTGCCTCGGACAGATTAACTCTGCTCTGGCAAGGGGTTGTGCTAAACTATTAGGTTGATCTGTATGAAACTGCTGATATTTGACCTACAGAAATAGCATTTTCATATAGTTCAAAAAAAAATGAGCTCATTTTTTCCTGGTCAGACCTCACCTTCCTCAGTGTCCTGTTTTCTGTGGAAAGAGAATCTCCGCTCCCTCAGTGGACAGGAATGAAAGATGCTGTTATTAAAAACAATCTAAAGTGATCTGAGAAGTGACAGCATCTCTTAGAGCAATGAGGTAATGCATCCAGCCTGCCTTCTCTGCTGTTTAACTTCCTGACAGGAGGCACAGAACGTGAACAAATTGATTGTCCTGTACAAAGTCAAGTAAATAAATAGCAATGCTTAATGCAATCATTTTCCATATTGCCTCATCAAAACCCACGCAGCCAAAGCCATTTATGAATTACGTAGGCCTCTACCGTTGTTATCTTTCAGCAATGTTGCTCTCAAAGATGCCTGCAGGGGTGGGGGGGGGGGCAGGAAAGCAGGTGCTAATCAATCTTGAGGCTGTGATCAGACATCATTTAGAAAGATGACAGCTTGCTTGAGCCATTCCTAAATTTTCAAGAGAGAACCACCAAGGGACTAAGTCATTAATGCAGAGATAGGAAGAAGGCTGGGTCGGGGGAGTTATTATTAGAGAATAACTACTTTGGTGCCTCGGTCCTGCTTTAGGTTTGCAAGGAAAAAAATAAACTCTGGGAAGAGTGAAGATGATGGAGGACCCAGGCCAAGAGTAGGCTAGAATGAGATGATCCTTGCAGTCTAGCATCTAGCTTGTTGCATTTCTTACTTCCCTTCCTTCTGGCCATTCTTGAAGTGAGGATAATAGAGCCCAGAAAATCAGGGATAGAAGGACTCTCACGTGTGGTGGTAGACACTTGACTTATTTCAGCAGCAGCTAGGATGGATCAGAGGCTCTGAGGAGATACTCCTGCCTGAGGTGAGGCCCATAGCGGCGAGGAACAAAAAGCATGCCCTGATAATTAAAGGCCACTTACCCTCCCATGTAGAAAGGATGCACCCCCAGGAGAGCGTGCCCACAATGTAATTAGGCTGTGGTACGATGACACAAATATGAAAATGTCAGGACGTTTTAACAAAGATAAATTCATTTTCATTTAAAGGGCTGTCCTTTATTATTCTGTCCTTGCCACTTTGGGGAGTGGGGATGAAGGTGTCTTCTCTTGTACAGAATTGACAAGGGCTATGGACGGTCATTATATTTCAGTGGCTTCATAAGAGTCCCTATCTAACTCAAAGTTTAGGCTATCAAGTCAACACATAAGTCAAAACCCATAGTCTAATCCTAGAAAGCCCCCTCCAGCAGCCCGCATGACAGTCACGCATACATGATAGCTTGTCTGCATTCCTGCATCATTCCCTCTAATTTGTTCTTATGTCAGTCTGAATACACGCAACAGAAAACCCACTACACTTGAGCTTACACTCACATTGTGAATATTATAAGGGAAGGGGGAAGCAGGCTTCACTCCCAGGGTGAGGTCCTTCAGGCCGCTTGTCCTGGGGTACCGTCAGAAGCTTACAGCAGAACAACACCTAGACTCAGGCCCATTCAGCTTTTGTCCCATTTCAGGTTTCCAACCAGGAAGAACATGGAACACAGAGTTCCAAGGTCTAGAAGTCAGCCCATGAGTCCTGAATTTCTCACAGGCAGGGGGAATGGCTTAGTCACCTCTGCCCCTACATAGAACCTTGCACAAAGTTGGTGTTTAGGGCTGTTTGATCAATGAATGAATGAATGAAGGAACAGCCAAGTCCTTACTCCTCTCTGATCACATGTTGTGGGCTTAGCGACCAAGCCCACAGGGGTAGGAAGGAGGAGTGAACCGACTTTGTGCCTCCTCACGAAGCTGGAAGAAGCAGAAGCCACAGAAGTCCCATAATCAAGGGCTCCTCAGCCCTGCTATGGAGGCCACAGGCCCCAGAAAATGGGACTAGATCCCACCATGAGTGTGCCCATGGCAGAGCTGTGGGTGTGAAGACTTGGCTACCGTGCCCCCTTATTCCCCACGGCACCACTTCAAATCTAAGATCCTCTGCCCTCAGTGAGAGGAGAGACTTTCTAAGACTTGACAAAAGACAGACTAGGGAATGCTTCCCTCCTCTCCTCCCCTGAGACCTCAATCTGCAGTCACACTTGCCCTCCCTAGCACCTCCCATCAACCCTTAGAGAGAACAATCTTAAGTTTCCCCATGCTCCCTCTTAGAGCCATCGCTGCACTGTGTAGTTCTTCCCTCTGCTGATACAGTCTGGTATTTGCCACCTCCACGTATTAACTCCTTCCATAACCCTCGAATACCCATCTCCCACCCAGAGCAGCATTCTTGACTATGGCACTACTGATGTTTGGGGCCAAATAACTCTTTGTTGTCAGAGGCTGTCCTTTGGATTGTAAAATGTTCAAGAGCATCATCTCTTACCACTATCTGCCTGCACACCCTCCAGATTTGACAACCAAAAGCCAAGTGGCCTCCTGGGGGAAAAGGGTAAAAAATTGTACCTGTTTGAGAACCATCAGTCTAGAGTAAAATGCGGCTGCTGCAGGGTGTGGATAAATGTTTGTTAAGGGAAGGAACACAAAAATGGATAAATGAATGAATGAGTGAATCAATGCACAAGAGAGGAAGCATCCTGCTCCTGGGGAGCTCCGGGTATATAAATTGAGAGCTACAGGCAGAGACGCAGTTAATAGGTCAGCCAGTCCTACTGGGACCCTGAATCCTCAATGGGCTTTTGCTGACTGTGCAGTTTGATGCATTTCCAATTAACAAGAAGACTTGCAGATGTCAATGGACCTTCAATAGGGTCACAGGAATGGGGCTTCTGATAAGCCAGGCTGCAGAGTGTGACACAGGGAAGCTCAGGCACCTGTCTGCCAAGGCGTGGATTCATTTCCTTTGTCAAGTTTGCAATTTGGAATGACAGTTTCTCACCTTCTGTCTTCCCCAGCTGCCATTTGCAAAGGTTACTTGCTCTAATTTGCTCAGAATTTCTCCTCCCTTGACCTCTCTCCAAACTCCCGCTTCTCTTCCTCTCTCTTCCTCCATCAAGGTCTTTTTGGGAGATGACTACACTGTTGGGTGCTGTTCCTTATGGAGGTAGGACCAGGGAACCTGTACTGCTATGGGTCAACAGACTTTCATCAGGCAGGGAGAAGGAAACAGAAGGCATGAGGGCCTGGCCACACACTGTCACTCCTTGGCTTTCTGGGAATCTCTGTTCTCTCTCCAGCTCAACTACACTCTTCATCCTAGGTTCAGGGCCACAGAAGGTGAGCAAGGGCTAGGGCCATGGACAAGAAAATAGCTGTTGAAGATGTAAAACAGTCTAGGCTTTCTCATCCTTTAAGGTAAGAATAGGTCCTGCTTAGTGAGGGTTTAGGCACTGCCAAGCATTCTATGATTATTATGTCATGGAATCTGTCAGCAACCTTATGGAGTTAGAGTTCTATTCTTCATTTTACAGGAGAACAAAGGGGATATAAAAATTCTCAAGTTTAAGGGTGCATCAGAATCACCTAGAGGGCTTGTTAAAAGACAGATCTCTGGGCCCTGGCTCCAGAGTTTCTGATCCAGTAGGTCTGGACTAGGGCCTAAGGATTTCTATTTCTCAATTGGAGGATTCATACCTTAGGCTAGAAATCTAGTAACTTAACTTAAATCGCACATTTGCCAAAGAGCAGATATGTACAGGAATCAGGTCTCTTGGATGGTAGAGCCTGAGGTCATAACCTGGCATTATTTCAGGTAACCCTGTGGGCCAACAGATCCCATTTTTATAGGTGGAGAGACAATCTAAACTCATTAACCCATTCACTAAATATTTACCAAACATCTATCACATGCCCTGCCATGTGTGAGCTGTTGGGTATGACACAAAAATATGAAGCTGTTCTCTGTGAGCTTACATGTCCAGAGAGGGAGAGAGGCATATACACCCATACTTAAAGTGTAGGTAGAGATATTGCTCAGAAAGAACAAAACATTTGTTAGAGTAGCCATTCTCTCTCTCTCTCTCTCTTTTTTTTTTTTTTTTGGTTCCAGGGCCCCTTAAAATTCTTAAAAATTATTGAGAACCCCAATAATAAATTTATTGCATGTTCACACAACAAATTTTTATTTAAAAAAACCTATATTTTCAAAAAAGGTAAAAAAGGCTAGCAATGCTTTATGGTTCTTGCAAATCTCTTTATATTTGACTCAAGATAGCTGGATCCTTACTTATGCTTCTGCATTCAATATGATGTAATATGTCATTTTGACTGATGATATATAGAAAATTGATAAAAGAGAAAAAGAAAAAAGGAAACAATGTAGAGAGAAAGTTATTGTAGCCTTTTCAGATAATTGGGGATATTTTTCTTTGATACTACATTAAAACTCAATAAGTTTAGCTGTAATGTGGAATCTTAAACCTGATCAATGAAAATTATGCATTCAGGTTGTATTAAAATACATTCATCTATTTTGAATTTTCTTTTTTAAAAAGATTTTATTTTTTTTTTATTAGAGAGAGAAAATGTGTGTGTATAAGTGGGGTGAGGGGCACAGGGAGAAGCAGGCTCCCCGCTGAATAGGGAGCCCAATGTGGGGCTCAATCCCAGGACTCCAGGATCATGACTTGAGCCGAAGATAGCTACTTAAAGACTGAGCTACCTAGGTGCCCCTATTTTGAATTGTCAAAGCAACTTTTACCTAAGCTTGATTTAGTCACATCCCATATTGCTTTTTGGCAAATATTAGTACATTGAGTTATGAAGATCTTCTAAATGTTGACACATCATACAGTATCAAAAAATATATTCATTAATATTCTTTTTAAAAAATGGTAAGCTATCAATTTTCCTAAAACTCCAATTTTACTTGAAAGCTCAAGTTTTATCATTAGCAACCAATACCTTCAGTGTTTTTCATTGGAATGGTAAGCTCACTCCTCTTAATTTTCAATGCAGTATCCAAGTCTGAACAGCCCTAATTTGTGTGTCTGATGTTCTTGCAACTGAAAATTATGTTCCTTGAAAAAAGTGACTAGTTTGGGGGCACCTGGGTGGCTCAGTTGGTTAAGCATCTGACTCTTAGTTTCAGCTCAGGTGGTGGTCTCATGGGTTCTGGGATTGAGCCCTGCATCAGGCTCTGAACTCAGCAGGAAGTAGGTTTAAAGATTCCCTCCCTCTGCTCCTCCCCCACTTGCTTGTGCATGCATGTTCTCTCTCTCTCTTTCTCTAGAGTAAATAAATCTTAAAAAAAAAAAAAAAAAAAAAAAAAAAAACGGAGAAAAGTGGTTAGTTCAGCTTGCAACTCAAATAACCACATGAATGCTTGTCCTTGAGACAACCATAATACTTCAGGATGTAGAAGTATTTTATTTTATTTGAACTTACCATTTCATTGCACAGAAGGTTAAAATGACATGTACTCAAGGGTCAAGGTGTAAATAAATTACTAACTTTTAGTGCTTCATCAAGGCATTCTTAAGTGAAACTGGCATTGGTTTTTTCTAGGAGTTTTTTGAGTGATTGTTGGTAAAGGACAGGATGACTACCAGTATAGTCTGCTTGGGCAAAAATTAAAAATACCAGCTTCAGGCAGGCAGATCCAATATTCATCCACCAGCCATGCAAATATCAACACAGTGAAACAGGTAAGTGGCATCAAATTTTATTATGAAGATAGCTCTGGCCTTGAATTCCTCCTAAAAGAACCCTGTGTGGGAATGGAGGTTCGTGGAGCACGCTTTGAGAACCTCTGTACCACAGCAGCTTAAATTCCTCAGCATTTCTCAAACATCTCCTAAACACCTACCTATCTTGTTCATACTCAGCCTTGCCTCTGAGATGTCTCAAGAGATTAAGCACATCAAGGAAAGAAAGCACGAAGGTAAAAATATAGGGGAAAAACATTTCAGGAAAGATACAGTCTATACTGCAATGCAGGCAGTAAGCATATAGTTGAATTAAGCAGGCAGCTTAATTTAGCTTAAAAGGCATCACTTTAAAAACAACCAAATGTGTTAAGACATTACAGACCCAATTAATATGTTTTCTAATAATAATCAGTACCATTTGTTAAACATTTACTAAGGGAAGAAGACACTGCGTTGAGACCTTTGCCTATGTTATCCTGTCTGATCTTTCCAACTAGCCTATGAAACAAATATAATTACTTGCATTTACAGGCCAGGAAGCTGAGGCTTGGGGAGGTGAAGTGATGCGCCCCGTATGGAACAGCACAGCAGCAAATAAGGAAGCAGAACTGCGATTATGATCTTGGTTCTGTCGACCAGGAAGCCAGCGTTCTTAGCTCTTCGGCTCTGCAGTCCCTTGGGCACGGCTGACCACACGGCGGAGCTGAAGTTACTCTGCTGCTTGCCAGGGGTGAGATGCTGGCCTGCATCCTCTGGGACTGCCCCTCAGGGCAGATGCGGGCACAGCTGCCCTCCTCCAGGACAGCCCGACTCTGCCACGAGAGGACTCCCGCTCCCTTTTCTTTGGCCCAGCAGCAGCAAGCTGCCACCGACCACAGGGCCCTGCACTGTACTTGTACACAATGTACACACACACACACAGAAACGTCTGCCCCTTGATCTCCTGGGGGACCGCGGCAAATACAGGCAACAAATATAAGCAGACCTCTTTTTGTTAATTAGTGGTTGGAAAGTGAGACGAATTCAGTTTTAATTTCCTGATAAATTCACTACTCAGGACATAGATTGCACAAAATCTGCCTTGCCAATCTGTGACTGTCCTACTCACTCTCGGGTGAGTCTTTGTCCTCCACCCTCAGCCAAAGGCTGCCTGGAAGAGTGGAGTCTCGGGGAGACCCCCTAGGCAGGACTGGCTTGGGCTCACGGGGAAGCCGACATGCCCCATTCTCAGTGCTCCCCACTTCACCATCCTCCTCCTGCCCTGGGCTTTGGGCAACGTACAGGTCAGCCCCTATCCTACTTCTTCCTCCAAAAGGCACAGACTCAGGAGAGGACCTGTGGAGCAGGGTCTGAGTACAGGCACCAACCAGCCTCAAGGCATCAAGCATGTTGGAGGCAGCATTTCCATGGATGCACAAGGCTTGAGAATTTCTGCTGTGGAGATGGAGCAGAAATGAATGGAGCATGGTAGAGGGCAGGGAGTCCTCAAGGCATCCCAAATCAGACAGAGACAGATGCCTCCCCAGACAGGGAAGTCAAGGGAGAAGGTATGGAGGGGCACAGGGAGGAAATGAGAAGACCTGATGCCAGGAGAGTTTCCATCCCAGGCCTTGGCCCCAGGGCAACCCAGGTGCATAAGTATGTCTCATGGAGGGTTTTGCCTTCTGAGTCTAGCCTTGATTAAGCTTGAGCCTGGTTTACTAACAGTTAAAACATTAGAGAAAAAAGTACCCAACTGTATTTAGGGACTCAGATATTCCATATTCCTTTTGAATTGAGAGTAGGATATAAATAAGAAAATAAAATCTCAGAAGTCAACTTCTTTATCTCTGATTCAGTAATCCAGCATTTGCTATTTGGCATGGAGAGCTATTAATATGCTTAAAGACAGGGCATTAGGGGAGGAGTCATGAGGCTTCTCCAGATCAGCTGAAGAATGCACTTGCTCTTTGGACAGACCAGATAATAAGGCGCACCTTGCCTACCTGGGGCCACTGACCTTGATTCAAGTGAATTTCTTGAGAGGAAACAATCAGCCCAGTGAAGACTGTCTTGCAGACTCAGCAAACCTCAGGTCAGTGTGCAAGACCCTACCAGCACTGCAGGAGGAGGGGCAGTCCTTAGGAAGGGTCCTGGATTTGCCAACAGAATACAGGCTGCCTACCCAGTTTAATTTGTGTTTCAGTAATTTTTATTTTTAGTCTAAGTACATCCCAAATATTGCATAGGACATGCACTGAAAAATCATTCTTTGTGAGAGGTCCGTTTGGGACACACTTCTACTAAAAAGCTATCAGTCGCTTATCTGAAATTTGAATTTAACTGAGGGTTCTGTATTTTGTCTGGCCACCCTATCATCATGATCTCAAATGTTAGGCTTCAAATTTTCACATTCTGGATCATGATATCTTGTAGTCCGGAGCTTCCTTTCCATTTTCAGAGGAGTGGCCTTGTTCAAGGCTATGAAGGAGGCTAAGATCATGGGGTTCTTCATCCAAGACTGGTTGGAAGACTTGCATTTGAAAAATTCTATTTGAGGAAGTGGCTCTACCCAAAGGCAAAGACCAGCACATGGGCCCCAGAAGGCTCCCCAGGCACTTCACACTTCTCAACACCCAGTACTCCTGGGCCATACAAATAAATTCCAAGGATTCCCAGGGGAAGGATGGAGAATGAGAGGCAAGGCGATATTCTTTCTAGGGAAGAGACAAGGAGGAAGGAAATTATAATTGTGGCTCCAGAGTTTTAAGTAATTCAACCAACACATGCCCTCCATGAGGTATTGAAGATGGATGCAGCCTTTCCCTCCTGGTTTACAGAAACCCAGGGAAGGGGCCCTAGGCAGTGGAATGCATCCCCTACCAGCAGGGAACATTTTGCCACAAAGGAAAATCCCCTCTGAGGGGATTCATTAAATAAAGTCCAGGCTGAGCCTTTCCTAAGGGGCTCCGGGGCCTTCTGCAGCTGGATGCTCACTAATCCCCATAAAATTCCAATGCAGTAAGAAGGGGAAGGAATTATAGATGTAAAATTGTTATCAGGAGGATTCAGGCGGATTTCTCCTCGTCCGCTTCCTCTATCTCCTCCTCCTCCTTGTCAAGCTATTAAAAATAATGCCTTGCATACATAGAGTGCTTTACAGTCTAGAAAGAGCTTTCTGGGCATTACCTTTGAGGCTGGACAGCAGTGACCTGCTTGGACCCTGACATGGTTCTCTGAGCCTTCACAGCTCCTGCTCCAGTGCTCCTTACAGCCACATCCACTGGCCTGAACCCTTCATCCTCCACTGCTCCCCTTTCACACACACACACACACACACACACACACGCATGTACATGTGCCCGTGCATGAGCACATGGGCATGCCCGTAGATGCAGATGTGTCTCATCCATAAACTCTGTGTGGTTCCTTGTTCCTTGGAGGTTGGCACATGGGCCTCTAGTTCACAAATATCCCCAGACCCAGGACTCAGTGTCTTTGGGTCATCCTTCCCTCCTTTCACCACAGGTCCCCAAAAGGGCAAGCCAGGCAACTCTCAGGACATCATAGTGCATGTGGGGGGAGCCATTCCTAAGGCATCTTTGCCTGAGAGAATTCTGGCTTACTGAAAAAAGTTGAAAGGATAGCTTAGATTTACTGCATACCTATTACATGCCAGGCTCCTTATACCTTACCATGGTGAATGCTTCACAGTTCTGAAAGGAGGGGAGTGTTGCCCAGTTTTATAGGTGTTAGAACTAAGATTCAGAGAGGATCAGCATTTGCCTAAGGTCACACAGCCAGAAAGTGGCTATGCTGGGACTTGAACCCATGAAGTCAGACTCCAAGCTCATATTTTTATTATGTTTAAAGTTTTCATGAGTCAGGAATTAAGACAGAGATTGGTGGGATGATCCTTGAGCTCCATATGGCACTGAGCAGTGTCCCTCAGTGGTATTCAGTTGGTGGCTGGACTGAGGGAGCTGGAGGCTCCAAGGATGGCTTCACTCACCTGCTGGCAGCTTGCTAGGACTGGCTGGTAGGCTGCACTCAGCTGGGCCCATCTCCCTTGGTCTGCAGTGTTGGGGCTTCTCCATGTACTCTCTCTAGCATGGTAGCTAGACTGTTACATGGTGAGGCCAAGAAGGAAGCAGTATATGTTCTTAAAGGCAAGGTTTGGAAGGGGCAACTTGTTGTTTTTGCCACACTCTGTCTGTCAAAACAGCCACAGGGCAGCCGAGATTCAAGGGGAGGGTAATTAGAAACCATCTTTGCACGGGATGAATGTCTAAGGATTTGCTATCATCTCTATTCCACCACAGGTGACTAGTAAACCCACAGATGTTACATAAGCCAGGGCCTGGCAAGGCTACCCCCTCCCCCGGAGCTACAAATGGCCCACATGCCCCTCACATCTCTCCTGGTAAGGGTGACGGGAGGAGCATGCTTGCACAAAGGGATCACCACCCCAGAGCTCTTATGATAACACCAGATGTTCCTGAGGCTCTCAGGCTGGGGGATCTGGTGAGTGTAGACAATGATGATGACAATAAAGGGGTAGGCCTCATAAGGGCCAGACCAGAAAAGTATTCCAAAACTAACTACAGAATTCCTGTAACTCTTCTGCATAAATCATCCACCAGTCAAAGGCTAAGGAAGAGAGCCAATGAGGCCTGATGAAATCCACCATTCATGCAATGAATTAATGAGTACCCACTCCATGTAGACATTAAAATCCACATTTCAACCTTGTATCTGTTGGCTCCTTCCTTTTCAATGAATGAGTACAAAATAGCCAGTCTACACAAGTCAGCACCATGAGGACTGGGTAAGGGATGAGACGCAGCTGCTCTCCCTGGCCAGAGGTGAGGCAACTGAATGCTCTGAACCTCAGTCTCCCATTTGTAAAATGGACTTGGCCTACATGATTTCTAAATCCCTTCCAACATTTTGACGTGGGGAACCAGTGCCAATGACCTTTAAAAGCCAAATATATGCAAAACCAGTCATTTTCTCCCTTAGATACTAACAAGTGCTTCTATGCATATTCATCCTCAAAGGACATCCCCTCGAGGGGCTGAACCCTCTCCAGTTTTCAAGGCCACAACTATGAAGAATTCTAGCAAATCCTCCCGGAGGCCAGAGTGTCTCATCTTACTATTCATCCCATCTCATGGAGATTTGAAACAAAGAGCGAACTTTTCATCTTCAGTGTGCATCTGGGGTAAGGAGATTGAGTTTCAGAATGATTTGCTGCACTGAAAATCCTCTCTTCCTTCCAGGCCTGAGAAGTTACTCAGGCTCTGTGGTAAAGTGCTAATTCTCTCATTAAGAGGCCCGGTGTGAGGTTGGAGGTGTCCCGGGTCAGGATGCAGCCCCAGAATGTCTGATTACAGAATAACCACCCATCCATCTTCTGGGAGTCCAGTTACCATCCTAGAGCCCCTGTCCTGCCCATTTGGTATGACATTCCATTGCCTGAATCAATCAAGGGAACAGAAGGCTATGTTTATGGCTACATCATGACTGCTCATCAAGCCTAGTGCACACTTTTGTGAACCTCTGCAGCTCTGGATCCCAGCCACTTCAATCCATTGCTATACCCTCCTCCAGATCTCAACTGTGGAATCCACTTTTGGGTTTCTGAACTGGCTGTGTGTCATTAGTAAGACGTGTCATTCTAGAAGTTTCTTAAATAGGCACAAGGTCCTCACTAACCAGAGAGGTTAAGGAACTTATCCTTAGTTCAGACATAGTTTCACAGGAAGGCAAGGGCAGGACACCTACCAGTTACACTGTCATGGTGGCTGAGTTAGGAGGACCCTCCACAGGTCTAAGGGCGGAGGTTAATATTAGTTAATATGAGGTAAATATAGCTAAACCTAAGATGTTCAAGCCTACAGGGGACACATCTCTCCCAATCTCAGGGCACAATAATCTGTACACTGCAGGATACTCACATGGTAGACATGGCACAGAGTAGTAAAGTGGCCAGGAGCTCCTGACCTCATAGGCCATTGAGCTTGCCACCCCATTCCATCCTAGGCAGTTTGGACAGGTGTGTGTGCCAATTTCAACACTTCCTCGATTAATTTTCTCCCTATCCAATTCAAGCAAGCCCTAGCCACTTGGTTGGACAGGTCCCGGACTTCCTTGGCACTATCCCCCTATACCTATACCCTTTTTAAGTATAATATGGGCCTAAGGCTCTGATTCTTCAGAGACAGGGCTCCATCAGCCTCATTATACTATTCATTGGCATGAATATTCATGAATATTCATGCCAATGAATAGTCTATCTTCCCCATCCAACAGTGGGCTCCTTGGGGTCAGGAGGAGCTTCTTGCCTGTGGCCTCACCACTTAGCCTAGAGCCCAGTAGCCACTGGAGGATACTCAGTGGATGTACATGGAATCAGGGAAAGGATGGAGATGGGTGGCTGGAGAGATAAATGAATGCTAGTTCCCAGTGGGATTTCCATGACCCATGTCCCTCCTTTCTTCAAACCTGTAGACCTGGCTATACCAGATACTTTGACAAATCTCAGGCACCAACCTCCTTAGGGACCAATTTTCTCTTCTTTGTATTATAGCAGAGCCCTGGCATGTTACCAATAGGCCTCCACATGGGCCAGTCATCTGACCCTTGCCATAAGCAAATATGTTTTAGAATGGCCTATGACTCATGCATCATGCAAAGATGTCTCAAGATGCAGGAGATGCTGAGACAGTACTTCAGAGCTGATGGACACCAGGCTTCCAGCTGATCCAGCTTTTCCCAGAAACAAGAGCCAGGCCCATGTGATGCATATGAAAGCCGTTGTGGGGTCAGCAGGACAGTCCTGAGTGGGAGACCATGCCCAAACACAGAACCTGCTGGATTTTAACCACTTTCTTGAATTACTCAAAGACGTGCACACTAGAATCTACTTTAAGAATAAAAGATTCCCTAATTGAAGGTAATTTGCTTTCCCAGTTCCATTTACCATTCATGTAATTATTGTAAATACTGGCTTGGAATAAGAGACTTTTCTTTTATTCCCATGCAGTTCTAGCATTCCCTTCTGTGGAACTAGGCAGTAAAATCCCAGCTCCATGGGTAGGTAATAAGCCAGTCCTTCTCAGTAGAAAGGGGTCGTAGACACAGCTTTAAGCATAAAAAGACACCTGAGACCCTTAACAAGGGTGACATAGACTTTTCTGCAGCTTCCCCAAAGAGAGATAGATGTGAGAGGGAAAGAGAGGGAAGAGGGTTGTTTGGCATAACTCAGGCCCATTCTGTGAGCAGCAAACTCTAGGGCTCAGGCCATGTGCTTCCAAACCCCAGTGGAGTTAAAAGAATGAGCTCAGAATATGGGCATAGAGGAAACAAGTCCAGAGCTGGCCTAGAAATACCTGGGAGCACTCAGCAGGAAGCGGAAGTGCCCATGGGAAGATCCTGCCAGCCTGGATAGTATGTGAAGCCTGGGCCACCATCTTGGCCTCCGATACACAGATTCTGTTCTCCTTCAGCTGCACTGGTAGCCTCTCTGTCAGTCATCCTGCTTCTTTCTGGCCGTAAGTCCTACTCAGGTCCCACGAGCAGGGTCCATCCATAGGATCTCCTCCATGAGCGGTTTCAAAAGGCACCCAGTGAAAAAACATTGCACTTACAAACCAGCTATAGGGCTGAGGCCCCCCATATGCTTATATATCCACAAGCCCCACTCTAGCAACCTTAGAAAGCACTGTTGCCCAAAGACACAACAGCTGCCTTGATAGGGTCACCTGATCTCCTATGAAGGGCCTCCCTGGGCAAAGCCACCTGGCAAGACCTGATCAGGGTCCCTGTGGCTGTGACTCAGAGCTGAGCCTTGTCTAGGCCCTAAAGCTACCAATTCACCACAATCCACCTGCCCATTTCCTGCTCAGGGTTCTGGTCTCCAGTCCTTCCCCAGGCAGACAGCAGTTGCCTCCCACAGCCTTCGGAACCTGGCTACAAATGCACAGCCAGGAGCCCGTGCCCTCTCACTAGATTCCCAGTCTCCCCAACTCAGGAGCCTCCCCATGAGATCCTTCCCAGCAGACCTAGCTGTACACCCCTGCCCGCCTGCCCCTTGCCCTCCCCCAAAGGCCACTGCATATTTTATCTCCAGTGGACCATGAAGGTCTGAAGGAAGCAGGATGATTTATCAGAGACATAACCACACAGTTGAAATTGTGTCAATATATCTTTGCATAGTGGATTCTGAAGGATGCCCCCTATTTCTCTGGTAAATCATATACATTTAAAGTCCCCCAAATGCTTAAGTAGATATTTATCCAGTAAATCAGCTCAGCTTTGAAGCGGCTCATTTCTTTCCTGCAGAAATACAGGATATAGTTGCTAACCTTGTTTTTCTTTCCTTCTCCGAGTAAGGAAAAAAAAATAGAAGAAGAGGAGCGGAGAAATGAAATTCTGAATAATGAATGTTTAAATATTGACGAAGGTTTGACACTAATGGTGTGAGGGAGAGCACGCTGCACAATGGCTCCTCTGCGGCAGGATCTACAAAGGGAGGCAGTTTGCTAGAACCTTTCAGGCCCCTTCCAGCAACTAAATTCTCTGAATCTGTGACACGTTATTGAGTGCTCCTGGGCCAGGGCTGGAGCACACAGGAATTAGATGGAACCTTCTTGATGCAACAGGAAAGGTCTAGTGATTTATTAGTCTTCATTTCCGGATTCTCTCTCTCTCTCTCTCAACCTATTTGCAAACAATTTATTCAGAAACAGCAGTTCCTCCTTTTTAAAGGATATTACTCTGGTTTGAGCTATTTCCCACTTCCTAGGAAGATATTAAGATACATTGTGAATAAGGATTTACGTGTATGAATCCTCAGTGCCAGGCCTGGCTCTAAGTCAATGGTCAAAGGTGCTTGTGGAACCTCCAACCCCTGGTGTACCTTGTGTTTTTCACAGGCACATTCCCCAGAAGGCTGAAAACAATCTGCCCACTTTATAGCCAGAAGGGCTGAGGCCTAAGGACTCAAGCAGCTGTCTTGCACATGTCCTGCAGGGTTGGGGCGATGGTCAACTCTGGGAACTCCAGCAGCTATAATGATGGAAGCTCCCAGATGGAGCTGACCTTTCCCAGAAGTTACTGCTGCCCTGTCTTCAAGGTGAGCTCTGGGCTTGAGTTCTCCGAGTATTTCCTTCTGCCTTTCAGCCAAACCCGCAGTAAACCATTCCAGATTCTACCCTGATTGTCACCTTGCAGGAAAGGAATCTCCTGCAATACCCTATCTCAACACAAAAGGAATCCTTCTCGAAGTTCAAAGCCCGGAGGCTCTTATTCCTTCTTTGGTGACAGCCTCAGATTCCTCTTCCCCGCCCCACTGTGTTAGTCATGGTCTTCAGACGTATGGATTTTTGCCACCAAAACCATCTATGTTCAAATCTCTGACTCACACACAGGTTTCTCTTGGCCACCTCCTGGAATCTCAGTAAATGACAAAAAGCAGTAGAAAAGGTGTGAGTCCTCATGGATAAGGAGCACCAGGAAGGGGACTCAGCCTACAAAGGTCTGCATACATTTTTGGTGGGAGGAGTGAACACTGAATTTGAGATAAGGGCCACGATGTCCACACCTCTAAAGGGGCCATGTGAGTGGCTCGGTCACTGGGTCCCCCAGGGGCATGGTTCTCAGAGAGTGGAGGTGAGGCGTACAGGCACAGACGCCTCTGCTCCAACAAAGAAGCAGATAAATAAAGCACAAAGTGCACATATATCACACCAGCAATGCACGAAAGTAGCGCAGACAAGTCCTAGCACTAACTGTGCAGCGGGACCCAAGAACGAGCAGGATGGACACAACATGCTTTCAGGATGGAGGTGGGAGACACCAAGCACCTTCTGAGCATTTGGGAAATGATCTTGGTTATAATTGGACAGATTTGGTTGACTCCATGGAAAGAACATAGGTAGTACGCAGAAAATCAGATAAATGAAAAAAAATGAGGAAACCATTAATCCCAGATTTTATTAAAAAGTGTACGAAAAAGAAAGTCACCATATGCTCCATACACTACTCTACTCAGCTTGGCACTGAAAAATAGCTGCATCCATATAATGATGGGAGCAGGATATAACTTTTACCAAAAAAGTTATAGAGATCGACACAATAAATAAGCATCAATTCTCTACTGCACACGTATTACATCCCAACGTCACATACATAGACCCAAAACATTACAGACAAGTAACAGATAGAGCAATAGAAAGATGTTAGGAAAATAAAAGAAGAGGAAAAATGTGGAGAACAGCACAAGAGAGAGCCATATCCTTGGCAACCAAAAGAGAAGGTCTAAACTGGCATCAATAAGTAGCATTATAAGAGTATGATTTTTAAAAATGGAAGTAAATATACGAAGTAGAGCAAAGTGTCAGGAAGCAGGATGGGGTGGCGGAGGTGGGCAGGAGATTGGTGTTCTTTCATTTTGGTACAAACTGAATTTTTAAATCCATCACTTTGGTAAAAACAAAATTAATTCAAAAATGCAAAGCTGCCATTCCCCCAAGCAGGCCCGCCACACCATGGAAGAGGAAGATGCTAATCCGCATCACCCCCCTCCAGGGAGGGAGAGAGGGAGGCCAAACACAAAAGGAGCCCCCAAACACATGTTCTGCTCTGGCGAGGGACAGACATACGTCCTAAATTCTGGCGACACCCATCCTTGTTTCTAAACCATGCCGCTGAAAGGTTTCAAAGAAGGTGGCTTTAGCAGATAATTTGGAACTTTCCCTCTCCGGGATTAAAATAGACGAAGTAAAATCACATTTCACACAACCAGAGCCGCACTAGGGCCCTGTTTTCATTCTAGTGCACAGTTTGTGACATGAAAATAAACAATACTGGAAAGGAGGTGTTTCTGTGTTTTTCCCGAGTCTCTTGAGATGAAGTTGGGCAAAGGGTATGCAGCCAAACTGTTTTTCACACCATGCCTCGACTGAGTCTCACACTTCTTTGCATTTAGAGGGGATTTTCATCACTGCCTGGTTTCAGAATTGACTAGGTGTAGCCTGCAAGCTGAGAGCTCAGCTCAGTCGTCATTAGCGCATGTGGCCTGAGAAAAGTGTCATCGGGTCTGGAGGGGCTGCCCACGGATTTAAGGTCGCAGAGGGCCATTTCTCCGTGTGGCCCAGAATAAACTACTTCACTGGGCATCCCAAATCACTGTCTGAACCAGTGATATATATATATAGTCACCCAAAAACACTAGCATTTATATTAAAAAACAATTCCCCTAAGGAAAAAAAAATGTTTTTAAAGCGTTTGAGTATAAAAATGCACAGAGTGAGAAAATCCAACGCAAAGGAGAACTGTGAAAAACAGTGGCTGGCCAGCTCTGCCTGTCCCAGGTTCTCCCAGGTTCCCACTAAAGACCAGGGAAAACCAGGCCAGTAAAAACTCAAATGCTACTACATAAACTACAATTTGATACAGTACTACACCTTGAGGGATTTCCACCAATTATAAAGCGTGGGAGTGGAAGTGAAAAACACAAACCAAGGCCCACATATATATTTTTGCTTGAGCTGGAGCCCAGCTGAAATAAGGGAGGTTGTTGGGTTCCCGCATCTGAGGTCAGAGCACACGTTCATGCCACTCTCTGTTGTGGAGATTCTCCACGGGGGTCCATTTTGCCCCCTAGGACATAATGTCTGGGGACATCTGGAGCTATCACAACTTCAAGGGAAAGGAAGCTCCTGGCATGTAGCGGGTAGAGAACCACAGATGCTGCTAACCATCCTCAGATGCACAGGATGGCTCTCCAGAGAAGTGTCTAGACCAGGACATCAACGATGCCAAGGATGAGGAAAACTGCTGCACTGCCTGGGAGATGTATTTGAAGGCAACGAGAATGCCTGTTCCCCCATCATACTGCGTCTCTCTCTCTCTCCCTCCCTCTGTCTCACAGAAATACACACACACACACACACACACACACACACACACGCATGCTTCATACTCCTTACTACATTAGGTGCAAAGGCCCTAATAATGTTACCTGAAAGAAGTTTTAAAAATCTACAAGCATTCAGGCAGGAAAAGAAGCAAAAGCAAAGCAAAACCAAAAGTGAGCTAACCACTGGAGAACTAGCCTCAGATCACCTCTGCAACAACACAAAAGCAAGAACAGAAAACATCAGACAACAACACCCGCTGAGTTTTGCAGAAAGTGGTTGTGACTTGAAATGTTATACTCAACCAATCCAGTACATGAGTACATGGTCTAAATGTGGAGCCATGGGACGCCGGGGGGGCTCAGCAGTTAAGCGTCTGCCTTTGGCCCAGGGTATGATCCAGGAGTCCCGGGATCGAGTCCCGTGTCAGGTTCCCTGCATGGAGCCTGCTTCCCCCTCTGCCTGTGTCTCTGCCTCTCTCTCTTTCTGTGTCTCTCATGAATAAATAAATAAATAATTTCAAAAAAAAAAAAAGTGGAGCCACAAAGCCATTTCAAAATACGCATGAACTCTACCATTATGACATGTATCTTTTAGAAGAGAAAAAGATTACTTGAAAACATACTCCACTGCCTGAGTGATGAATCAAAATGAAGCATTCCAGAATAGGAAGCTGGAGGTGAGCGATAAAACCCATTTACATGTAAAGTTCTCTGTAGTATTATTGTAAATAATGAGAATGAGAGAAAACAAATAACATAAGTAATAAAAAAGGGGACACAACCACAGACGGTGTTTTCTTCTTGTCTAAAAAAATCCCTCTATACCAGACTTGCTAATGAATTGAAAAATCTCAACAAATTGGATAGTTTTTCTGGAAAGTGTAAATTATCAGAGTGTGACAGAGGATAAAACAAGAAATCTGAGGACAGAATAAAATAAAAACTACTGAAGTTGATATCTGAAAAATATTCCAAGACTAAATACTTTTACAGGGGGAGTCTTTTAAATTTTTAAAAAAATAGGTAGCTCCATGATTTGTTGACACTATATATTGTTATATATTATAGTTAATATTATATGTTATCTAATATTAGATATTAAAATATATCTAAAACTCCAGTCTGGAGGCACCTGGGGGGCTCAGTTAAGTGTCTGCCTTTGGCTCAGGTCACGATCCCAGGGTCCTGGGACCCAGCCAGATGTTAGGCTCCCTGCTCGGTGCGGAGTCTGCTTTTCTCTCTCTCCCTCTGCCCCTCCACTCGGCTCATGCTCTCTCTCTCTCTCACTTACTCTCTCTCTCAAATAAATAAATAAAACCTTAAAAAAATACTCACCTGTTTTATGAAGTCAGTAAAACCTTATACCAAAATGTACCGATATAACTAAAAAAACTAAAATAAAAATGTGCACGAAAATACAGATGTGAACATCTCAATAAAAGCACCATGTACCAAATACATCATGCACCAGGGCCAACTAAGATTTATTCTTGAAATTTAAAGTACAATTTTATTATTTTTATTAACATTAATCAAAACCGCATGTCAATTGAGCAACAAGGAAAACAATATGCTCTTCTTAAAACATACTGAATATATTCTTCTTTACTATTCTTTCAAGTAAATATACATTATTTTTCGTCCTAGTTTTCTATTTTAAACTTACGCTATCCTTAATAATGAAACAACTAAAGTCAGTTCCATTAAAATTAGAAAGAAAATGAGCTTGTTCCCTTTCACTAATGTTTTACACTTTTCTGGAAGATCAGACTAAGGCAATAAGAAATGAAACAGAAATTAGAGATGTTAACTATTAGAAAGGAAGAAATAATCATGGTTTCAGATAGTATGATCAGACACAGAGATTGCAAAGCAAACAACTGGAAAATATCTTATAATTAGAAAGAGGGTTCAGGAATGTAGACCATTACAAAGGGGAAAAAAGAACCTTCTTTAATATTAGAAATAGCCACTTTTAAAAATCTGCTCACAACAGCAATAAAAAATAGCAAAAGCAATCAAAGACATAAGAATAACCCTAAACTGTGGCACCAAAATGAAGAAAATTAAAAACATTACTAAAATATATAACATAAGATTTGACAAAATGGGAAGATGTGCCCCTGGACAGAAGACTGAATGTAATTAATTCCTAAAATAATATTAACTTGAAAATATAAGCAATGAAATTACTAGTGGCTGTTTGGTCTGGGGAGAGGGGAGGCACTGCTAAAAAGAACAGAAGGAATTTCGAAGAAAAAACTTCTAAGATCTCCCGGTGGAAGGAGTAGGGCAAAGGAATTCAAGTCTGTAGAAAGAAGAATAAAGAGAGGTAACTCGTCTAATAACCAGCCTGTCTGCCGTTTTACAACTGTTAGAATTAAAATGCACAGCACTGGTGCAATCATCGATAAACAGAGCACTGCAACAGAAGAGTCTTGAAATAGACCCAACTACATTTAAGAACTTAATAAATTACAAAGGAAGCAGTACAAGTAAATGGGGTAGAAATGCACCGGGACAATTGGCTATTGGAAAAAAAATTAAATTAGACTCTCACCCTATTACTATTTACTAAAATACATGCCAGGTAGATTGAAGAGTTGGTATAAAAATGAAAGCCATTTAAAACAGGACTATATCCATATATTACTTTGAGATTTAATTATTCTAATGTTTTAATGAAGCATTAAAAAAAAAACTCGCAGAAAATATAGTTGTAAATTTAACTGAAGGACATTGTAAGCATAAAAGCCCTGAGGAGAGAGGGGGTACATCACGAAAGGCAAGCTCAAAACATTTAGTACATAAAAATTTTAAACTTCTACTATTAAAAATCATAAGCAAAATTGAATGGTGAATTGAGGCGCTAAGACCTGCTACAACCTTGAAAACATTCTGCTAAGTGAAAGAAGCCAGTTACAAAAGATCACATATTGTAGGATTCCATTTATATGAAATGTCCAGAATACGAGTAAATCCATAGAGATAGAAAGTACATTAGTGGTTGCCAGGTGCTGGGGGAGGGGCGTTGAGGTGAAATGGGGAGTGACTGCTGATGGGTATGAGGTTTCTTTTTAGGATGATGAAAAGGTTCTAAAATTGATAGTGGCGATGGCTGTACAACTCTATGAATATTCTAAAAACCACTGAATTGTACACTTTAATGGGGTGAATTGTATGGTATATGAATTATATCTCGATAAAGCTGTTATAAAAAATGTAATGGCAAATAACCAACTGGGAGAAATATTTGTAATGTATTTGGGAAAATATGAAGAATCTTCATATAGAAGGAACTTTTAGGAATAGCAAGGAAAATGATGACACCCTATTGGAAAATTGGGCAAAATCAATGAACAGACAACAAATGACAAAGCAGCTCAGGAGCAGTGTGTATTCTATCACATTAGCAGTGATTTACGAAAAAGTAATGTTCAATGCAGAAGGAAGTGCCAGAACGAGAACATTCTCTTCTAGTGGGGCAAAGCCTTCACCGGGAGACTCTGCTGGAAAGCAACTTGGGATCTACTACCCAGATCTACTACCAAATACATATCCCCTCTCTTCCACATCTAGGAATCTGTCCTCAAGAAATAAGCACAAAGCGCCCAAGGATTTATGTATGAGGGTGTTCACAGCACCATTATTTGTGGATATTTATAATATCTACAAATTAGAATGAACATCAGTGCCCAAAAGGGGAGAAATGGTTAAATAAATTATGAATCAGCCACAAGGCTGAATATTACGCAGCCATTAAAAATGATGTTTTCAAATAAATTTAATGACAGGGAAAATGATCACAGTGTAATGCTCAATGGATGAAGGACATAAAATTGCTTACAATATGATCCCATACACACCAAATGCTAAAATGAAATACACCGAAGGGCTGGCAAGAAAAGATCTCTAGGCAGTGGCATTCTGGGTGATTTCCAGTTTTTCTTTATATTTCCCGTATTGTCCTTGTTTTCTACAATAGGCACACTTTACTTCTATAACTTGAAAACAAAAAAATGATATTTTCTGGAATATTCATCTGCAGATATGCCTTTGGCCAGAAGAGATGAATAATGGCAATGCAAGTCCTTTAAAAGTCTGTATCTGCTTGGGTACGTACCCCTCCCCCACTTCCCTTGCCCCAGGGAACCACAGGGGGGAGGCTGTTTTAAAAGGCCACCCACCCTCCTGGAGGCAGCCTCACCCTTGCTGACCAGGCTGTTAGTCCTTGTGACCTGCTACAAGCAAACACCACAGACTGGGTGGCTTATCAGCAACAGAAATGTATTTCCTATAGTTCTGGAGGCTGGCAGTCTGAGATCAGGGTACTGGCATGGTCAAGGGAGGGCCTTCCTCCTGCCTGCAGACTTCTCACTGTGTCCTCATGTGGCTGAAGGGATGAGGAGAGCTCTCTGGGGCCTCTTTTATGAGGATACTAATCCCATTTGTGAGGGTTCCACATTCAGGACTAACTGCCTCCCAAAGGCCCTATCTCCTAATCACCTTAAAGTTAGGGTTTCAATATACGAATTGAAGGGGGGGGACATGAATATTCAGACAAGAGCACTGACTAAGGGCCCCACTGACTAAGGGCCCCCCATTCATATGCTCCAGTTCATCTAGGCTTCTGTCCTCTGTGGGGCTGAGTCCACAAAGAATAGTAAAGCTGGTATCTTTGATAAACCTGAAGGTCTTTTAATCCAAAGTGGTGTTTATTCTAACAAGGACTGCCATTATAGGCTCTAACGAACCTTTAGAATCCAGTGAAAAGAATACTGCACGATTAGAGAACATGTGAGATATACATACTTCTTATAATGGAATATATATATTTTCATTGTATATACTGCGATATAACTTAATATAATGGAATATTATGCAGCCCTTAAAAAGGCTGTTAATCCTGCCACTGGTTAAAAAAAAAAAAAAATCCTGCCACTGGTGATAATGTGGATGAATGAACCTGGAGAACATTATGCTCAGTGAAATAAACCAGACACAGAAATACACACATTGCATAATTTCACCTATATGTAGAATGGATACACACACACACACACACACACACACACACAAGCTCACAGTGACAGAGAACACAATGGTAGTTACCAGAGGCTGGAGGATGGGGGAGGAAATGAGGAGATAAGTGTTTAATGGGGACAGAGTTTCAATTTTGCAAGATGAAAAGAGTTCCGGAGATGGAGGGTGGGGATGGTTGCACACCAGTGAGAATGTACTTAGCACCACAGAACTGCACACTTAAAGATGGTTAATAAAGTATGTTTTATGCTATGTGTATTTTACCGCCATAAAATAATAATAATGTCTCATGGTGGAATTTCAGGCGTCTGGAAGGAGCGGGGAGGAATCTCTCTACTCAGTCCCCAAGCTTGCTGCTGGGAGGTAGCCTGCCAGCCCCCACCCCTGCTAAGGGCCGCAGACTAGGGCAGGGCAATGCAGGATGCAGCCTCCAGACACTCCGCAGCACTGCAGGCAGAGCTCGGCTGGGCCACCTGCGACGCCTAAGCCTCGGTAGAAAGGCAAGATCCCTCTGAATACACAGGCTCTTAGGCTGACTCCCCCAAGGCCCCCACAGTCTCTCTGGCCCCTTCTGCCTCCGCCTCGCCAGGGCTCAGCCTCAGCCCAGAATTTTCTATCCTTCGTTCCCATCAGCTGGCAAGACTCACTCCTGTCCAGCCTGGAAGAGGAAAGGAGATCATCACGCAAAGCTCACGTACAATCCCCCTATCACACAGTGCCACTCAAAAAGCATTAGGAAACTGGTCTATGGAGGAAATCAGCCCTGCGTTTATTCAGCAGCTCCTAGGCTGGCTGGACGAGATGCTATTCCGGCCCTGTGCAGCTCATGGACAGGTAGGTCATGGGAAAAGGTGCATCAGGAGCAACCATGAGACAGGGTGGAGATGGCCAGGGCATAAACAAAGTTTCAAGAACCTGCTAAGGGGAGGAAGGTGGTATCTGGGCTGGTCGCTGAAGAAGGAGAGGAAGGCTATAGCAGAAGGAACTCACAGCACCCGCAATACCCCAGAGGCTGGAAGATAAGAAGATGGGCTGTGTAGACTATAGCCCCAGAACATTTTCTGAGGAGGTTGGTCCTTGTTCAGCATGACCGTCACAGCCGCTTCTGGAAGGCTTGCTGGCCACTCGTCAGCACTGTCTCTGAGGACCAATGCCTTCACGGGTCTAAGTGGGGCAGAGTGTGGGGACGACGGGGGTGACTGCTGCTTGCTTGGAGTTCAAGCACGCCCTGTGAGAAGGGCTTCACAAAAACCATCAATCTGGAAGGCCCAGTCTAAGCGCTATCTCCACCTCCCTGCTTCTCCTCCCCGCCTTGTCCTTGCCGGAGCTCCCAGCACACCCCACCTCGCAACACAGGTGCAGGAGACGCACCTGTCAAACTTGGCAGTGAGATGATCTCAGTGTGTCTGATGTTAATGAATGAGGGTCCCCCCAGACCCTTTCATTCATTCACTCACTTATTCATTCCCCGAACACGTACTGAGGGCACTAGGCCAGGCCCCGTGGTGGACACTTGGGAACGCCATAGTAAAAGATACAGTCCTTGACTCCTGATGTATGCAGCCTCTAGAGGATGAGAAAGACAAAAGGAAAGTCCAGCGCCGAGGGCCCTGAGCACGGGCAGGAAAGGTCAGTTCTGCAGGGAGGTAGGAGCAAAAGGCTGCATATAAAGGGGGTGGACGGACGTGCTCCCACCACGGCAGGGGGGGGCTCGCTCAGCAATCCCTGCCTCCCACCACCACCCGGGGCCGGCTGAGGCACTGTGGGAAGCCACGGGAAGCTGACAGCGGCTTGTGCAGCTGCCCGGGACACCTGAGCATTCAGCTGCAGCCACACAGAGCCCACGTTTGGCTTCTCCTGCCAATTCCACCTCATAGGCACCTGAATTTAAGATTCATCAGAGGGCTCTGGCTGCCTGGGAAATAATGATTTATTTTCTCTCTGTGTCTCTCTCTCATACACACACACACACACACACACACACACACACACACACTATTTGCAATCCTTTGTTCTCAGTTTCCTACACATCTAATTACCTCAGGATAAATCTGATTTCCCCTCTCGGAAAAACCTCTCTTTTGTTTTCTTTTAATTTCCCTTTCTTCCGCGTTACGTTTGACAAAGTTGGAAGAGACAATCAAGACGGATGAACACAGAGGGTGGGAGAAGCAGAGAAGCCAGCGTGGCCTGTGGAGGAGGGCGCCCGGATGACGCAGGCCGCCTCAGCTCCTGGCCCGGAGCTATAAATTAGGAGAAGTGCCCTGCACTTATATTTAATTCAATAACTAACACTTACTCACATAAAAATAACTCATTTTCATTCTGGGAGGGTAAGGCCTAAATTTAAACAATCTTTCCCAGCCTGCCCGAGGAAAACGTCTGCCAATTCTGCCTCCTACTCCCCCTCAAGCTCCCGGCCTTCATCCGCTGCCTGGAGAGAAGGGAAGGGAGTCACTGGCTAGTGAAAGCCCAGGCCTGAGGGGAGAGCTGCTTGGGAATCTCTGCAGGAAGAAAATACTCCTGGCCGGGGTCCTGGGAAGTAAGCCTAACAGACGTTTTTGAAGGAAAGACCCATCATCAGATGGATGGGATGGAGGCCACGCACGTCGGTGAAGTTCCTATTCCGATCCTGAAAGAAGAGAGAGGACGGGCTATTGATTTCTTGGCAAGGGGGAGGAGCCTGAGCTTGGAGGGGGGACACCGCCGCTCCGGGCTTGCCAGGCCGGACCCCGTCTGGTCACCGTCGTGCAGGGTGGCCACGGGAGGGCACTGCCCTCTCAGCCCCTGTCTCCTGGCCTTCCATTCTGATTTCCAGGGCAAGCGGCCCTCCCCGCACACTGGCCGGAGCGGCGGCGCTTGTGGTCACTAGTGCTGTTACCCCACCGCAGTCAGACCGTCGTTCCCCACCTCCACACTCTCCAGTGGCTTCCTTCACACTCCCCGGAGAAGTACACTTCAGCCCAAGTGTGTGTCTCCGGGAAGGCTGTTTTGGGGCAAATGGCGAATGAGGAAAAAAAGTCTGAAACTAAAAAAAAAATTAAAAAAAAAAAAAAAAAGTCTGAAACTACCAAAGCCACTGACCCAGCTCCTTGGGTGAAAGTCACAGGCACCCATCACTTCAAATGCAATTATTTGCACATCTGTGCTTTTTTGGAAAACGGGCTGTTGGCTGGAAGCGTGTCACGGTGGGCCAAACCTCGCTTCCCCGGTATAGTTTCAAGCCGTGACATCATAATAGATGTGGCCCCGGATCAGTTCAGAGCGAAGGCTCTTCAATTTCTAAATTTCCACTTTTACCTGTCTAGGAGGGGGCATGACAATGCTGAAGAGGAACAGGGTTATTTCTACCTGTCAGAAAGGTAAGTTGAGGACAGCTTACCAGCCCCACACCACGTGACCCATACCTACTTCTCAGACTTCATCTCAGTCTTGCCAAGATCTTCCTGCCTCGGGGCCTTTGCATTTGCTGGGTTTTCCTGGAATGCTCTTCTGGGAATGATACCTCCCAAGTATCAATTCATGATTGGCTTCTAATTTTCCGACCAGAGAGGACTTCCTGGACTATCCTTCTAAAGTAGCCCCAGTCCCAGCCACTCTCTCTCCACTTTCCTTCCCACCCTCTGACTTCAGCTGAAATCCTCGTCACTCTGTTGCTTACCCCTTTCCCACCAGAGAAGGGGTGGGCTACAGAGAGGATGTGATTGAGACTATAAGGGTCTGCTCCCCTCCTCTTTTCTCCAGGGTCATGGCCAAAGAGAAGATCCATCAAACACAAGTAAGAAATTATTAGTTGCCTCTTGCTAGAGAGATGTGTCAAGACTGTGGCTATATTTTGGCAGAGCCTGACAGTCCAGTCTGTGCTCTTAGGTTCTCTACACAGCCCCACTAGCCATGCCCACCCCTTTTTTCTCAGGCTCTACCTCTGACGTGACTCCTCCTTTTCCTAAACTCTTCAAGGTTCCTCTTCAAAGGGTTATCTCAGAAAAAACAAACGAACAAACAAAAAACTCAAATAGTGTTTCTTAACTCTGACAGCTTACAAGAATCACTTTGGAAAGATCTTTTTTTTGAAAGATTTTTTAAAATATCTGGCCCATACCCCACAAGGACCAATTCAGTCAGAATGACAGGAGAGGGGTGGGGGCTGACATCAGTCTGTGTTTATTTTTTTTATTTTTTATTTTTTTAAATATTTATTTATGAGAGAGAGAGAGAGACAGACAGACAGAGAGAGGCAGAGACACAGGAGGAGGGAGAAGCAGACTCCATGCCAGGAGCCTGACGTGGGACTTGATCCCGGGACTCCAGGATCACGCCCTGAGCCAAAGGCAGGTGCTAAACCGCTGAGCCATCCAGGGATCCCCATCAGTCTGTGTTTAAAAGCTCCCCTAGCTTTCTTAAATTTAGCCAAGTCAGGGTCAGCACTTTAGGGATGTTTGCTACCTTTCCATTGGGGAATGCCCCCTGCCTGCTCTCTGGGACGTGCCAAGGCCACTGGGCCAGGGAGTCTGAGGCTCCTGCTGATGAGCGCTGAGATGCCCAGTACCTTTAGCGATAGAGAAACAAACCAGAACAGGACAGCAACTGGAAGGTGGGAGCTACGAGCCAGCCTACAGGAGGCTGCAGGCCGTCAGGCTCCGGGTCCAAATGGGCCTGTCTTGCCAAGGAGCAGTCAGGATTGGAGCCTGCATACTGTATGGGAGTCTGGAGTGCCGCATGGAGGTTCCTAACATGCCAAACACATACACATCTGGCAGCCCAGTGTCCCTTCACCCCTAAAGACAGAGCGTAAATCTATGATTGGCCATGACCAGCAATTCTCTCTCTCGAGGTCTATTAAATAAGAAGAGGAAAATAAAATGAGAAAGCAAAGACTAGACGAAATAGCTGTAATAGCCCATAAAAGAGTGCATGATTTGTGCCTATCTGAAAGCTGGTCTCTAGATGAGTTGCCACTGTTGAATGCCAGAACCTTACTTGACACTCCACAAGGCCTGCTGGGCACCTGCTTCCTGGACATATGGCACATGCTCCTACCAGGCAGGCAGCTTTCCAAACGGGACTCATGTAGAATGGTGACCTGGAAGCTGGACAGGCATGTCTCCTCCACCAGGGCCTAAGCTCCATGAGGGCACAAGTTTCCTGGTGTTTTAGCACAGTGCCTGCCCCCAGCATACACTTGATAGCCATTTACTGAATTACAAATGGGCATTTCTTGATCCGCTCAAGAGGTACGGTCTTTCTGCTAGAAGCAGCCTTCCCCTAAGAGGCTGACTCAAACTCAGCCCCATTCTTAAATCAGTGAGGACTCCTAGCTACAGTAACCGAAATTGACTCCTAGCTATAGTAACAGCACCGCTCTTGTATCAGTGAGGACTCCTAGCTATAGTAAACAGAAAAGAAGGAAACAGAAAAGGAAGGCAGCCTTTTGGAAGGCCGTAGAACAGTGCTCCGAATCATCAGAAAGGCTGGGTGGGAGGCTAGGCAGGCTGGGCCCCAGAGCCCCGGCCACACGTCAGGGAGGATCTGGGCCTGGCTGCACGTTCCCGATGGCTGCTCTACGCTGCCCGCCCTCCAAATGATGCAGATGCATCTGCCAGGACTGAATGCTGTGGCGAATATCCCAGCTCTCCTGAATCTTCCAGCCACTCCTTCAAAAGTCAAAGCCTGGGAGGCCTGGGTGGCTCAGCGGTTGAGGATCTGCCTTCACCTCAGGGCGTGATCCTGGAGCCCCAGGATCGAGTCCCCCATCAGGCTCCCTGCATGGAGGCTGCTTCTCCCTCTGCCTGTGTCTCTGCCTCTCTCTTTCTCTCTGTGTCTCTCATGAATAAATAAAATAAAATAAAATAAAATAAAATAAAATACAATAAAATAAAAAGTCAAAGCCTTAGTCAGGAGCATCTGAGTAGCTGAGCCGGGTACCGGTTGGGTACCCGGGCTCTAGTTCCCCAGGGATGGAGAGGAGCAGTCCCTGGGCCCTATGGATTTCCTCACACTCTCCAGGAAGACAACCCTCCCCACCTCCAAGCAGGAATGGGTGTTCCAACTCCGGGGGAGGGGGTGCCCCTCCCACCCAGAGGTTAAGTCCACTACAACATGGAATCCCATCTTCAACTTCCACAGGGGTTTTAT
This sequence comes from Canis lupus familiaris, assembly GCF_011100685.1. NCBI lineage: Eukaryota > Metazoa > Chordata > Mammalia > Carnivora > Canidae > Canis > Canis lupus. Next base: position 32,227,814 of record NC_049244.1, on the reverse strand, counting down.
TCCATCAGATTTTTTAAAAGTAGCAGAGTTGAGGCAGGAGTGAGCTCCCTTGCTAGGTGTGTAACTGAGTCCGTTTTACAATCTAGTGTTTACAATGTGCTAAATCCACAGCCAAGAGGAAACCACTGCAGTTGTAACTTTAGCCTGTGGTTATCAAGGGAGGCTGGGGACACCGTCTAGGGGAGGTGTTTCCAACCGTGGAGTGGCTGTGAGGGGGAGCACAGTTGCAGTCTTGGCTGAAGGCAGGGGTCTGGACAAAACGACTTTTCTTTCCTAGTGGAGTTTGGCCCCAGGGCTCTCGGCCCAGTGGCTGACACCTCCTCTCATTCCCGTCCCTGCTGTCACACTAAGAGTGTCTGTCTGTGTCTGCTAGCTCTCCCAGATGTGTCCTCTGACATCTGGGAGCCATGTCAGCACACGGAGGTGATACATGAGTCAGGCTGCTGCCTCTCGGCGCTTGCAATCTGCTCTGCTCCCCTCCTCCCCACAGGCAGGCACCGATTCCACAGCCAGGCCATGAGAAAGGGGAGCAGAGCATGGTTGTGTAGGCACCATGGGGGCAGAGCACAGCCTGTGCCTTCCTGGGTCACCCAGTGGCTGTTGCTAGGGTCCTGAGATAATGGGGATACTGTCATCGTTTTCATGTTTTTTTCATCCAAGCCAAGAGGGTGAGTGATTCCCACTTCTGTGTTCTCAACTTTCTTTTCTCAGAAGTGGCGAGGATGCCCCTCAGGTTTGGCCGGATCCTACTAAATGGGTTAAAGGTAGAGGTGATTCCAGAGACTGAAGAGCCTTCACTCTGCAGTGGTTGGGGGCCATGTCTATTATGATGTCATGGCATGAGTGAAGTTAACTGAAGAAGGGAGGTTTGGCCCACCTTGAAGTGCTTCCAGGCAACATTCCCCATCTTCCAATAAAGCACAGATATGCAAATAATTGCATGTGAAATGATGGGTGCTTGGGGCCTTCACCCAAGGAGCTGGGTTGGTGGGTTTGGTAGTTTCAGATTTTTTTCTCATTCCCCTTTTGCTCAAAAACAGCCTGCCTAGAGACACAACCTGAGAAGTGTGGGCTGAAAGTGATTCCCCCTCTGAAAGGGTTGGCCCCAGGAAGCCTCAGGACAGAGCTGCCACAGCTCCAGGAACCGGGGCAGTGGGGACAGAGTGCCAGGCACTTGTCTGTCACGTGTCCCCCTGCCCCCCAGTAGCCTTGTTACAGATCTTGGAAAACAGGGGAAAATAGGTCGGTTAAATGTGGACCCAATTAAATCACATCCTGGTCTTGGCAACACAGAAAGGTAGAGGAAAGCAAAGTTGTTTCTGAGGCCTTCTACCTCCACCCACCTATCTCTAACTAAATGCACAAAAGAAAAGGGATTTTTCTTATAGGAAGAGAAGAAATATCAACCTTCATTAAAATAAAGAAAGAGCCATCACTATAAACCACATAGAGAAAATGCAGGGGAATTTGGAAGAATACTGAAAGCTGACAAAGCTCCTCAGACTTTGGATAAGATTTGGATTTCTCTAAAGGCAAATGTCACATCCAGAAAGGCGCCCCAGTATATGAGAGTTTCAAGATACAGAGGAAAGTGTGGGAACTTGCGGTATAGACCAGAGGGTGTTCTTCTGTCTCTATGTTGGCTCCAGTGCTTCTGGGCAGAGAGCCCCCGGCCCAGAGATACTTCCAGAAGAGAGTGTGGAGGATGCACGGAAACAGCTTCGTGGGTCACAGCCCACAGCACCTGTGATAAAAACACGCACCCCTGTGCATCCACCCACATATGTATCATTGTTGCTCTGCCGAAGAGACACCAAAAGTACAGCTAGAACCATTGGAAGGTCTATGGGAGAAAGGTTTCCTGGATTAAAAGCTTGAAACTATCATTTGAAAAAGCCAGAATACATCCCACCATCAAATCAAGACACATCCTGGCCAATCACTAAACCTCAAGAGTAAAGAAGGACTCCCCTGGACATCCACCAGGTGGAGAAAGGCAAATCACCTAAAAACAACAACAACAACAACACTCAAGCTTGCCCTAAACTGACCACAGCAATGTTCAATGCCGGAAGACACTGAAGCAATGCCCACAATTGTGAGCAAAACAACTTTGGGTCATCTATGTGTTTTAAACCCAGGCAGGTTACTCTCTGCTCCATGCACACCAATAGGCAAGGAGAGGCAGGCATTCTCAAGAATGTCACAATTCAGGGAACATGACATCAAAGAGGCTATGAGCGCAAGGTATGGGGTGGGGGAGGATGGAATCTGGTTGACGCTGAAGTAAACAAAAAACGTTAGAACCTGTCTATCAAAGTTTGGTTACTGGGGCAGCCACACAGACATCATGAGAGAGCTTGTTAGAAACAAAGGCCCTACGGCCCCACCTCAGACCTACTGCACCAAAATCTGCAATTTAACCTAACCCTCAAGCACTTCATATGCACTTTAAAGCCTGGGACCACTAGGCCAGAATAAAGAATCAGCGTGAAAGACAGGGAATGGCATTGAAGAGGGTGGGGGGCTGGCAAAGCCTCTACACAGGGCGCAGAGCACAGACACCATGAAGCTCCTCGATGGAAAAGTAGTGGCATAAGACATCCAGGGTTTGGGGTGTGGGGAGTGGCAGGACATTGCCAGACACTGAAATTTTGGAACTGAGGGGAAAAAAAAAAATCACATCTTTCCCCTTGCCCAAATTAGAAACTTTACAGAAATTGTTTCAGAAATTGAAAACTTGCAACGAAGAAAAATATTTCTGAACTTCAGCACTTTCTGAAGTTCCATTTGAATTTTTGTCTATTAAATTCAAATCAAATTAAACATATTGCTTTTAATTTAAAAATGTGTACAGTAACATTCTATTTTTGTAAAAGTGTTTCAATTTACCTAATTAGCTATCATGCTATCAGAGAAAGAATTGTGGTGATGATGTTCACCAAATGTTAATTTCTTCTCCGTGGTGGAATTTGAAGTAATTTTTTCTTTTTCTTTTTCTTTATCTTTCTCTTTTTTTGGGGCACATTTGTATACCACCTAATTGAAAAAAACGAATAATGGGCTTGTATCCCCTTCACAAAAAAACATCCTTAAGAAGCATAATCAGAAAGGTCTTTGTTTGGAATAAGAGATTTCAATGATGTTCTAATTAGTACTTAAATTGTATCAATCTTAAGGAAAAAATAATTAAAATGAGGTTAAAAGAAGTCAAATTGAGAGATAAGCCAGCTAAAAACTGAACTACTCTAGGTCCAACAAATAGCATTTTCCAGTACCAAGATGTTATGACAACCTTGGAATGCTTTGTATTAAGACGTTTCTCTGGCAGTTTGAAAACCTTCTGGTGCCCTGGGCAGGTGCTTACAGCCTTTGAGGGTAGCCCATGCTCAAACTTGCCCATCCCAAGGCCTGCCTTTGCTTCTCTCTCGGCTGCTACCCTCTGCACCCCTAACACCTAGGAGAGCCTGCAGATTATATCGTCTTAGCTGCACAGCAAAACACTCGGAGCTCTAAGAAAAGACTCAGAGCCATACCCCAGACCACCGGTTCACAAACTCTGACAGATATCAGAATCACACCTGGAAGCAGCTCCCAGGTGGTCCTGATGCCTGCTCCGCCCCACCCCTCACCCCACCCCACGTGTGAGCTTGTGAGGACTGAATCAGACTCTGCAGGTGGCCCAGGGCATCTTCAGTGGACTTCCGATCTTCCCAGAAAGCTCTCACTGCTGCTGTGCTGAGAAGTCCTGCCCTCACATCTGCTGCTGGATCTGATGAAGGATGTAGGTTTATGCTGCTCCCGGCTCTCCGGGCAACCCAGGGCTCTGTGGCTCTGCAACAGAGTATGATGGATAGGCCAAGTCCATTGCCCCGGTGACGATGCCTGTCCAGGAAAGGGTCTACTGGCACTGATTGCACTTATCTTGCTGACACTGGGATATGTGACTTATGTTTCCCCTCTCAAGACACTCTGAACTGTTGCTGAAGACCATAACTACACTGAAGTTGTCTTTTAGATCAGTCTCATGTTTTCACAGCTGACGCCACTGAAGACCAAGGTGTCAGGTGATGGCAAAGCCCTCCCTCCAGCCAGACCTTCTCCTGCTGGCCCTGTGCCATTCCTACTAGCCAGGAAATGCCACCACACATTCAGAACCGAAGGGGACACCTTTGGAGAGAGATTATCTAACTCCTAGCAGTCTCTTTTACTCTTCCACTTTGCTGAGAGAAGATTCCACAGCTACTGCTGGTCCTGGAGAGATTACCCTGAGATCCAGAATCCCGGGGATTTTCCAAGTCCTCTTTCTAGAAGCTGAACATGCCAATGCATTCTTTGAAATTCACTCAACAGTAACGATGGAGGCTGAGCTTCCCAAGGTCACAGAAAGGAAGCGCTTCAGAGTCCACACTCTGGGCCAGCCTACGTGGGTTTAAGCACCAGAGGTATGACTCAGAGCAAATGCTTTAACCATTCTCTGTGCCTCAGTGTCCTCATCTGTAAAGTGGAGATAATAATTACCTCTGCCTCATGGGATGTGTGAGAATTAAATGAATTCATACACATAAATGTATATAGTACCGTGTCTGGCATGTAGTAAGCGGTATGAGTGTATTCATTATTTGTGTTCTCATGTTATACCTACATGTCTTTCAGTTCCACATACCAAGCCAGTGCTTTGTCCCAAGTCCCCCCACTTACACTACACAATCTGCTTCTTTCATGGCAGTCAGAGCTCAGGCACTAATAGTAGCTGTCTCTTTTCATCCCCCCTAGACCTCTTCCCACAGTCCTGGTCATCCTGATTTCAGCAGAGTCTGAGCCCTGCATGATCTCACCACGGACATGATAGTTGGCCGAGACTTCAGCCATCCCATTAGTAATAATTCTGTTAAGTAACTGTATCCTGTCAGACTTGAGAAATGGGATGTCATCACCTGACACTGCCCTTGGTCCTGACCTAATCAACATTTTAATCCATAAAGTAGAGGAAAAATATTTAACAGAATGTATATCAAATCAGGAAGTGACAGGAAGCTGGAAGAAATGACTAAAGTGCCGGTGAGTGAGCTAAGATTCACTCAGATTGATCGTGGGGGTTTGGAATTCTGGACTGAAGCCAAGAGAAGGTGCTGTCTAGACAGGACAATTGCACGTAAATCAAGGAGCCGTGGCTCCGCAGCACACGATGTGGAGGAGACCAAGGCAGGCCAGGTGACTACACGCTTCCTACACTGACCCAGGACAGAGCTGCATCCCAAAAAGAGCCACCCACCATCTTCTCAATTGAAGAGGTTCCTTCCAAAGAGTTCTCTGCTGTTGTGGAAGCCATAGGATAGGATGATAAGAACCCGAGTAACTAGAGTTTGCAGAGAATTCGTTTATTCATGGATCTACTCACCACCATCATGTTTCAGGCTTTATCTTTGCAAGTCACTGGCTCAAGAGCTGTGAAAAGAAGGACCACACTTGTTTTGGTTCTTCAGAAGGTCTAAGATTATGGGTTGGAAACCAGAAGGTGCATTTAATGGGAGCATGGCTCCCATAAAGATCAGAAAGGAGTAAGCCTGCTATCACTAGCTGTGTTCAGAGGCTTTCAAGGGCAGGAAGGGAGCATATCAAGGACTCCTGCTGTGTTAGGTAGGCTCTCTTCCAATGTGCCATTCCATGGCCCCATGAATCATATGAGAAGGTTGAAGCAGCAAGTAGAGGGAGGTGGGAGAAAGAGCAAACTGAGTCAGAAATACTTCTTTCACACCCCAGCCAGTCAGGGCTCCCTTGTGCCTCCAGGTTGCTCCTGGCCTGTTTCTGTCCTGACCCAGGACCGAGATGACTCCTGATCTGTGGAGTCTCTGACACTCCCCACACATATAGCATAAGACCCTAAGAGAAATACAGATTAAATCTATAAGGGGCACCGTATTTCAGCTGTTAGGGTAGCAAAGATCAAAATGCTGGATATCAGACTGTGGTTGGCATCAAACCAACCTCATATCTCATGGGTCAGAGCATTACCTAGCACAATCTTTTAGAAGACAATTTGCCATCATATATCCACATTTTAAATGCATATGCTTTCCCAGTCCATAACCCCATTTCTGGAAATGTATCATACAGATACACTTGCATTCCTACAGAGCTCCCTATTGTACAGAGATGCTCACTGCAGCATCATTTTTTTTTTTTTTAGGCTTCAGTAGCATATTCTTGCGTTTCTATTGTCATTTCTTTGTACTGTGGTGAAACATATGTTTATGATATGATAATTATCAATTTAACTATTTGTGAGTATATAATTCAGTGGCATTAAATACATTCACAATAACCATCACCACTATCCACACCCCAAGCATTTTCATCATCCCTAACATAAAACTCTGTGCCCAGCAGACAGTAACTCCCCATTCCCTTTTCTCCCATCCCCCATAACCTCTGTTCTTTTTTGTCCCTATGAATTTACCTGTTTTAGGTACCTCATATAAGCAGAATCATAAATATTTGTTCTGCTGTGTCCAGCTTCTTTCACTAAGCATACTATTTTCAAGGTCCATCTAAGTCGTATCTCTGAACATTTCATTCTTTTTATGGTTGAATAATATTCCATTGTACAGATATACCATCTCTTGTTGCTCCATTCATCTCCTGATGGACACTTGGGATATTTCTGCCTTTTGGCTACTGTAAATAATGCTGCGGTAAACATTTTTGTACAAATATCTGTTTGAGTCCCTGCTTTCAATCCTTTTGTGCAGTATTCGTTCTAATGGTAAAAGACTGGAAACAAACCAAATAGCGACCAATAGGGGATTTGTTAAATAAGTTATTGTATATCCACACCAGAGAATACCATGCAACCCTTTAGAGTGAGGCCGGCTTATGAGTTCTGGTACGGTATCATCTACAAGATAATACATAAAAAAAGAAGAGGAAGAGGAGGAGGGTGATGGAAAAGAAGAGGGCTACAAGAGAAGGAGCCATGTGGACAGTAGCAGTAGCAGGAGGAACTGAGTGCACACCTGATTTATAGACTGTCTCTGGAAGGCTCCACAGGAGCCGATGAGAGCAGTGCTCAGGAGGCCACTGGGCCCAGGGTCAGCAGTGAGGAAAGACTTACTCTTCACTGAATGCCCTTTGTACTGTTGGAAATAGTTTAATGAACAGAATGTTTTGCCTTCTGAAAATTAATCAATATGATTTTTAATTGGCATGTGATCTCTTAAGGTCTTGAATTTGGCCCTGGGTCCAGCACAAGGAGGGGTGTGCGACAGCAGGAAGGCTGCAGAGCAGCCCTGAAAGGTGGAAACAAATGACCATCTGACACTGATCGCTTCAGGTCCTAGGAACATCATTGCTTCCCCATCTTCAAACACTGAGCTCACTGTCAAAAGCCTCCCCAGTGCCTTGTAGTCTCCATTCTAATCCCCGTATTTCTTCTTTTCTTCCGCCTCTCCCTAGAAAAATCATTTTGAGAGCAGCAAGGTGAAGAGTGTGGGCTCACCCTGGTAGAAAGGGAAGTCATAATGTGAGGCTTCAAAGTGGCTGGGCTACTCTGCCCCGGGGAGGGTCACGCTCCATCAGGAGAGACCCCTGGCAACCTCCTCCAGGCTGGAAGTGTCCAAAAGGTTTCTGCTCAGAGCCGGTGGAACAGACCTCACAGGATGATAATCAAATCATATTTGAAAATGAGATGAGGAGAGGGGAGTCAGAACAAAAGCCAGTGAAAAGAAAAATAAGTTGGAAGTCGCAGAAATTGGTGCTCTGTATTCTAAGGACTTCCTGGCTCCTAGCAGGGTTTGAGATTAGTGTTGATAATAGCTTCGCCATAGGACCACAGAAAAATCAATGGAATTGGGACCGAGGCAGGATCCATTTATCTTCTTGGGGTGAAATAGAAGGTGTGATTTTAAAAAGACAAATTATACCGAATGCGTGTAATTGATGTGCATACACAGAACCATGCAAGGAAGGCCAACTGCACACAATTGCACAATATCAGGCATTATTCTCATCAAGAGTTTCTTGTAACAATGCCAACCCCAGGGCACGGTTCAAGTACTCTGGAGAGTAGTACTAGGAATTGAGTTCTAGAATATGCTGCATGATTTTTGCATGGTTAATTATTTGTTTGAAAGGGCAATGAAGAATACTGAAAGGAAAAGCCAATTTGCAGGTCCTGCTTTATAATGAAACTGCTTGTTTGGGACAGGACTCTAGGGATTACTTAATCCATCCCTCTGCCTCTCATTTAAATGGACTGTCTACACCTCACATGAATTTTCCCCTAGTTTAAAAGCCTTTATTTAAGTGAGTTTCCCTCATTGAACTAGATACGGATTCTCAAGGGCAGGGATGATGGCCTCATCACTTTTATGGCATTGGTACTTGACACACAGAAAGTTCTCAAAGATGTTTTACCTACTAATTGATTAATTAAGTAAGATCTTGTTTTTCAGCCCAAGAAGGCTATCATAAGCCAGAATTCAGAGCTGCCTATTTCACCACCAGCTTTCTCGTCCAGCTGCCAGGGCTGAGCCAGCTTAGGTTCAAGCCTGTCCTAGGTGAAGTAAGTGACCAGAGGGGGAGGGGGGGCCCAGAGGGGAGGGACCTTGACACTGGGGGTCAGGGGGCCTGGACCCCAAGGACCATCTCCACAGAGGCTTCTAGCCAATGACCTTCATATCTCTAGAGACAGAACGTAGGAGCAATACCCCACAATACCTGACAGGTAAGGAAAAGAGGGTGTGGGTCCAGGGCAAGTCCCTCTCCTGGCTAAATCAAAGCTACTTTCTAAATGCACTCCTCAAGCCTTCCAGAAAAGTAATCCATGTTAGCACATGGCAAAAGGCCACCAGAAACAAGAGGCTTTCCAGGCTCTCTTGCTGTGCCACCCTGCATCCAGCTGAGAGGCTTCTTCTGTCCTTAGCCTGGGCCTGAGGGCTACGAGGAAGCCTTTTCATTCTTATTCTTATTCTTATTCTTATTCTTATTCTTATTCTTATTCTTATTCTTATTCTTATTCTTATTCTTATTCTTATCCCCAGGCCTGGCTGTGTCTTGCCCCCTGTTCTGCAAGGAGGCAGAAGAGAGCACCCACCCCCCATCTCTCCTGCCACCTTAGGTGAACCCACTACAGCCCATGGCCCTCCTGTCCCCACTGACAGGTGCCCCGCATGCCCTGCTGGGCACGGGCTGGACCCAGGGAAAGGCAGCCTCTGTCCTCAGGAGCTCTCAGACCATGCTTTCTCTCCACAAGGCTGACTTCACCCTCTGCAGATCAGAGTCAGACTGGCTTTTTCAAAGACGCCTTCTCGGTCTACAAATTGTTCTTTCTAGTCACGACCTCCTTCCCTTAGGATATAAAGCTGATCAAATCTTCCCCATTCCAACAACAGCAACATCAGTAACCAAAACAAAAACCTTCTGGCATGCTGATTTCCCCTCAAGCCCTCCTCTTTCTCTCCTTTTTCTTTTTAAATCTGCACTGAACCGCTTCCTCTTCCTCAACCCACTCGGCCTTCCAACTTGAGAAAGGACTGTGTCCACCTCCTGAAATGAAAGGTCGCCCGTGATGGCCCAGGCATACAATCACCTCCCTCATCACCCTTCCCTGCCAGCTGGCCAACCCCACCATCGCTAACCTGTCCCCCCTCGGGCCTCCTCCTGGGACCCTGTGCTTCCTCAGAGCTGCTCTGCTATCCTGACTTCACTGCCTGTGACTTCTGGGACTCCCTCGCTGGCTTATGTATGACCCTCTCTCCTGCTGCTGCCAGGTCCCTCAGAGTCCCTCTGTCCACTCTCCTTTTCTTCTTCTCTCTGTATGTTCCCTGTCTTGGAAATCATATCCTAGTTTAATTTAAAAAATATTACACTGTATATACAAGGCCCTGTGTTAGGCACTGTTGATGTAGTGGGGAGTTATAATTCTTTCAAAAAGATGACAGACAAATGTATGTGGGGGAGTGGGGGGGCAGACCAATAAATGAATGATTTAACATACTATATGCAGAAGAATTTGGGGCTCAAAATGGGGCTAGCAGGCCCCAAGACACTCACAATCTTTTAGGACAATTATTATGATGTCAGACAAAGAGCAAAAACTCACGACAACCTCTATCCAAACTAATACTGAAAGATAGTCCAGTATCAGAGTAGAGAAGAGGCATATCTGTGCCAGGGATGGGTTGAGAGAACCCACCCAGGCTTAGGACCTGCTCACCCTGACTCGAAAACCTGAAACAGACTGCCTGAGAAAAAAGGCAGAAAGTGCTACCCTCTATCCCTGTCTCAGAGGCCCAGAATTGCCACCAGTGAGGAGCTGGGCTATCCTGAAGGTTAAGGAAGTTTCCTTTTCATCCCTTATGCCCTCTTCCCTTCCCAGAACACAGCTGCACAGAACATAGCTGCCCAAGGCCTGCAAGGGGCATCAAGCTTCTGAGAGCTGCCGGCCAAAGGGGGAAGTGGTAGCGGGAAAGGGTGAGGATAGGAGTGGTGCTGACAGGGAACTGTACTTTTCACATATGGAATCAGGCTAGATGAACCAAAGAACCAGATGACCCTCTGGTCAAAGGAATATGCTCCCTGGGCAGAGCAGAGATACATCAAGGGAGACATTTTAAATAGGAGTAGGTGATGGGGAAACCACACACATCAGTCTCCACAGCTAGCACAGAAATGAGAAGGGCATGAAATCACCCCAAAAGAGGCCAGAAAAAGACCCCAGAACAAGCCACTCACCCTCTCTGTGGAACCTCGCCAAATCCCACCAACATCGATCATGCTCCAAGTAAAAGGGAAAACCCCACAGACACCAGAATGGGGACACCATCCCGTAGACTCAGAGGAAGAGCATACCTCTAAAAATGAGATAACCCTAGAATGCAGAAGAAAAATGCAGGAAGCTGTACACTTTAACTCAGTAGCTTACAAGAAAGCATGGCTTCTAAGCCAGAGGGGCAGAAAGCCACAAAAAGGTCCAATCTGCAGGACGAGAGGGAGAGGAAGGTACATTCTAAACGGAGAGGCAGCCAGGGAACTAAAGACACAATCACAGAAGCAAAGCCACTCTGCAGGCAGGGAAGACTAGCAGCGGAGCCTCGGAGTATCAAGTCAGCAACACACACAACAAATGGGAAAGAAATCACGACAATATGGCAGAAGGTGAAAGAGCTAGAAAAGAGAGAATGAAGAGCCACATGTAGATAATGAGGGTTCCTAAAATAGAATCCACAAATGAAGTGGAAGAGAAATGAAAGATATAATGTAATGAATTGTTACCAAACTGAAGATAAAGGCCTGTGTGTACAGACAGATGGGCTCACCAGGCAAAGTCAGTGAAAAGAGACCCTAGACACATCACAGAAAATGATAAAGACCATGTTGGAGAGAGAGAGCAGGCTGCTCGCAGGTGGAGTGAGGTGGCTTCAAACATCTTTGACACAGAACAGACCGGAGGGTGGAGAACACGGGCAGTGATGCAGGGGATCTTGCTAGTCAGGGGAAATGGGAGATGACTCAGAGACACAGGTTAGCTGCTGGAAAACAAGTTAAATCCCTACTTTATACCAAATCCCCAAAATGAATCTCTACTGGATTAAATACTTTAATGAAAAATAGAGCCATAAAATTAAATATGGCAAAACACAAATGAGCATTTATGTAAGTTTAGGGTAACTTTCAAAGAAGGAACCAGAGGGGAAAGCATGTAAGGAGAAAGACCAAGTAACTACATAAAAACATTAAGATTTGCTGCAAAAATATGGTTCTAAATCAAAATACAAAACTAGGAAACAATGAAATGTATACAATGAATTCAAATCAGTAGAAAAATAGGTAAAGAGGGATGCCTGGGTGGTTCAGTGGTTGACCCTCTGCCTTTGGGTCAGGGCATGGTCCCAGGGTCCTGGGATCAAGTCCCACATCAGGCTGCCCGCGGGGAGCCTGCTTCTCCCTCTGCCTATGTCTCTGCCTCTCTCTGTCTCTTACGAATAAGTAAATAAAATCTTTAAAAAAAAAAGAAAAATGAGTAAAAAATATAAGCAGATGATTGACAATAAATAAAGATACAAGCAACTAATTAGTCCAACTGGTAATCAAATTTAAAAATCTAAATTCAAGTAGCTAAAATGTAACATTTTTCAGCCATCATAGTAACATAGAATCAAAAGAATTATAATGACCATTGTTGGGAAACAGTCGGGGGTCACTCACGGGCATCCAGGATCTGAAGGACACATCATCAGTACTGCATCTCTGAATGGCAAATGGAAATTTTTATCAAAAGCCTTAAACATGGGAAACACTTTAATTCAAAAATTCTACTCGGAATTTATCTTTAGAATATCAACCAGTAAGTTATCAAAAATATGTGAACAAGGAACTTCCTCAGGTATTGTTTTGATAGCAGGAGAAAAAAGTGAAATAAGTCACTGAATTTAACATAAGGCAAGTGTTAACATGATACAGAGGCACCCATTGACATAGAGGGGGAAACAATATATTATAAAAAAAAAGTCAAGAAAGTATATAATGTCATTTTTTATAAATGCTGTACACTTTTATAAATGCTAAAACACATTTACAAATGCTAAAACATTACTAATAGTTTATGTCTAGATAGCAAGACAATGGGAGATTTTTCCTTGATGTTTTTCTTTATGTATTTCTATTTTTCACCATGAATATGAATTATGCATGAATTATTTCAAACTTATTTTAAAATACAATTAAAATGCCTAGAGTACAAATGCTGGGTCATGCGATAAGCACGTTTGGTTTTGTAAGAAACCATGGCACTGTTTTCCAGAATGGCACTGGCAATGTATGGGGAATAGATTTTCTCCACATCCTTGCCAGCATTGGGTGTTATCATTATTTTTAATTTTAGCCATTCTGTTAAGTATGCAGTTGTATCTCATTGTGGTTTTAGCTGGTCTGTCCCTAATGGCTGAGGACGTTGAGCACCATTTCATGTGCTTATTGCCCATCTGTATAAAAATGAAAACTTATGTTCACACAAAAACCTGAACATGAATGTTTATAGCAGGTTTATTCATAATTGCCAAAAACTGGAAACAACCCAATTGTCTCTCAACAGGTGAATGGTGAAGCAAACTACAGCACATCTAAACCACAGAATACTACTCAGCAATAAAAAGGACCACACAATTAATACACACAACAACTTGGATGATCTCAGATGAATTATGCTGAGTGAAAAAAAGCCAATCCCTAAAGGTTACAAACTGTGTCATTCCATTTATACAGCATCCTTATAAAGACAAAACTATAAAGATGGAGAGTAGATTGGTTGCCAAAGATGAGGGAGAAGGAGGAAGAAGGGAGTCGGCTATGCCTATAAAAGGGTATCACTCAGGACTCTTGTGATAAACTTCTCTGCATCTTGACTGTGGCGATGGCCCTCTGATTCTATACATGTGATAAAATGGAAAATATCTAAATATACACACACATATGTGAGTGCATGAAAACTGGCGAAATCTGCATAAGATCAGTGGATGGTATGAATGTTAATGTCCTCATTGTAATATTGCACTACAGTCATACAAGATGTTATTACTGGGGAGAGCTGCATGAAGGGCACATAAGTCTCTCTGTATTATTTCTTACAACTGCACAAGGATCTGTACTTATCTTAAAATAAAAATGGGACATTACATAACGGAAATGCAACAAAGTATGTGTCAAGCCAGAGTTATGCAAGAAGCCAGGTGAACCCTGGAGGTTGGAGAGGCACAGTGGGAATTTTGCCCCACAAGGGATTCATGGAGGCCTTCCTAGAAAGGGTTAACTGAGGCATCTGGAGGGACTGCAACCAGCCAGAGCATTCCCAGGCACAGAGCAACAGGGGATGGCGATGTAGCCTGAGTCCCAGTGATGACTGTATCTCTGGGAGGGAGGAGAAGCAGGGAGAGAGGATGCCCCAGGAGGGCCAACATTTTCCCCCACTTTGTCATGTTATTTTACTTATTTATCATATCACTTATTCACTCACTCATTCATTCATTCATTCAATCATTTGTTCAACAGATATCCTCCATGTGACAGACACTGCACCATGCCCTAGGAACAAAATGATAAGTAAAAGACCAACCTTGCCTACCCTACTCCAGCCAAGATCTTGCTGCGGAGATAAGCAAACAGAAATAGCAAATACATTATTGTGTGATGAATGCTATGACAGGGTATGCACATGAAAGAGGCATCCAAACCTGGAAGACTTAGTGGAAGAGATGGTATCTGGGCTAAAGCCAGAAGCATGAGTGACAGAAAGCCAAATGAGCAGAGGTAGGGGGAGGATGGCCTTCAAGGTAAAAGGAATCAATGGTTTATACAGAGACCCAGAGGTGAGAGCATGCATCACAACTGGGGAAATCCAAGACATTGAATGTAGCCGAAAGCTCATCACACTTAAGATCCCAAAGCACCCCAAAGGCCACGCTAAGGAGTCTGGCCTGACTCTTAGGGGGATGAGGGAGCCACTGAAATCTTTTTCATGGGAGAGGCTCATGATCAGAACTGGGTAACAGGCATATCATTCTGAGAGCAGTGAGGGAAAGAAATTCCCAGGGTGGGGCCGGGAATCCCAGCTGCAGTCCCCATCTGTGCTCCAGGTCTACACTGCACAGCCATCCAGAGCACTCACACAGCTTCCTGGGCATCCCTGTGCTGTGGTCAGTGCAGGTCCCCTCCAGAAGCACTGAGTATCCATGGTTTATGGACTTCTGAGCTCCTGGGCCAAGCTTTCTCCCATCCCCGATCAATTGCTTCCTGTCACAAGCTGATCTTGCTCCAGTTCTTTACTTTCTGGATCATAAAGTTGTCCTCTGTGTGACTTAGGAGGCTCTCTGGTGCTGGGCATTTATAACCCAGAGATACCTGTGCAGTCAGCAGCCCCCATTAGTGTGCTGCTTGACAATTTAGCTGTCCCCTCCGAGGCCAGGATTAGATCTATCTGTTTCCCCAGGTCTTGCTCACCTGGCATGGGGATGAGACTGGATGGCTTCCCAGGCTGTGCTCTGGCAGCAAGGGCAGCCAGCAGCCTGTGCTGCTGTGCTTCAAAAGAGAGAGGGCAAGAACTGCGGACAGGAACCTGGCGGTGTGGAAGTGAGGGAGCAGGGAGGACAGCACCCCTTCTGGTCGGGCAGGCATCCTTCTGGACCTCGAGATGCCTGTCAGGAACAGGTGCATTCTGGAGAAGGGCTTTCAGAAAAGAACACAGGGCCAGGGGCTGCTGGAATTGGGAAGCAAGGAGACCATCGGTCTGGCCCAAACTCTGGTGAGAAACAAGAGGCAGAAATCCACAGATAGGCTCCTCTCATTAGTGGTACCCAGGGGCCGCAAGAGCAGGACCAGTGTGGTTTAGGAAAGAAGAGGGCCTATTTGCTGTCTCACTGCAAGGTGGTTGGATGAATGAGACAAGTTTTGCCCTCAGAGAACTCCCAGCATGGAGGAGTGTGTGACAAGACTCGACCCTGCCACCATCTGACTCTATACATTCTGTTTTCTGTAGGAAGCAACTGCTGAGGCTGTAGGCCCAAGGGACTGTGAGGGCATTACCTTAGCAGCCCAAGCGCTAGTGCAGATCCCTTTCATCAGGGCAGGATCTTTTTTTTTTTTTTTTTTTTTTTTTTTGCTTGTGTTCAAATGCTGACAGCAGTGCCTGGCACATAGGAGACGCTCAGTCAATACTGGTGGGATGTTAGTCTTGCTTTAATCCCTCTGTTTCAGGAAACAAGAACACAAACAGCTTGCTTTCACCACACTGACCAGAAGCTTGGTAGTGTAGCCCTGGGACCAGAGGGAAGTCTGGAGCGCGTATCAGTTGTCACCTGCTTGGGGATGCTTGTCCCAGAGGCATCACCACATCCTCATAGGCATGCAGCCTGAAGTGAGTGATTCCTACAGCGCCAGGTGAGCATGATCTCAGGCATTCATTTTCATCCCAGGGCAGCCCATTGCTCCCCGGACTGCCCCCTTACATGCTGGGCTGGTGTCTTGGCACTATAAATCACAGGCTTCTACAGCCCCAGCGTCACATTCTAGGTCCCAACATTGAGCTCATTTAAAATATGACCTTTAAAAAAAATTAAAAGAAAAAAAAAAGAAAAAGTCAGTTTTTCCTCAAATCCCAGGGCACCTGGGATTAAATTTCTACAATACAGCTGGAAAAAAGTGGAGGCTGAGAGAGTCACGCAGGGAGAACGGGTAGCTGGAATCAACAGCCCTGGAAACCAGCCTGCTTCCAGACTCAGCCATCCAGGGCAAGTCCCAGGAAAGTGACTGCACACCGTAACTTGGAGAAGAAGAGATATTTCATCAGGGAGAGCAGAGCGGTGCAAATAGCAGACGCCTTGTGTGAGGGACCTGTGGGGGCTCCTCAAAGTTGAGACATTTGAGCTGAGTTGTGACTTGGGGAATGAGGGGGAGGATGGGGAAGAGTGAGCCAGGCAGAGAGATCAGCACCTGGAAGGCCTCAAGTCAGAAGAGAACATGAGGCAGACATGGGACCAGAAGCAGGCCTGCAGGAGGGGTGGCTGGCAAGGGGGACAGCAGTGTGCAGAGGGGTTAGGTGTGAGACAGGCGGTCCAGACAGGTCTGCAGGGCTGGTCGGGTACAACTGGTGAGTTAGGGTTCTGAGAATTCCTTCTGGAACCCCTCATCTGGAGGGTGGGAAAAGAACAAATTAAAAGGATCTTTTTAAAAAATATCATCTTTTTCAGGGCTAACAGCCTTACAGAAAGATAAGCTGCAGGGCTCTATTCTGAAGCAAGGAAACAATTCAAATGCCAAGGCTTTACCCCCTGCTCCCACCCCAAGCTGGAGGAAGACCAGCCCTGGCTGGAAGCATTTTACAAAGTCCTAGACAGAGAGCAGACATAGTGTCTCCCTCAAAGAGTGTGCACAGGGGTGCTTGAGTGGCTCAGTCGGTTAAGCATCTGCCTTCAGCTCAGGTCATGATCTCAGGGTCCTAGGATCAAGCCCTGCATCAGACTCCCTGCTCAGTGGGGAGTCTGCTTCTCCCTCTCCCTCTACCTGGCCTTTTGCTTCTGCTCTCATGCTCTCTCTCTCTCAAATAAATCAATAAAAACCTTTAAAAACAAAACACAAAAACAAAGCCTGTGCACAGACCCAGATGAGCTTTCCTCTTCCCCCAGGTACAGAAAGGTACAGAGGGGATGGGTGACCCAGCACTCCCAATTGTGGCTCAGGCAAAGTCAGCATAGAGTCTATGAGGAGCCATCCACTGCACATCAGAAAACAGGAGATCTGCACAGAGCTGTCTTTGTCAAGAGCATCCACAACGGAAAGAAACGAGCAGTTGGCCAAATACGCAAACTCACTACCAACTATACGAAAATAAGAAGGAGATTCAGAAACATAGAATGAAAAGAAATAGAAAAAGAACTCAGTAGGGAAGAAAATACAGCCCAAGAAACAGAAGAAAAGTATCCAAATGGATTCATTCCTGGGAGAATTCAATAGTACAAAAGCTCAAAGCCAAATGATAAAAAAACAGACTAAAATTAGAAAAGGAGATTGCCCAGTTAAAGAAACGAGTTATGGATCAAGATAACGATATCGTAAAACTAATAAAGTAGAAATGGCTACAGAATTGATAGAGTTTAAGATCGCATAGAGTAAATACATAAAAAAATAGGTGAGAAGAAGCACAAAATAATCTATGGAGGACGACTGGTATTCCTAAATTAGAGGCCCCCCGCCAGAAAAGGGTGGGGGGTGGAAGTAATTCAAAGAGCTAACAGGAAAAAATGTCTCTGAAAATGAAGGAATAATCAGCGGAGTCCAAGGCACAGCCCGGTGGTGTGGCTAAATTCAAAGATGAAGAAGTGATCAAGCAGCAGAGGAGCGAGCAAGTCACTCAAAGGGGAAGCGGAGGCACAGACTTGTCTACGGTGACGTTTGCAGGCAGGTGTTCTCATGGACGTAGAACCTCAGGTAACGATGAGTCCTTCCACGGGGAACAATTACTTGATAATGAAATTCAATCAACCAAGAGATAAATCCAAATAATGAATTCGGCATAGAGAAGCCGTGAGGGAGCGACTGGGAGTCATTACGGTCTTTTAAGTACAGAAATACAATGCAAACACTCTGACGTTGTTATACACCTCAGCACGAAAAAAATAATTTTAAAAAAGTAACAAAAACTAGGAGGCACGGCAAAGGAAAGAAACAGAAGAAAAGGAAGTATACCGATCTCCTCGTCTTTCAGAGAAAGGGGTTGACTGTCCGCTACTTATAATTGAAATACGACATTTAGAACAATGACTTGAATCTCATCTTTTTAAAAATATTCTTTCTTAATCTTAAGAGAATCTTTCAGGAAATAATATATTTTGTGCAGAAGAAACACTTATCCAGTGGAGCGATTTCCTCCATTTTGCATTCGTTTTTCTTCAGATTACATTTAAACAAAATTAATGTTTCCAAGAGTACCATTATCACAGCTTTCTAAAATCAGCCCTGACTCTTCATCTATCTTTCCAGTCACAGTGAAGCTAGATGACAGAGACATATATACAGTGGTGTTGACTGAAATCTAACAATTGTTGTTTCTGGATGTTTTAAAGTCATTTTTTTACTTTCTCCATTATACTTTGTTCTCCTCTTCTCCGAATGTTAATAAAAATGTGTCATTTTTATTAGCATTTCACATTAACATGTTTTTAGTGACTAAAAACGAAGTCACCTTTCTAAAATTATAAATGTCCCACCAGAAATAGGAGATCAATAACACGATGCCTGAGTTAAAAGTAATAATTATGGTTCCCATGCTAGTAATTCTCATTAACTGGACTCTATTTGCTGAAACATTTTCAGAATCTCCCTCTTCACAGTTTTGAAAAGGCATTTGTAATTCTGCTCTGCTGCAGTTATGCACAAAGTAATTCACTTTTTTTTTTTTTTTTTTTTAGTGGGGGGTGGCCTCATCTTGTCCTCCAATCAAATATTCAGAGCTTTTCTGATTTACAGCACCTGCTACTTGGGCCCCGACTCTGCCTCCCCTGGGAGGCCGGAGACCCACAGTAATGGGGAAGCCTGCAACATTTTCAGGAATCTTGACGTAATCTGCTCAGAGGAGCTCCGTCGGGCTCTGAGGCCTCAGCCTGCTTAGGAACCTGGCAGGAGAGACAGCCAGAGCCCCTCCGCGCCCGGCCGAGGACTCTGACCCAGGCCACACATACCTGCGCTGCCAACGGAGCCCCCTGGAACCAGAAGGCGTCCCAGGCCCAGGCCCTCCTCCACGACTGTGTTGTGAAGCGTCTGCTGCCACGCCGCCTTCCACGCGCTCCCTTTTGCTCCTACCGCCCACCAGTTTCTCTATTTCTAAATTATCCCCAGCAGCAGTGACTCAAAACCTGAGTATCCTGGAACAGAAATCCTCAAAGTAGACGGAAATAAATCCGAGGATACCAGAATTTCATAAAAAGAGAAGCTGTGTTTGGGGAGGGATTACCCTACACACAAATCCCCGTGCGTGATACAAGTAAGACGCCCAGGAGCAGGCCACCCGAAGGCCAGCGGGCAGCCGCCAGCTACAGGCAGGAGGTGAGGGGCAGGCCCTTCGGGGTCCACAGGCCTATTCTCGGCGCAATGGCGCATTCGCTTACTCTGCTTGCTCTTATTAGGGCAGTTAGCACTTCAAGACACAATTTCTAGAACCTGACAGTGATTCGTTGTGCTCATGTTTACTCATTTCATTAGGCTAACTGCTCCTCTTTGAAAAAAAAAAAAAAAAAAAAAAAAAAATATATATATATATATATATATATATATATGGCGAGGCTGTTCTAGGACTACGGTCACACACATTAAGCCGAAGACATAGGGATGGCGGCCTACTGTTCCTTTACTCGTTCCTCGCATCCCTTTAGCCTCTCTGGAGCTCTGGCCCACTTTGTGCCGAGCTCGGGGCCCAGGACTTTGTATCCGTTCTTTCCTCCGTGACGGCCACCCCCTCTCCCCAGGTGACAGGCATTTCAAAACACAGGGCCTTGTCCTGCGGCGCGGAGACACAGGGGCTACGGGCTTACAGTGGGGGGCGAGGACCCCCCTTCCCGCCCGCCTCCCGCTCCAATCCCAGCGGCGGGCAGCCCAGCTCAGCCCTGGAACAAGGCCAGGCTGCACAACTGCCGTCCACCTTGGACCCGCTGGTCACAATCCCAGGACTCGAGGTCCTCCTCAGCAAAACGGAGCCGGCGGGGGTACCTGTTCCAAAGGGCTGCTGTCTTCGTCTGCCCAGGCTGCCCTCACAGAACACCACAAACTGATACGGCCGAAGCAACAGACATTTCTTTGCTCACCGCTCTCAGGGATGGAAGTCTCAGATCAAGGTGCCAGCAGGTGAGAGCTCTCTGTCTCGAGCTTGCAGATGGCACCTTCTCACTGTGCCCTCACGTGGCCTTTTCTCTGGGCGTGCATGGAGAGAGAGCTCTGGTTTCCCCTCTTCTCTCTCTCTCTCTCTTTTTAAGATTTTATGTATTCATTCATAAGAGACACAGACGCAGATACACAGGCAGAGGGAGAAGCAGGCTCCCTCTGGGAAGCCCGATGAGGGACTCGATCCCAGGACCCCAGGATCACGATCTGGGCCGAAGGCAGACGCTCAACCGCTGAGCCACCCAGGTGCCCCCACTTCTTCTTATAAGGACATTGGTCCTATTGGAGGAGGGCCCTGTTCTTATAATTGCATTTAATCTTGATCATTTTATTAAAACCCTATTTCCAAACACAGGCACATTGCAGATTGGGGCTGTGACAAGCGAATTTTGTAGGGATGCAAGTCAGTGAATTTTGTGATGATTAAATGAGCTGATGTACATAATACACTTAGGAAGGGCAGTGTCTATACACACTACATGCTTAATAAATGTTAGCAATTGTTCCTATTGATATTATTGTTTTCAGAACGCTGGGTCATGATTCAGTTAACGTCTGAAGATCAATGAGTGCCCAGTATTTCATGGTTTAAGTTACCTCTAGGTGAGCATTTGGATGAGGTGTAGAAGGTAAGAAAGAAAATGTCATTCATCCTAAGATCGGTGAGAACAGCTATCCCCATACTTAGGTCTGTCAGAAGTGACAAAGCTATAGGAACACAAGGGGAAAATGTAGTGGAGTGAGATTTTCACAAAGATGAACTTTTCACAAAGTTTTTCATAAAGATTAAATTCTTAATTTCTGGGATTGTATTTTCCCCCCTTTTTATTTTGGAAACACATAGTTAGGCTTTTCTAGAAATACAATTACATGCCTTTAGTTGAAGACAAAGGGATCCCTTGCTTTGTCCTTGTTTTGGTGTTAAACTCACCTCTCTTTAAGAAATGATGCACGGACGATAGATAGCAGCTCTCATGTTATCATTTGGGTTGTGTGTGTGTGTGTGTTTTAATATCCTTAATGGAAAGCTTATATTAGTAGCCTGGTATTTCACATCATTTTTGGTCCCAAAAATGGAACCCATGGGCTGGCCTCTGGTCTAATATGAACTCAAAAAGCAGAGTTCTTTGTAGTAGGCCTCCGATTTCCAGAGAATTAAGTTCTCTTGGAACCTCGCTTGGGTGTTTCCAAGTGATCTGGCTGATGCTGAACCTCAGCCAGTCCCACAGGCTAACGTCCGGAATCAGCTGCATGTTGGCTGGGATGCACGATGCCATGCGCACAGACACATATCGATGCATATACTTATTTGTGAGGATTGGCAATTAAGAAAGGCTCTTTTAAGCTGCATTGCATTTGACAGGAATGACTTTAAAAGAACGAGCTAAGAGATAAAGCACCCTGCGTAGGCTGAACTCTGGCTAAATTCTCTGAACACTCTGTCACCACTTTTCCCAAATGAAAAAGATGGTTTCATGGAATAATCATGAGGGATTCTCCCAGCATTCAGATTCTTTAATTATCTGGAAAACAGTCAGCTCCCCATGATCATGGGATGAAGCTGAGGAGTTGGCATTTGAATGATCACATCCTGACCTGTTACGTTAAGCCCGAATTTATCATCTAAGGCAATGGTCAGAATGCAGACTTCCTTATTCGTGTCTCATTCTAGAGTTGTTGCGCATGAAATCTATGTCTGATGGCCACTATCTGGGGCAAACACATTTTCTGCTTGGCTGGAACTGTGTGTGACTCCTGACCAAAGGCTTCTCAGCAGTCCCCAAAGCCATCTGCTGTCATGAGTAAGCCAACGATTCAGGTTCAAATCACACTGGTCTCAGAATTATGGGGTGCTGGTATCCAAAGCCAACAGACAACACTGACCTGAAGCCATCCTGGGGAGTGAGGGGCAGGCATTCTTGGAAGGAAGGAGCCTCAGTAAAAGAAAACTAAGAGGGGCACCTGGGTGGCTCAGTGGTTAAGCATCTGCCTTTGGCTCAGGGCATGATCCCAGAGTCCTGGGATCGAGTCTAACATAAGGCTCCCTGCAGGGAGCCTGCTTCTCCCTCTGCCTATGTCTGACTCTCTGTGTGTCTCTCATGAATGAACAAAAAATAAAATCTCTTTAAAAAATAAAATGAAGAATAAAAATAAGAGTGGCAAGAATAATACAAGTAACTTGAGTACTAATATTTTATGAGGGTTTGCTCCATTCTAGTTAACATGGTGAGCATTTTGCTCATTTCATTTAATCCTCCCTGCAACCCTATCAAATAAGCTCTATTATTATCCCATTTTATAGATAAGAAATCTAGGGCACAACCAATGAGTGGTGAAGGAGGTATAGGAAAGTCCTCATTCCTGTTTTCAAGGAGTTTTCGAATATCTGGAGAAATATGGCATAAAGGGCCAGCTCAAATGAATCCCAACAGAAAACCGTCTTGAGTCGCACTCCAATGAACCACTGAGAGGCAAGCCAAGGGTCCCAGTGTCAAGGAAAGTTCTACAGGGTACTCTACTAAAAGTTGCCCACAGTAGGCACCCAAGAGTCAGGACTGGGAAACCAAGTTCAGCCACACAGTAAAAAGGATTGCACTGAAAATGTGACGCCAGATTAGTGGCTCCTCCTAATCCAGCCCCCCCTTGGAGTAAACACTGGGAGTCACAAGCTCCAGGAGGTCCTGACTGGGCTTCACACCCTTCCACCGAGCTCCACTGTGGCCACCTGAGCTCCTTAATCCTAACCACAAGGGGGCGTATGACGTGCCTGTTTCCCTCTCCGCCTGGGGCCTCACCCTCACCCCTCCTCCCTGGGCCCCTTATAACACCCCCACCAGGCAGTACACCTGCCTGTTGCTTACAGACGCTTTCTTCTCGGGCTGCCCCTGCCCCCTTCACCCCAGGAAATGCATGTCTAGGGCAGCAAGGAGACCTAGTCTAATGTGGCAAGAGTGGCTCCCCACAGGCCCTTGGCTGGGAGCTCCCATCCCTCTGGATCTCCAGGACAGGGTCTTTCCCTGTCTGGGGCCTGGAAGTAGCTCTCCGGCCAGACTTTCCAGAGAAGCTTCTTAGAGAGCTTGACATTTCATCTAGTTGCCTGCTTGTCATCTGACACTGTCCCAGCTATTTCCTGGCCTTTCTTCTTCCTCCAGACTCTGCTTTTTCCCCCTTCTCACTTCCCAGAAGCCCCTCCTATGGAGGCCTCAAGCTGTGGGGAGTGGCACCCTGCAGGCTGCAGCCAGGGTCCCTCTCCACAGGAGGGTGTGCCTCAGTGGCAGGGGAAGAAGGCCCGGCTGCAGGGAGTTCACAGCCCAGAAGAGGGTCTTGTCCAGAAGAGGGTCTGTTCTCAGGCCTTCACTTGCAACTAGTAGTGAGAGAAAGGCACAGGAGTGAATCTCAGGGCCAGGAATTCTGTCCTTGCTCCTACTTCTTCATCCCCTTGACAGAAGGGGATCCCCTGTGGAGATCTTTACCATGAACATATTACAGGTGCCCATGGCCACCCAAGAGTCACCTGCCCCCAGAATATATTCTTCACCAGGCAAGTCCAAAACCGAAGTCACATCCACCTAACTAATCCTCAGGACACCCCGGTGGCCCACCAGGAACGTAGGGGAGAGTGTCACTCCCACTTTGCAGATCAGCTGCTGAGAGCAAGGGTGCAGCCATCACACAGGGCAGTGGCAATACTGCAGGGAGATCCAAGCTTCCTGAACATCTGTCCAAGCTTCCATCAGCCAGCTCTAGGAGGATCTGCATCGCTGCCTGGGCGAAGGGTCCTAGGAGAGGGAAACCCTTCAGAAACCAACACCCATCACAGAGGGCTTCACCTGAGGACATGCCAGGCCCCTGACATGGAGGTTCTGCAGCCCCAGGACCCAGCTCGCCACCTTGCTTTGCGTGGGCAGCACAGTGGGCAGGAAACTCACTAGCTAAGCTTCTGAGGCTCTGCAAAGTCTCCCAACTCCACCCTGCTCCTCCTTCACCTATGTGTCCCTTCTTGCTCTGAGACAGCTTTCCCACTTCCCCCCTGGGCCTTTCTCCCTCGGAGATGCTCCGGCCAGAGGATGAGACTGAACCCAGATGGTGAGGGAGAATTAGCATTGAGCCCCACTGAGCCATGAAGGGAACTGAAGAGGTGAATATTTTACACCTGCAATTAGTCACACATGCAGAACTGTGCTTACAACTAGTTGCACCTGCAAGTGGTTAATTGCTAAATAGCAAATGCAATTAGGCACTTACACATTATCTCCAGGATGAAAGTTGCCAACACAGTAGTCACTAGCATATGCATGGTCATACGCACACATGCACAGGGGCACACATGCATATTATCTAGAGAAGCACACACACACATCCATGAGCATGAACACATATTCAGGGACACACACAGACACATCCAGAGGGACACACACACACACACACACACACACATGCTTCCTGATGAAGGAGCGAACACAGAAGAAAGCATTTCACTCTCAAGTTTGGAGACTAAAAGACACTATGGAGGAAAGGCCTTTTAATCAAAGCCATCAAGAAGCCACATTAGAAGAATCTAGGTTAACCCAAGCCTTAAATCGATGTGTAAGACCCAGTCGAGGAAGGCTCCAGCACCAGATAAGCACAGCATGGGATTGCAGATTGTTCTTCTGATAAAGACCGAGTAGTGGAAAACAAATTGGGCCTGGCACACAGGGCCAGGCTGCAGAAAAAGGCGCCACTTTCAGGCCTCACCATTGTTGCTCCCAGTGGAAACCATTATCTAGGGGCACCTGGGTGGCTCAGCAGTTGAGCAGCTGCCTTTGGCTCAGGCCGTGATCCGGGGGTCCTGGGATGGAGTCTTGCCTCAGGCTCCCCACAGGAGGAGCTTCTCCTTCAGCCTACGTCTCTGCCTCTCTCTCTCTGTGTCTCTCATGAGCAAATAAATAAAATCTTTAAAAAAAAAAAAAAAGGAAACCATTATCTAACTGCACGGGGCGGAGGCTAGCCATAATTGTGACATTCACGGCTTGTTGTTGTTGTTGCTCGGTTAATCTCAAAATACGGCTTTGGAAAGTAATGCACAAAATCAGAGAGTGACCTTTAAAAATTCTGTTTAATGCTTCCTTTGTAGCCCTTTCTTCCTTCCTCCAGCTTCTCTGAGCTGTGATACTGAGTTGTCATAGTTTTCAAAAATATTTCCTTTTCAGCAGCCGAGTGAGGAGGAATACATCTGTGTATTTAATTGTAGTCGGTTCAGACGTGGTAGACTGAAGATCCTCTTGAGCGGTAATGAGACATGCTGAGGCGCAGAGCCCGTCCGCCCGGAGACTCCCCCGACAGTGGGGTGAAGAGAGCAGCCCCGCCTCGGAGACGTCGCTGCTGGTCGGGTTAAAGCACGCACTGCCGGTGTACACAGCACCTTTCTGCAGGATCAGAGCATGAGCCGCCTTCGCGCACACGGCCCCGCCGCCACTGCGCCTCGCTGGCAGGATTCTCACTCCACGTTCAGAAAATCAGCTGCTCTAACTCTACTTGCTCCTTTCTTTCTCTTTCCTTCTTTCCCTTCATTTCTCCTCTCCCTCCCTCCCTCTCTCCCTCCTTCATTTGCTCATCAAGGAGTCAAATAATCCGAAAGCCCTAGAAATGGTCTCTGCCTTCTAAGTGCTCATAGTATGACTGCAGAGAATAATCCTTGTTTGCGCTCTCCAGGGCTCTGATACACAGAAAAAACTGCATGAGCATTTAAGATTAAGTGTAATGCAGCCTTTGAAGGGTAAGGACGTGGACTCAGGCCAAATTTAAACCTCAGCGCTGCTACTTAGTAGCTGTGTGATCTTGGACAAGTGCCTTAACCCTTGTGAGGGTGAATTTACTCATTTGTAAATGGGCATAATATGGCCAACCACTCAAAATTGTAGTGCGGGTGAAACCGAACTCTTAGCAAAGTGTGAAGCTTAATGTAAGGGCTTGAAAATATCTCAGTGATAGTTGTGGTTGTGCTTAACCACTAATGACATATCATCGAGCAAGGACCCGTTAATACTAGCTGTCTTCATGGAGAGTGAGCTATGGCCCGGAAAAGTTGGACAGATTTGAACAACTCCAGTATGATTATGGACTTCTCCAGAGAACTTTTTCATCCCCACATGCTTGACATTCACAGCCATACCTGGCACACAGGACAGGGGCTCACTAAGTATTAGTGGGTGGATGAGTAGATGGATAGTTGCATGCAGACCTGCATGCATGAATAAAAATGTGGAGAAGAAGTTCTAAAAAGAGGGCACAGGTACTGATTTAAGGAGAGCATTGTGGTAGTCATGTAGCAGTCAATGCGACTGGCCTTTTTTTTTTTTTTTTTTTTTTTTTTTCCAGTTGTATTCCAGGGACATCATGGGATTGTGCTTCCTGGACCATCTGAGGTGGAAGTGAGGCCATGAGTCTAGTCTGGCCAGTAAGTTGTAAATAGAACCGACATATGTCACTTCTAAGCCAGGACATTTAATTATCAGTGCTAGACCCACCAGAGTTCTCTTCACCTCTAACAGGTGACCCTCAATGGCACAGAACAGAACCCCTGTCAACTCATAATAAACAACACTATGAGGGGAAATAAGCATGTGTTGTTGGGAGAGTGTTTGTTACTGCGATATAACTTAGCCTATGCTAACTGGTACAAGCATGATGGCTCATGAAAATCTAATGACAAAATGTGGTGCAGCTGGAGCACAAGTGAAAATAGGTGTGGGGAACAAGGTAAGAAAGGTCATTTGGGGCCACCAAGAATGAAGAAATTGGTCACTGTGTGTCCCAGGAGACCCTAATGTGTCAGCACCGGCTTGGCACAACAAAGATGACCCTGCGAGGTCTGATCCCCTGCTTGTCCATGCTCATCTCCCTGGTCCAGACTTGAAGAAGGGAAAGCTGTGGAGCTCATGGATACAGCTCTTTGAATTTCCAGGAAGCTGTCTCTGCAGCCTCTCTCTTTCAGAGAGGTTCTCAATCCCTTTGTTCCCAAAGATTGTGCCAGATGAAGTATACTCCCCGCAAGACGATGTAGTGTTATGGCTTAGGAGCAATGGGCAGAGAATCCCAAAATTATGTAATACTTAAGTGCCTGACCTAGCCCATGGCACCCAATAATCCACCTGACATGCACTGAGTATGTATTCCCAGCAGAGGGTGGCAAGGGCCACTTTTTCTCTGCCCTGGTACTGCCAGCAAGAACTAAATGGGGCAATCTAGAAGGCCTGTCTTCTCATGTAGATGGAGAAATCTAAGGTATCACCTGAGTTCATGGCTAGGAAGTCTCTTTAGAGGTTATCCTGTTCCTTTGCTTTCTTCCAGACAGCACTGAAGTCAGATCAATCTAGTCAGAAGAGAAGTACTTTGCTGTGGTTTTAAAAACATGGCTGCAAATTCTTAATAGCCCTCGCATTGTGGGGTGGCCATCTGTGTCCCCTTTTCTTAGACTTGAGTGGGTTTGTGACTCTGACCAGTACAGTATGGCAGAAGTGATGACATGTGGCTCCTAAGACTAAGTCACAAAAGCCACGTAGCTTCTTCCTTCTTCACTTAAACATTCTCTTTTGGAGTCTTGAGCTGCCATGAAAAAAAGTGTGACTGCTCTGAGGCCACTATGCTATGAGCAAGCCCAAGCCACATGGAGAGGACAACCATAAGCATTCCAGTACAGCTCTAGAACTCTTTTTTTTTAAAGATATTATTTATTTATTTATGAGAGACACAGAGAGGGAGAGAGTGGGAGAGAGAGAGAGGCAGAGACTCAGGCAGAGAGACAAAGAGGCTCCATGCAGGGAGCCCGACGTGGGACTCGATCCTGGGTCTCCAAGATCACTCCCTCGGCTGAAGGTGACGCTAAACCGCTGAGCCACCCAGGCTGCCCTAGTTCTAGAACTCTTAACTGAGTTCTGCCTTCTAGTTATCCCAGCCCAGGGGCCACACATGTAAGTGAAGAAGTCTTCAGATGATTCCATCCCCCAGCTGAGGCCCCAGCTGTAATGGAGCAGAGGCAACCCACCCCTGTTGTGTCCTGTCCAGATTCCCAATCCACAGAATCTGTGAGCATAATAAAAATGGTTCCCATTGAAAGAAGGGATTCACTCAGAGAAGTAAAACAGTGGCTTGTTATGCAGCAACAGGTAAGGAAAACAACTCTGCTAGTTGAGGTCCTGGCAGTGTCCTATGGGGAACAGCCCAAATACCTCTCATATTCAGGTCTCAGAGTAATAGTGAAAAATATATGATTTAGGGCAGGAGGACCTGGACCCAAACACCATCTATATAACCATGCTCTGACTGGATGGTCCTGGGCTGGTCATTCAGCCACTCTTGTTTCCATTTTTTTCCTCCCACAAAATGGGAATAATAATGATCACAGCAAATAACTTCCTCACAAGAGTGTTGAAAAAATACATGAGAAAGTGCAGCCTGCCAAGCCCTGCACAAATGCTTGTTGTTGCTGTCAATAGAGTGAAGGAGGCCCTTTGTAAAATGTTTTTTTAGGCAAAGAATGTAATCTTAAGCTATTTATGGAGAAGGGAGTGAGTTACACACAGACACGCACACACACATGCGTACATGCACACACACACACACACACACACACACACACACACACACCCTTGGCTGCCCCTTCCTGAAGACAATGGATTCCTTCAGAACAAAAGTCTAACGTTACAGGGAGAACTGAAACACATCAATCTGGTTGGGTTCTTTTTCTTTCTTTCTTTCTTTCAACATGCTCCTTTACCAAAGTTTTAAAATTACACAATAGCTTCCAAATATCTAATCACTAGATTTCTTCCTCCTAAGATTCCAGGTTAAAAATAGCTTAAATACACTACTTCCATCAGTCAAATCATAAGGTAGAAGATACTGTTCTATTCTAAATATATTAGTTGAGAATATTTCTTTTCCCCAAAGAAAAATCTTCCGACATCTTTTGCTTTGTTTCCCTGGGGGCTTTGACACACTATATCATGGGGCCAGAAATCCTGAGTGTTTGTCTAGCTTCCAGATGCCAGGATGGGGTCCACTGCCTGGTTCCACCCTCCACAGGGACAGCATGTCCTCGGGGAGGACACCCAAGAAGGCCAGTTCTATTTGGTTCCCCTGAAGCCAGATGGCAGCAGTGCCCACCACCTCTCACATTTTGTGTAGCTCCCACACCGCTCTTGCCTTCATTTACTCATCCAATGCATGTGTAATGAGTGCTCGCAACACCTGCACTAGGCCAGATGAGGATTCGCAGAAGTGACCTGGAGGCTGCCTGCCCTCAGGGAGCACAGAGTACTGTGAGGAACCAGGAGAGAAGACACTGCTGTGCAGTGTGACAGCTGCCACTCGAGCTCATGCTCACAAAGCACCAGGGACACAGAAGCAAGAACTGCTATCATGCCTCTGCGGGGGAAGACAGCGAG
The DNA here is from genome assembly GCF_011100685.1 of Canis lupus familiaris. Lineage (NCBI taxonomy): Eukaryota > Metazoa > Chordata > Mammalia > Carnivora > Canidae > Canis > Canis lupus. The sequence continues at coordinate 32,197,965 of NC_049244.1, read as the reverse complement.
GACCTTGTAGGGAAGGAGCCACAGGAGCAGACCCAGAGCTGTACCAGTAGGGAAGGAGCTATAGGAGCAAACCCAGAGCTGTACCAGTCAAAGAGAGAGAGAGAAGGGAGACCCAGGCAGAGGAAAGAGTGTGTCAACAGCACTGATGGCCAGACTCAGCTCTAGGAATCCCTGAGCACTGTCTGGCCAGAAGCATGAAGTGGGGCCTCAGGAAATGGGTCTGGAGATGTAGCCAGGAGCCAGATTACTAAATGCCCTGGTGCTAAAGGGTGGGTCAGGGGACTGTGTCAGACTTTATCCTGGAAGCAGTGGAGAGACCTAAAGACTTTGGCACAGGCAGCTGGGGCCAGCTTTACTTTTTGGAAAGCCCCTGGGGCAGCCATGGGGCAGATGAGGTGAGGACAGGAGCCAGGGAGACCAGAGAGGGCCCACCTGCAGTAGGGTAGGGGCAATGGAGAGAGAGGGAAGGCTCCAGAGATCTGCATCAGTAGAATGGACAGAATCTGATAGCTCAATGGCCTGGGTAGCAGGGGGCCCTGTGGGGGGAGGAGGGAAAAGCCTGCACCTCCAACTTCTGAGGCTCCACTGGCAGCCCTACCTCCTCAGAAGGGCTTAATTCAGCCCCAGGCTGGTGTGTGGGTGCAGTGGAGATGCCTGGCTCCTCCAATATGGATCCCACTGTCTAAAGACCCTCCAAGGGACACCTGGGTGGCTCAGTGCTTGAGCGTCTGCCTTTGGCCCAGGGCGTGATCCTGGAGACCTGGGATGGAGTCCCACATCGGGCTCCCTGCATGGAGCCTGCTTCTCCCTCTGCCTGTGTCTCTGCCTCTCTCTCTCTCTCTCTCTCTCTCTCTGTGCGTGTGTGTGTGTCTCATGAATAAATAAATAAAATCTTCAAAAAAATAAATAAAGACCCTCCAAACAGGCCTGGACACTGTAGGCAGGAGCACACAGAGGACCGGGAGGATGCCTGGCAAGTCTCCTTCATTTCTTCTTCAGCAGGTAGAGCTATCCCACCAGCCTGGCCTGGAGAGCCAGAGGCTCTCTCACCAGCCCTGAAGGTTTCGCATGGTCACTGGAGTCAGGCCTCTGCCCTTGTGCCTCCTGTGGACAACTCAAGGGGAGCCAGAGGCATCTTGGGACAATGGAAAACTCATCCTTTCAATGGTAGGGGTGGGAGGGAAAAGCAGCTGAGAAGGCAGAGGAGACAAGTGAGAGGAAGAGTCACAGAGAGTGATCCTGGTGGGGAGCATCTCACCCCAGGAGCAAATTAGGGACCCCAGGTGGGGGACCCCTCACCCTGGGAATACCTATGTGCTTGGGATCATTGATAAGAAACTGAGTGGGGGACATGGGAGAAGAAGGGACAAGAGGGTGTCCTGGTCATTGAAAAAGAGTCTGCCAGAAACATTATGAGCCTTGCTATCATTACTGAGAAGAAAATCTGAAAACGAGGGAAGAGGATTTGGGGGGAGTCACCACGGCATGGGCCCCAGAGGTGCTATGAAAGAGATGCAGGCTGTGGGAGTCCATTCTGAGCAGGGTGGCTCCTGTGGGCCAGTGCCCCGCCCTAGAGTACATCTTTGCTGAAAGAAAACAGGTCAGGAGCTGGGGGTGTCCTGAGGCATTCTCCCCCACATCTCACGCCAGTCACTGTAATAACCCTGTGACAATGCGAAGCTTGGGCTGAAAGCCCAGTGCATCCTTTCGAGTAAACTGTGGTGCCAGCAGCTTCAAGGACCTCTAGTCCTCTACTCTGTTAAGCCTTGAAGGTAGGAATGCAGATGAAGAAGCTACGAAGACTTTTCTGCCTGTGTTAAATCATCCACAAAGAAGTTTCGGATCTATAATTTTGGTAAACTGGGTCTCAACTAGAAGTGAATGCCCTCCAGGACAGACATTTCAAAGAAAAGGGAAGTGCCCCAAGGTTCAGAGCTAAAAAGCCTCCACCTCCTGTGAGGCTGGGTGCAAACACTGAAAGAGATTTATCTGAGCTACTGTTTTCATAAGGATTGTTGTTTTTCTTAGGACTTTGGCTACAAAGTTCTGCAGATGTTAAATGACAACCCCTAACCTTTTTTCCCCCAGAAGCACTGTTATCATAGACTGCAATTTTACAGAAAAGTTTGTTTAGGGAAGCATGTGTGGCATTACAAAAGAAATGCCTTGGCCACTACGGGTATCATAGGCACCCAGAGGAGAGGGGGTAGCTTCTGAAGAAGTGACCCATAAGCTGAAATCTGAAAATGAGGAGCAGTTAGCCAGGTAGAAAAAAAAAAAAAAAAGCAAAATTGTTCTGTAACACATCTAGACAATATTAGAGTTGCCAAACCACACCATCTGAATCTTCCTGTGAAATGACCCTGCCCCATGCTGCCTTTATTGAGCCAGGTGAGGAAGCTGTTCTGCATTAGCCAGAGGGCCGCCCGGCTTCAGCGCCCAGGGTGGGGCTGTGCATCAACCCAGGAATGCCCTTGACCCATCCTCCTTGCCCCTGCCCAGAAGCCCGAGTCAGATGAGGTGTGGTGAGTCTCCTGTTCTGGCTGCTTCCATGGAGCTTTGAACTCATGTTGGCAAAAGGAGCACACAATTCATGACTGCAGCACCCAAGGAAGGGGGGAGCAGGTCAAACCTGGTGATGATCAACCTGTTGATTCAGAAGAGCCACCCCAAACATGGGAGTCAGGACCTTTGGCTACAGATCATCTTACTTCCCTGCCTTTAATTTCTCTTCATCCAATATCTTCAACTATTTCATTTATTCTGTTCGTTTATTTATATGTATCCAGCCTTATTCCCAAAAAGATTTAAAGCAGTCTACACGTGTGAACATATGTGCACATACAAACATCCCGGTAGGCAAGATGTTGCCTTTCTTCCCCCTCATTTGCTCTTTTAGATCTTTCTATTATTACACCCTTACAGATAGTTTTTTTAGCCCACTACCCTTCACTAACTTTTTGTTTTTGTTTTTGTTTTTTAGATTTTATTTATTTGCGAGGGAGAGAGAATGAGCAGGAGCAGGGCACAAGGAAGAGCAGAGGGAGAGGAAGAAGGAGACTCCCTACTGAGTAGGGAGCCTGCCACAAGGCTTAATCCCAGGACTGCGATCATGACCTGAACTGAAGGCAGACACTTAACCGACTGAGCCACCCACGGACCCCTGCCCTTAACTAACTTGAATTTATTGCTAAAATGTTGTCTTACTCATCAAGTGAGGTGTAAATAATATGACTTGAATCCTGGGGTTATTGGGATTAAATGAGATGATGTGGGCAAAACCCTCAGCACAGGGCCGGGCACGCAGCACAGGTGTCAGATCAGTACATGCTACATGTGGGAATAGATGAGACGGTCCCCAGAACCTGTCTCTGATGCCAGAGCAGCAGAAATTGTGGCCTCGTCTGCAAATTCCCACCACTGTTGTCCCGCAGCCTGCCCCTTACTCCATAAGGCCTATAGTATGTCTGCTTTGTCTGTGCTCACTCCCTGGACATGCTCTTTAGCCTCATCCTCCAACCCAGGCCAGTGTGCAAGGCCTCCCCCTGCCAGGGCCCTCTGCTCCCAGGCTCGGGCTGCAGAAGGGAGGGCGGCCCCCACCCACAGCTCATTAGATATGGCACTGGAGGTCCCTGAGCTCTCTGAGTCTCCGGAAAAGAGTTTCCAACATCGACTCCTAACTCAATAGAACAAAGTCAACAGCTCTGGAAACAGCTTTCTTCCTACATTTAAAAATAAGATCGTGAAAAGTCCCCCAGAAAAATCAATTCTGGCTTTTTAAAACTCCAAATCAATATGATGTGTGAAAGTTCTCATTAAGAGAGAGGTGGGGGAGGTCAGAGAAGCAAGGAGATTCAAAGAGGAAAAGATGGAGAGAGGGGAAGACAAGAGGAAGAGGGAGGTGGGCAGTGGCAGGGAGAAGAGTGCAAACGGGAAGAAGGACATGGACGTGCAGGTGTGACACAGAAGCAGCTCTGCAAGCAAGGAACAGGCCACAAAGAGGGCTGCTGACCCTCCAGGGGCCCAGAGTTGGCCTCAAGCACTTGGAGGGCAGGGGACAGAGAGGGTGGGGAACAGATAGGCAAAGATAAGTGAGGCAGGTGGGAACAAAAAAGGATGTCCCCTTGTCAACTGACCAGGAAATCCAAAGCTCTTGAGAGAAGAGGCAGGAGCTCAGGGAGGCCTTGAAAGGCTGAGGAGGCTTCAAGTTGAAACTGCTGAGTGGAAAGGGGAGGGCTCCACATGCCCCACAAGAGGACTGGGAAAGAGCCCCGGTTAATACATGCCCACGGCTCCCTGAGACCCAGCAGAGGCCTAAGCACTCCGCGAGCGTTCACATGGTTCTCACAACCACCCTAGGAAGCAGGTTGCTATAATGCCTGTTTTATAACTGGGGAAACTGAGGCACAGAGACCTAAGTTTACCCACCCAAGGTCACACAGCTAGTAGGCAGCAGCAACCACATTCAAACCCAGAGTTCACACTCTTAAGGACGCTGGGCTTGAGGCCTGTGGTATCTGTGTGTATGTGTGCACTCTCAACTTGCCTGAGCACGTGCTCTTCCAGCAGTGGGGAGTTATAAGAGCGTGTGAGCCCGGAGGATGCCTGGGCCGGTCTGGGATTTAGGAAGATGTGTCTGGAGACAAGAGGTGGATACAGAGCCCTGGGGCAGGATTTGGGTGGAGACCCTGCCAGTGGCAATGATCTCCACCAGGCAAGATACAGGCAGAGACAAGACAGGCCCCCCAGGGCCAGATGTAGCTCTAAAGCATTCTCTAGCACTCTCTGAAGACCATCCCTTCAGCCAAAGCACCAACTTCCTACCAGCCCTTGAATAGTCCCTTCTGCCCATGTGCTTCTCGGTGTTTTTTTCCAGGTCAGACAATGGGTCCTAACGTTTCCCTGAAGGGATAAGTCCTTGGAGCATGGAGCTGTAGGATCTTCCTCTAGGGATCAGCATTCCAGAACTATTTTGTCCCCATATTCTTTGGGAACCTCCACACCAACCCACACTTAGCACTTCTGGACATTCTAATTCTGCCCAGATGATTCCTTTCAAAGACCAGAATACAGTCCAGGAGAGCTTTACTCAGCTCCCCTCCTATTGCCAGTCCTGCAGTTGGCTCTTCTGTAATAAAGAAGCAGGGAGCTGAGCTGGGCCTCCCCTGGGGCTCTGAACCCTGGTCAGCCCTGCCCTTTCACTATCTAGTTCCCCCTGCCCTACTCCCTGGGGACAGTGAGGGAGCCAGTCAACATAGCCAGAGAAAACAGTCCTTTTGCTGTGTGCGTGGATTTAGAGCAGGCTGTGGACCTGGGTGACAGGGCCCATGAGCATCTAGAATCACAGAGGGTGCCTCAGGGTGGGGTTTCCGCAACAGGACACATTCCCCAGACTGGAGGAAGGAGAGTGACTGCACCAGCAGCCCCCAGTGCAATCCTGCGTCAGATTTTTGTCCTCTGAATCTGACTCCAAATGTCTCTGTTGATGGAGCACCCACCCTGGCTCTAGAGGGAGACCCAGACCAGGCTCCCCGGAAGGAGTATATGACCAACCTGGGATGAGCAGATACACACGAGACTGACCCTCCCAGACCCAGAGGCCTCGCAGGGCCATCACAGACAGGGTAAGGAGACCATCCGGCCCCACTCCCATTCAGGAAAGACCTCAAATTCACACTCAGTGAGATCTCCTCACAAGACTGAAAGGAGTCCATACAACTTAAAACTATATCCCATTGTCCAACCAGCCATCCTCTAGGGCTCTGGACATGAATACATTTTATGAATCCTGCGAGTATCTTCTGGTAGCATTACGTAGAGTATTGCAATTTGTATGTTAAAAGCATTTATTTGTTGAAAGCAAACATTAAATCATGTCACAATTTTGTAACCCTCTTTACCTCTTTAAATGCACACACACGGACACACACACACACACACACACACACACGTAAGACGCAACGACCTAGGTACTCTCTGTCCAGCCAGGAAGATCTACACACAGCATTGGTTCATAGCCAAGGATGCTTTGCAGCAGAAGGAAGGGGAGGGCAAAGGGGAGAGGTGGCCTCTCCCGGGGCAAGTCCTCTGGGAGGAGCCAGAGGAGGAAGGTGTGGCTAAGGACTGGTGCACACAGGTGAAAGGAAATTCCCAGACTCTGCTAGCTTCTGTTTCTGTTCCATAATTAAAACCTCTGTTTAAGCTGGTAACACTTAAAAAAAAAAAAAAAAGAAAGAAAGAAAAGAAAAGGAAAAGACAAAGGAAGACATTTCAACAAACTCTGCTTGGGCTTCCTTTCTGTGAATTATTACAAGTGTTAATGGGCGTCTTCATTAAAGTATAATTTAAGAAATATTACAAGTTGGGTTCCCCCACCTTCATAGGTCTGATGACTCAAAATCAGCAGCTCCTCCCACTGAACTGAAACAAATTTATCAAAAGGGAAAATTAGTTGACTTGGTCCATCCAGTGGTAGAAATGAGACAGAAATTGGAGACAACATGGGTTTGCTTTCGTGGGAACAAACATGGTATGTGTCTGGATTCCAAACAGACAAGGAGCCTTGGCTGTTCAGAGATCATCAAAGAGCAGAGCAGGAGGGCTAGCTGAACAGAGGGCCGTCTGCCAGGACCCACTGGACATGCAGGGTACCGGGTTAGGACCAGAGGTGCGGTGGCATCTAGGAGGCTGGTTTCCCCTGCATCGAGGAAGGGAAAGGATCAGCTCCTTCTGTAAATGCTTCCTGCCAGCCCTCATCAGCCAGGTCTTTTTTTAAAGATTTTTTTAAAAATTTATTTATTCATGAGAGACACAGAGAGAGAGAGAGAGAGAGAGAGAGAGAGGCAGAGACACAGGCAGAGGGAGAAGAAGCAGGCTCCATGCAGGGAGCCCGACGTGGGACTCGATCCCAGGTCTCCAGGATCACGCTCTGGGCCAAAAGTGGCACTAAACCACTGAGCCCCCCTGGGCTGCCCATCAGCCAGGTCTTGACAGACACAGTGGCAGCCCTCCCATCCCCTTCCTTCTAGTCCCCCTCTCTCCCCGCAAGACTTCAAATTAACATTCACTTTAAGAACAGTGTGCTTGCTGCAGAAACACAGGCTTCAAGGGCCCAGCCGGCGCCTCCCCACCCAGCCAACCCCCAGGCTATCCAATAAAGAAATCGCAGAGCAGACCCAAGGGAGACACAAGGGCAGGCACCCACTCCACCTGCTACTGGAAAAGCCTGGGGCAGAGTGACAGTGGAACTCAGGGTAGGGACAGAATAAAGAGGAAGGCTCCACTGTGGGGGACAGGAAGCTAATCAACTCTGTACCCCAGTTTCTTTCATCTGTTCTCCCTTCTGCGGGTGTCTCCACATCTTTGCGCTGTTTGCTTCTCGGACTCCCTGGGCCTCCCACTTGATGAGTTAAGCCCCCTCGCTGGAACTGAAGCACCAGCAGCCAGTTGAAAGCCTCCATTCCAGCCGACTTTGCCGTCTAAACAGCTTTCCCTGCGTGCCCCCTGCCCTGCCAACCACCTCATCTCTGAGTCGGTTCTAACACCCCGGATGGAGGGCTGATTAGAATTTAAGATAATTTTCCCAGGGCATTAGAGCACTTTCTTTCTCTCAAGGAGTATAAGGGTGAAAAAGGGATAAAGCTTACGTTTCAAGGGATAAATACTTTAAGAATGAGAGGGAAAATGGTTTAATTGCTTAAGTTCTTATTTGTCTCAAACAATATGGTAGGCGGGTGGGTGAGAGAAGAGCTCAGAGCTGAGCATTAACTTTGACAAACCTGTTTGGCCTGATGAACATGTGAGATGGGGAGGCCTGTGCCTTCTGTCCTCTGCAGCCGTGTGCCCTAGGTGGCCCCAGTCTCCTCATGCACCCCACACTGACAGGCAACTCAGGACACATCCCTTCACAAGCAACCCCCTCCCCACACATACTCAAATATCCCTCCCCTATGCAGCCTGCGTGCCGGCGAGGAGAGGCAGATCGTGCACAAAATCAGTAAGTGTGGGATCCCTGGGTGGCGCAGCGGTTTGGCGCCTGCCTTTGGCCCAGGGCGCGATCCTGGAGACCCGGGATCGAATCCCACGTCGGGCTCCCTGCATGGAGCCTGCTTCTCCCTCTGCCTATGTCTCTGCCCCTCTCTCTGTGACTATCATAAATAAATAAAAATTAAAAAAAAAATCAGTAAGTGTACACTATGTCAGATGTGTACACATGGTGAGTGCTATGGAGAAAGATAACACAAGGTAGGATAAGGGGAAGGCTGTTAAGGGTGGCCCACACAGTGAGTGGGGTGGTCCACACTGTGAGTGAGGTGGCCCACACTGTCAGTGGGGTGGCCTACGCCATTAGTGGGGTGGCCCACACCATGAATGGGGTAGTCACTCAGGGATCACGCAGAGACAGTATTATTCACACAAAGGCTTGGAGGAGGTGAAAGAGCCATCCCCACAGCTCTCTCATGTTGGAACAGCTGGACATCAGAGGCAAAATGATAAAACAAATGAACCTCAGTCTGAATCTCATACCTTAAACAAAAGTTAACTCAAAACGGATCACAGACATGATGTGACACATAGAAGTGTTAATCTTTTAGAAGATTAACATAAGGCGAAAATTTTGTGATCTGGGGTTAGGCAGGGAATTACTTTACTGGCCATGACACCAAAAGTATGATCCATCACCTGGATCAATTGAAAAGATAGTTGGCTGGATACCTTGAGAAATAAATGAATACATTCTCCAGACAATGGAGTATTCTTCAGCTTTTAAAAGAAATGAGCTGTCAAGCCATGAAGAGACATGAGGAATGCATGAGGAAGAGACCTTGAATGCATATTACTAAGTGAAAGAAGGCAACCTGCAAAGGCTACATACTGTATACACCCATATAACATTCTGGAAAAGCCAAAGCTGTGGCTTTTGGCTTTTCCAAAAAAGTAAAGTGAAAAAGTACTTTTTCCAAAACAGTAAAGTGATGAATGATTGCCAGGGGTTAAGGGAGAAGGAGGGATGCATCGGTGGAGCACCAAGGATGTTTAGGGACAGTGAAACTAAACATTATGATACCCTAATGGTAGGTACGTGTCATTATACACTTGTCCAAATTCACAGAAGGTACAATACCAAGAGTGAACCCCAATGTGAACTATGGGGGATTATGAAGCAGCAGTATAAGTTCACTGACTGTGATCCATATCCACCCCTGGTGGGGAGGTTGAAATGGGGGAGGCTATGCATGTGTGCAAGCAGGGACACATGGGAAATCTTGGTACCTTCCCCTCATCTTGCTATGAATCTAAAACTGCTCTAGGAAAACAAAGCCTTCAATTTAAAAAAAAAAAAAAGCATTTAATGGATAAATTGGGTTTCATCAAAATTGAAAATGCTTGCTTTGTGAAAGACAGTGTTAAGAGAAAGAAGAGACAAGTTACAGAATGGAAGAAAATATTTGCAAACTATATATTCAACAAAAAGACATATCCAAAATATATAAAGAAATCTCTCGAAACTCAATAGTAAGAAAACAAGCAACCTAATTAAAACTTGGGCAAACATCTTGAATAGACACTTTACCAAGGAGGATAAACAAATGGCAAATAAGCACATGAAAGACATTCAACATCATTATTCACTAGAGAAACACAAATAAAAACCACCCGAGATACCAAGACACACCTAACAGAATGGCTAAAATAACAAATACTGATCATACCAAGTGCTGCAAAGGATGCAAAAAAATTGTTGTGGTCATGCAAAATGGAGCAGCCACTCTGAAGATCCATCTGGCAATTAATCACACACTTTCTGGATGACCCAGCAATCCTTCACCTGGGTATCTGGCCTAGAGAAATGAAAACATATGTCTACACAGAAACCCGTCCCTGAATATTTACAGCAACTCTATTCATGATTACCAAAAAAAATGGAAACAATCCAAATGCTTTTCAACAGGTGAATGGATAAACAAACTACGGTGCATCCATATGATGGAATACTACTCAGCAATAAAAAGCAACAAAGTACTGATACAAACACAGGCTTACGTGAATCTCACAGGCATTACACTAAGTGAAAGAAGCCAATCTCAGATGATACAATGGGGTGGGGACTAGATCACTGATAGCAGTCACAACGTGTGCTCACAAAGACTACAAAGCAACATCATAAGGCAGCTCTTCTGTGTTCTGCTTTGTAGGGTGGTTACACAAATCTGTACATGCATTAAAATTCATAAAACTGGGGATCCCTGGATGGCTCAGTGGTTTGGCACCTGCCTTTGGCCCAGGGCATGATCCTCGAGTCCCTGGATCGAGTCCCATGTCGGGCTCCCTGCGTGGAGCCTGCTTCTCCCTCTGCCTATGTCTCTGCCTCTCTCTCTCTCTCTCTCTCTCATGAATAAATAAAATCTTTAAAAAAAATTCATAAAACTTCCTACCAAACACAGTCAGATTTTCTATATGACAATTTTTTAAAAGATTTCTTCATTATTATTTAGTTGAGAGAGAGAGTGGGGGGGGGAGCAAATCTCAAGCAGACTCCACACTGAGCATGGGGCTCAATGTGGGGCTCAGTCCCATGACCCTGAGATCATGACCTGAGCCAAGATCATGAGTTGGGTGCTTAATAGACTGAGCTACCCAGATATGCCTCTATAAGACAACTTTTTAAATGAAATGTAAAGTCACAAAAATTAAAAAAAAAAGAATTTTAAAGAAGAACTTAACCTTGCAATGACAAACTGAGCAAACTCATACCCATTTATGACTAGATGGGTGGCTTCCACCATCTTCAATGACTCTGCATTAAAATATTTTACGTACCCATGACCCAGATCATGTTATCTAAGCCTTCTTAATATTTACTGAATCTCTGTACGTTTATCACATTCTTCCCAGAGTTCTCATATGTCTCAAGGGAACCAGCACCAAACAGAAAATTATCCTCCGTCTTATTTAACAGCAAAAATGCCGGTAACATCAACATCCATTTTTGAACCCTTGCAAGGTGTCAAGGTCTTTGCTCAGCTCCATAGAGGCAGAGTCTCATAGAGTCTTCACAGCAAACCTGAGTCCAGTGTTAAACAACCAGCTAATGCAGAGCAATACTGAGGCCCAGAGAAGCCACTCTGCTAATAAACGCAAAGCCAGACTGGAACAGCCCAACCTTTCCTGCCGCAGGCTTTGAACAACATCCCATCCACGGCTCTTTTCTCAACAGCTTTGCTGGCCTGGCTTGGTGCATGGTGTGTAGACTCGTGTCCTCGTTTCCCCAGAGGGGGTCCTCGGGCAGGGTGAAGGCAGGCTGCACTGAACTCCCTGGGAAGCACCCCGTGTGTCAGAGACAGGTGCACTGAGTATGGACCCTGAAAAGTTCATTTGGGGACCTCATCCCAGAGTCAGGAGATCTTCCCAGCAGTTCCAGACATGTCATTCTGTGTTCTCATGGGTAGCCATCACCTACACATCCCATGGAAGAGAGTGAACTAATTATAATCCTTCTTTCCAGGTTCTATTTCCTTTTCCTCTCCTCTCTGACAAGTTCGTGTCAGTGTGTATCATGACGAGGCTTCCATGTTCTCGTTTGCATTTGTTCACGTTCACAAGAACCCCCGTAATCACCTCATTCTTTCAACACATGGGATACTGACATCAAAATCTTTCCTTATCTGAGTCATCAGTCCTTCAAGCTTATGCCTGGAAAAAATTGCATCTCTACTGAGGCTTAGCTTAGCCACCGGGTCATCGGGCCTTCCAGAGGTGGTCCTCCTGGAGCCTCCAGACCTTCAGAGTAAACCTGGCTGAAAGAAGATAGGAAGACTCCATTCTAAGTCCAGGCAGAATGGCCAGGCAGATGGCTCTGGCCCTGGCAGCTGCCATGTCCAGAACCTTCCATGAGCATGGGGTGGATTTACAGAGCTCAGGGCTGGGGCAACATCCTGTTCTAACATGGGCTGCAGTTGCCCCCCTGCCAACGCACTTCAGCACGCACACATCAGAGCTGCTCCTGGCCAGGTTAGCACCACGGGGCTGAGCAAAGAAATCACCTGGTGCACCAAGAATAGGAAAGAGTGGTGGGGAAAAACAGCCCCGACAGAAAGTCTTGATTTGTCAGGGGTTTTTTTCCCAGCTCTGGCTTCCTGATGACTCAGCTGCTCCTGCATGGGGAAGCTCCCTCTCAGCCAGCCCAGCCTGGGAAGCGAAGCCAGCGAGTTCCCACTAGCTATCAGCCAGAACAAAAATTACCAATAAAAGGACACACTTAAATGTCCCCCTGATAGAGACTATTGTTTCCTGGACTATTGAAGGAGTGAAAATATAAGAGCAAAGGTCGGTGGACACCAACAGTGGGAGTGGACAAGAAACTCTGTCATTTCTTATTTCCTCCCCTTCTGTGATGAGAAGTTAAGACAAAGCCCCTCTGCCATTCCAAAGAAGAAGCTTTGTTGCTTATTTTGTCAAAATATCCCTCCGAAGCCCCCTCGGCGCCCCCCTCATGCTTCCCCGACTGGCTCTTACCAGCGGGCTGATTTGCACAGGGCCTGCCTCTCCGCTTCACCCCCTTCCAGGCTCACTCTCATTCTCTTGCTCTAATTAGCAACTGCTTTTTTTTTATTTTTGTATGCACGTTCAAAGACAGAGAGCGAGGGGAGTGAAAGGGAGAAAGCAAAGGTCTGTGTGAAAGGAGAGAGCAGATGGCTTCTCCCTCGCCCCCTCTGTGTCCCTGGGCCCCCGTGTTGGCAAACAGCGCACAATGTCTGTCTACAGAGCTCTTTGTGGCCTAGAAGGAGGGGCGGGCACACAGCTACAGGCAGGAAAGGAGTCTCTGGGGAAAGGCCTGAAAGGGCCCTGCCCCTGGAGGAAGCTAGGGGAGGGAGAGGATGGAGGCCCTCAACCCACTGGATGTCCAGGGGCAGCCACCTCTGTCTCCTCCTCCTCCTGGGTCCTTAGGAAGTGGGTGGATGGCTGTCTAGTTGGCTTGTGTACTGACGTGCTGCCTTCTCTGGGTACCAAAGCCATTGCCCCCCGGGCTGCAGAAAGTCCTGGAGGGAAGGAGGGATCTACTGCTCACTTTGGTGCTGTCAAGCCCAAATAATTGAGTTTCCATTAGAGGAAATTCTTAGGTGAGTGGGCAGAGGCACCCACAAAGGGAGAGCGGCATCATCAACCCCAAAGACTGAATTAGTCACCCTGACTGGGAAAGTTAAATTCAACAATCAACAGCTTTGGTGGCTGGTTTTTAACCGGTAGCTGGATTGAAAGATTTAAAAGATGTTAGGGGAGAAAAGAGAGCTTGAAAGAATTCTCCAATGGGGAAAATAATCAATAATGGGGTTGAAGAAGCTGAAAAAAGAAGAATATGCCCCAGAAAAGGAAAAAAAAAATGAGTACAGAGAAGCAGAGCATTCTACGAAGGCATTTAAAAAAAAAAAAGTTATTGTTCTTTTTAATGAATGATCTCATTATCAACACGTGTGATTATATATTAATAATTTTGATGACAAAAATCACTCTTACAATATTTGCAATTGATTTCAATGATAAACATTGATTTCCTGCATTATACTAAATGAAAGAACTCATTTTTATTGCAATTTGCATCTAAACAGTTTCCTAGGGAAAAAATAAAAACGGTGAAAGGAAATAACTATCCATTCATTAAACTTCTACCAATGAAATGTGTTTCTCTTTTTTTTCCTTTTTGAATCAAGTCCAGAGAGAAGACAGACAAGAGAATAGAATAAATGGAGGAAAAGAAAACAGGGAGACCAACTTGGCTAAAGACGCAGAAGGGAAGACAAACAGAACCAGTAGGGAAAGAAAAGCCCCGCGTCACCAGGACCTCCACATTCGGATCAATGCAGGCATGTGTGTGGCGGACCCAAAAACCAAACAGAAACCTTCAAGTCGCCTAATTCCCAGAACAGGCAAATTTTTGCCAAGTTCATGATTTGGCAGAGTTCTTGCATATTCCATACGATTTCAATGAGAAGCTCTATCCATTTTGTGCAAAGAGCAGATTGTCATTTTCCACTTGAAATACACACGTAGCACTGACCTTATGTCCTCTGTCAAACTGAGGCGTTCTCACCAACTTTTAGTGAAAGGGTTTCACGACGTATGGGCTTGCGGCCATTCTGTTGATTTTGTTCTGTGTGTGTGTGCACAGCGTGTCACTCTATTGGACAACAGACAGACAAGGCCTCCGCCATCCCTGGTTACTTCCTCCATCTGGTTCTGCCATCATCACCTCTACAAGCGCATGCCTTGTCAGCAACCCCCGCGTGGCTCCTGCCTGGTTTCTTCAGAGCTTACGCTACTCAGTGCTGCTGGGAGGTTTTCTTACACATCCTAACGCAAAGCCTTTCTCCCTCCTAGGCTCTCACCCTGTTTCCACAAATTTTGTTTTCAATGCATTTTGTTTTGTTCTCATTTAACAGATGGCACGGAGCGGGCATTTGGGATGCAGAGACACAGCAAGCATGACCATGCCCATGAGGAGCTTGGGGAGAAGGAGGCTGAGATTGAAGGCGGGCACAAGATGGAGGTGGACAGGTTTGGCCTCAAGCACGATCCCTCCATGGACCTCCTGGGTCATCCCTAGCCAATGGGAAATGCCCATCAAACTGATGACTTTTCCTTAGGTCCCTTAGTGAAGGATTATATCTCAGTCCAAATGGGATATTGAAGCCCTAAACCCCAACACAACCACAAGTCTGCCCCTAAGGAATCTCACTCTTCCCCAGTTTGGGGAGTGTATGTAAGGGGGAGTAGAGAACAGCAGTTATCAGCCGGCCCCAGAGTCCTTACACTGTGTGACTTTGGCAAAGTTACTGAGCTTCTTTGTGTCTCAGTATCTTCAACTGAAAAATGAGGTTGAAAATCATATGTACTTCACAGGGCTATTGTTAAGGATTTACGAGATAATGCAGGAAAAGAATTAGGCAGAGCATCTGGTACATAGTGAGTGCTCTGCAGATGATAGCCACACTAGATTAGTGCTTCAGTGCAAGCCGGAAGCCAACCCAGAAGGGTTTGCTCCATACGCAAATAGCCCTCACCATGATGCAACAATGAACCACAGGACTGTCCTGCTTCCTTAGGCCATGCGCTCAGCCTTCTTTTCAAACATCAGTCATTTGCATATCATCTTTATTGGGCTTTGCCATATCTACATGCCAGGTTCTTAACGTATTATTTTATTTATTTTTTTCTTTAAGCTGACTCATTTCTTTAACCTGAATATATTTATTTTTAACAGAAAAGTAGCAAGCAAGGAGGCAGGATAGGAAAAAGGAAGAAGTAAGGAGGGGAGGGGAAGAGGGGAGAGGGGGACTGAAATAAGGAAAGGAGGAAGGAATTCTGTAGCCTCAGAGAGAAAGAAAACCTGCAGAGCTGGAAGACAAAAGCCACAAAAAGAAGGAGGAAGTGAACAGCTGCCCAGGGCTAAGACCAGGCCCTCCCAAGCAGAAACACAGCTGCCTGGTCAGGGCCAGGACAGAGGCTGCTGGGAGGCTCTTCTGAGGGTGGATTGATGCAGAAGAAATAAAGAGGAGGCTGGGGTAGGTGAGGGTTGAGCACTAGTGATTTAGGAAGGGGTGGTTAAGGCAGAGCCACCAAGGTGTGCTGAAGCCCAAGTCTCCAGAGGCAAGCTGGGAGAATCAAAGGAAAGGATGTGGGGTCAGGGGGTCTGGGCCAAAGGTTGAGAGCTGAGAGATATGTGGGGCACAGCAGGGCTTCACAGGGTGTACAGGGAGCCCAGAACCAACTCCAGGCAGGAAAGGAAGGATGGGAAAGTGAGGTGTGTTTTCCATCAAACCAGGCTGACTGGCTTTTCTGGGACTGGACCAGGAGAAGGGGCTGGCCCTTGAGCACCAACATCTGCCCTGTACCATCTGCAGACTAGTCACCTGCCACCAAGTGAGAAATGCCAAAATGGATGAGTGACATGTGCCAAAACAGCCTGATTTTATAGGTGGGCAAAGAGCAGATAAAAGGCAGGATGCCCTCCAGGAGGGAATGAGACAGAGAAAAGTGAAGGGTAGACCATACCATGGAGGGAGCAAACTCCAAATGGTCTGTAACAAGCAAACTCACCTGATTTAATGATGTGTTATAACGGAAACACTTGTCAAGCCCTGAACAATTCCTGAACAGGGCAAATCATGGAAGTTTGCTATGTTCAATGTCCCTCATAACAAGACAAATGTAAACTGAAACCAGAGTGAGAGGCCAGTTTTCATCCATCAGATTGGCAAAGATAAAAATGATTGACATTTTTTTTTTTTTAATGATTGACATTTTATTCTCTTAGCAAAAGTGTGCGGAATAGGAACTCTCTTACACGATTGGAAGTAGCAAAATCAGTAGAAAACACCGTTTTTTGGAAGACTCTTTGGGAATATCTATCAAAATTAAAAACTTTTATACTCTGATTCAGCAATTTTTCTTCTAAGAATTTTCTGCATCCTTAGCTCTTAGAAAAGTACTTGGCACATAGAAAGGCCTCAATAAATATTCATTGAATAAATTAATTAATGAATTTGACTCACAGATACGCTCCCACACAAGTTCAAAGATAGATGCGAGGATGTTTGTTGAAACATTGTTTACAAATAACTAACAAAAAAAAAAGTAAGCAACCTCTATGTATATAAATGAAGGACCAATAAAAGGCACACTTGTTCAATAAAACACTACAGAATCATTTTTTAAAATGAGGCAAATTTCTATGTAATAGAGCCAAGCTACTGTTAACTTTCATTGTTAAATAAGAAAGGGGTGTAGGGGGGTGGAAGCCCTGGTAATATGTCCCTATACAGGTGGGGAAAAAGTAGATCTATATTCTGGGTGTGCAAATGCACAGGCCTTTTTTGCAAGAGAGTATCAGAAACAGTAACAGCGAGGGACCCTAGTGCGGACCAGAGTGGGAGGGAAACCCTTTTCATATGTACTACCCATTCCATTTTTTTTTTTTTTGAGAGAGAGACAGAGAGACAGAGTGACAGAGAGACTATGAACAGGGAAAAACAGAGGGAGAGGGACAATCTTAAGCAGACTCCCTGCTGAGTGGGAAGCCCCACACGGGGCTGGATCCCAGAATCCTGAGATCATGACCTGAGCTGAAATCAAGAGTCGGATGCTTAACCCCAAAACATTTTAAAAATAATCACTACAAGGGGTAACTTGGTGGAAGAGAGATTTGCATAAAAGTCCCATTCCAAGGACTGGATCAGTGGGCCCCTGATTCAGTATTAGGAAGAAGAATTTTGATGAACCAGGCTGCCTCAGGAAGTCCGAATGTCTCTGTACTGGAGGTGTGGGAAAGCAGGCCAGGGGACCACAGTGGGAATTCATAGTGTTATCTGGTGGGCTGGACTCAACTCCTCTTAGAGGTCTCACCTAGCTGGGAGGGGCTATCCTCTACTGGGTCCCATCAGGGCAACAGAGCCACTTGTGGCTCCCCTGTCCTCTGGGTATTGTGAGCACTTTCTGAGAACTAAGAATGGAGCAAATTCTTAGAAGTATAATCGCTCAATCTGAGTATAGAAGCATAAAAGACCTGGCATCAGTAGCTGCCCAGTTAGTACTTAAAGAAAGAATGAGCACACGTACCACTCAAGCCACATGAACTCATGAGTGGAATCCAACTTGACTGAGGAATGGAAGGCCAGAACTGCCCACGCCTGCAAGGATGTTACCAGAACAGGTCCCCAAAGGTCATATTCAAAGACCAAGTAAGTCCAGCTAGGCCAGCTAGGCCAGCTAGGAATGTGCACC
This sequence comes from Canis lupus familiaris, assembly GCF_011100685.1. Lineage (NCBI taxonomy): Eukaryota > Metazoa > Chordata > Mammalia > Carnivora > Canidae > Canis > Canis lupus. The sequence continues at coordinate 32,180,187 of NC_049244.1, read as the reverse complement.
ACTAGGGGTTGGTGGGCTATTCCAGACAGGGGCCAAGGAGAAGCCAGAAACTAAAGGCCCGTTTCTTTGTCCAGATCTTCCCTTGAACTGGGCCCTACCCTCAATGAAAACCTGTTAGGGCTGGGTTTGGCCCATCCTGGCCCTGAATTTTTGTCCTGTGATTCTCAGAAGCGCCTCCTTCCCCTCACCAACTTCTCCAGGGCCTGATGTGGCTGAACTGATTTCCTCCTGACTCCCTGGCCATGAGCACAGGCATGTGCACGTGCACACACACACACACACACACACACACACACAAGATGATGAGTCCAGCATACGTGCAGCTGCATGGACTCATTCGATAGTAGGCTGGGAGGGCACACAGGAAGGTGGGATGCTTCCCGTCATAAGGGATATAGCTCCTGGGGACCAGAGCTAACCTAGGCATGTTCCTCTGTATGAAGCCACATCTTTCTAGGGTTTGCCTGCTTTGCCTTCACTTGCTGGCCCTTCAAGAGGCTCAGCTTCCCTATCAGGTATCTGATACCCAAGCCTTAGTGCAGCCAGCAAGGAGAATGTAGATAGGACCTCTACAGGCAGAGATCCCTCCCCTAGGAAAAGGCAAGAGTGCCTCTCTCTCATTGTCCCTGTCAGAGCCTTCTTGGCAAACTAAGGCTTGCTCCTGGTGGTTTGCCTGTGCCTGGGATGCATCCCTTCTCTGCCGGCACCTGCTCTAGACTGGCTCTTCTCAGTCTTCTTCATGCCCATGCCATCAGGGAGAAATAAGACTCAAGAGCCTTAGGGCCCTGTCAATATAGCCTGTCAATGGCCAAAAGCAGTAGAAAAAGAATTCAGACCATCAGAGCTCCCTGGGGCCCAGCACTGAAGGCCCCCACTCCAAGTGGGCTCAGATTCAGTTTGATCTTCATCTTCATGCTTCAAAGTCAAATGTAGTAATTCCTCACTTTGTGTGGAGTTTGTGTGGATATTGGTGCTCAGGCAGGGACTGCCCAGCTCCAGAGAGATGAGGACAGGGAGCAAAGTGGCTAAGTCTGATCACTGACCTGCCTAAGCTGGGACTCAGCCCTGGGGACCCATGCTGGTCCTTGGTGCCCATTAGAGAGCCACGACCAGGCCTCCAGCCCACAGTCTCACCACCTTCCTTCTGCCCTCTTCTGTAAGCACAAAGCCTCAACCTCATCCTTCCCAGAGAGCTTGGGGTTGCCCCCCTACACTGAGAAGCTGCACACCCTTTGGATGGCCTCACAAGCAGATCTACATGTCAGGGCATCTGGAGAGACACTACTGCACCCAGAGAGGTTAAAATGAAGATGGCGATAGTCAATGTGGAGCTCTGTTCTATACAGTGCAGAAAAGTACGGTTAGAAAACATGGTGCCAGGGATCCCCAACACCCCCCCCCAAAAAAAAACAAGGGACAACACAGACACAAGGGAGGGCATCTATGAGAGAAGAGCTGAGAGAAGTCTGACAGTCCTGAAGATACATGCTATGTGTTGAAGGATGGTTAATTTCAACAAAATCCAGTCTCAGACGCAGAGCAGATGGCGGCCTCCCCAGACCATGGGTTCTGATCCCGGCTCTGTTGTTAACCCAGCCAGGGCTCTCTAGACTGGTACCCAGAAACGCTGCCTGGCCACCCGCTGTCTATGGAGAAAGTGGTGGTCAGCATAGATGGTCTCTAAGCATTTCACATGCCCACCCAGCCTGGGTGGTTTCAGACTCTAGTTCTTCACAGGCCAATGATGGTGGAGTAAGTGGTGGCACCAACTAGACTGCTAGCCCAGGGACATTTCCTCTACCCACACCACCTGAGCGTGATGACATGGTGTCCCTGTTGGCATCTTTGATAGCACACATTTATTAAGTCGTGGACTCCCACCCAGGGCAGCTCTCAGGCACAGAACACTGCCAAATCGATCTCCGCCACTCTAGCACTGACCTGGGAAAATCACAATTATTTGGTCAACACTAGAGGAATCTGCCCCTGTCTTTCAAAGGCAGAGGGGCAGTAGACAGAGCACAGGGGACTTGGAGCCCAAAGCTCCTCCCCTCAACCCCCCTTGCCATCCCCTACTGCCACCAGAGTCCAGGACCGAGTGCTCGTGTCCCATGTGCCGGAGTCGGTGAGGCAGTGGGGCATCCTTCCAGCTCTGTTTGCTGTTGCTCATGCCGGTGTCACAGCCCATTACATCCAGCCAATTACACTGGATTCCTCTCTGAAGGGCGCTGGGCAGGGCCACCGTAGGGAGTAGAGGAAGCCCGAGAGACTTCTAAATGAAGTAGCCTGTTGGGAAATCCTATTATGAAGCTCATCTTACAAGGCTGTGGTGTTAATGACCCTGGCCTCCCCGAGCCCTGAGCGGAGCTGATCTCCCTGGGGCTTGAGAGGAGGCTTCCTCTCACTCTCAGCCAACAGCTGATGGGCTGGAGTGAGTAGACGGGGTGCCCCAGTGCCCTGGAAGCAGCTGCCAGCTCGGTGCATGCACACACGTGTGTACACACACAAACACACACACACCCTCTTTCAGCACCCAGGTTGAGGATGAAGTGGTGACCCAAAGCCAGGATCAGCAACCCCGGGGGAGATAGAAACAGGCCCCAGCAACTTTTTTCCAAGGGAAGTTAAATTAGACACATTTTTCTCCACCTTCAAATCCTGCAGATTTTTCGTCTCAACTCCCCCAGGCTTATAAATTGGCTCATCTCTGCCGCTCAAGTTGACAAAGGCGCCGAAACTGTTGAAAGGTTCAAAATGTCCCTTGGGTTTCCAGGCATGAAGGAATTTACATGTAGGTGGAAAATTACTAAGGAAAAAAGTCCCTATTTGGATAGAGGGGAGTTGCAGGAACAGCGGGGAAGGTGAGGAGGCCTCTGGGGTGCTGGCAGGGAAGTGGCTGGCCTGAGGAGTGCAGGGAGGGCTGCATGAGACAGTGCTGGGGAGGTTTCAGGCCCTACATCAGAGCTTTGACACACACGGGGGTGGAGGGGGTGGGGGAGGACACGGATGAACCAAGAACTGCTCTGTCTTCTCTAGAAGTTGTCAAGGTCCTGCCAACATCCAGGAGTTGGAAAGGTCTTAGCTGACCTGAGAGTCCCCTGGGAAAAGCCATGTGGATTCCTAGTTCTGGGACAGGGATCTTTAGCCCTAGTCCGAAATGGCAGGCCCTGAGCAGGGCATAGGAATCCTGTGGGTTCGACCGAGCCCTTGAAGACAGCAGTGGCACCCCTAATGTTTGCTCTCTGGATGGTCCTGAGTGACACAGCCACGGGGAAGGCTGTTCCTCTGTTCCTTTCTGTAACCCCAGGTAGGCCTCCCTCAGCTCTCTGCCCTCTCTCCTCTGCAGTTTTCCAGCAGCTCAGGGTGTCAGGGCCCTCTATGGCCTTTCAGCCTCTCCTCCAGATGCAGTGATGTTCTGAGCCTGTCCTTCCTGCTGGCCTGCTGGCCTCCTGCTCAGTCTGCTCCCCTCTCCAGCCCACTCCTGTAGTCCCTCTTTGCAGACACCTTCTATGTCCCCCTTAGGTGCACTCTTTCTACAAACCCCACAAGCCCAAGAAGGCTCCAGTGACCTCCCCTAAGCCCCTTCTTCTATATTCCAACAACACCAATGGTTCTGGTCTAGAGCTTATATCGGGGGTTCTTGGCCTGGGCCCCACTTGACTTACCCAGTACATCTCAGAAGGGGCCACCTGGGGACATCATTTTATCAAACATTTCCTGTGGGTTCTCTTGCTCCTTGGGGTCAAGAATCACTGCTTTAGGTAACCATCATCTCTCTCAGGCTTGGGGAGTCTTCCCAGACGTGCTCACAAAGCCCACCTGCCTATACCCCCTGCCTCAGGGCAGCTGAATGAGCCACACCCTTCAAATTTGTGTTAACTGACCCCCTGACAGTGGGTCACCTATATGTGTTGACCACTGGCTGCTGCTGGGCAGTCATGGAGCTGAGACTGCACAGGTGCGGGCAGGTGAGGGATGAATATCCAGGTCTCCTGCTGACCTGTGCCTCTGAGTGGGGGGGTACCACATGTCACCTTCACTCCAGAATCTTATTCCCTTAGAAGCCAGAGTCACACGGTGTGTTTTAAGGCTTAAGGGCAGTGACACGGCATCACACATGGCTTCCAGAGCATTCTCACATCCATTACTCACTTGATTTTCACCCACCGTGAGAAGCAGGCAGAGAAGACAGGGCTATCGTGGTGAAGGACTTACCTATGAACCACCAGAAGCTCACAGCAGAGCCAGCACTAAAACCAGCTCCTGTCCCTAGGTTAGGCCTCTTCCACCTGGAGGCACCCCCTCCACCCTTTCATCTCCCTGCACGCCCCGCGAGTAACAGCACCAACAATGAAGGCCTGGGCCCCATGGGTCAGTGTGTGCCCTCTACAGTGGTAAGCCCAGGCTGGCCTAACCTTCCACAGGAGCAGGAATAAGGAAGAATGACAGCGAAGGCCATGTACAGCACTGTCATTCCCTGAGTTCTGAGTGGCTGGAGAGGCAGGCTAATGAGGCAGCTCCTGCTGGAAGCTCCAGGGACTATGCCTGGGAGGGAAAGCCAAGCCCTCAAGGAGCTCTCAGGGGCAGAGACAGAATCAATCCCCATGGGTGCATTGCTCCAGCTAGGATCTGGCTGCCCGCGTCTGTCCCAGCACCTGAGACCCATCCCTGGGCACCTAAATGGGATACTGTAGCCCGGAGGCTTCTGATAGATACCTAAGAGGCCTGCCCGTGCCAGGTTCCCTCTAACAATTGTCAGTCTCAGCTCAGCCAACCTCCCCAATGCTGACTTCAGCTGGAACAGTATTTCAGGATCCACAGCACAGAATGAGCTTGCTGAGCACCAGCTCTCAGTGTCCCCGGCCCCAAGGATGGACAGACTGCAGGAACCCACACAGAAAATCGATTTAGCCATCAACTTGAGTAGGGGAGGTATGGGGTGGGTCAAGGCAAAGCCATGATTGCTCATTAATCCACTACACGATGAGCATAAGGCTTGAAGTCGGGGCAGATGGGCCATTTTCCTAGTAATTAACAATTTCATAGATGGGGTCAGAGTCACTGGTGGGGTTAGCAGGCTACCATGATTCTCCCTGACTGGTCCAACCTGTGTGAGCAGCAAGGATGAGTTTGGAAGAGGCCTTGGGTCACAGAGCCCTCTAGAAAATGAAACTGTCACTTGCAGCACAATCTAATGCTTAAGATCTACCTCCCCCCCACACACAGACACACACAGCTTTCTCTGCTTGCCCCCTTCTCGTCACCACCCTCGTCAGAACAGGAGCAGCTCTAGGCCAGGACCACTCTTCACTGGCTGGGATGCCTAATTGGTCTCCAGGTGTCTCTGCAAAACCGAGCGACTGGTCACCATGACTTTGACCGGAGAGGGTTTAGCAGATGCAAAGTGAAAGTCAGAATAACGTTCCTATCCATGTCAAAAATCTGTCTTGCCAAAGTATAATATAATGGATATTCTATTGATTTGATACAAGCAAAGGCTCAGATTCAAATATCCAGAAAAGAACATTTATCAGATCAGTATAACTGTGTGAAGCCCAGAGCTACCCAGGCTTTGCCCAGCCAGGCTCCAGGGCATTAATCCTCAGAGCTGTGCTAGGGAAGATTAGCTTGCCTTCCTTCTCCAGTCCTACCAAGACAGCTGATGGAGGCTCACCCACAGTTCACTGGCATCCCCCATTCTCCACACTTCTGGCCTTATGAAAACTGGCTCTATGAGGCAGGCCACCCCAGAACTGCTGTGTAGGGCTATACGGTGCCCACCGAACAGCACAGCATGAGTAGCCAAAATGGGTGTGGTACCCTCGCTCGGAGACACTCCACGGACACCAATCACAAAATCTTCCACAGGTACTGCCCATCTCCATTCAAAGGGTGCAGGGTCCTCCCAAGATCACCATCAATGGCCAAGACTTCTTCACCTCCCTGGGGCAGGCTGGGAAGGGAGCTCTGGCTCAGCCATCAAAGCCCGACTGCCAGCAGAGCCAACAGCTAAGATTTGGAGGATGCGTCTTAAAGTTCTTGAGACAGAAAAACAAAGGTGCTTCTCTGCCCTTCTAGGGGCACTAAGCTCAGCCAGGCTGCTGGGCTGCAAAATCCATTTTGTCACCAGAGCTTGCCACTCCCCACTCTCCGAAATGCCACCAAAGTATGGCTGCCTGTGCCTCTTAAATGGCAAAGTGACTGTGCCTGGCCTCCACATTTCCTCCAGCCTCCGATGCACTGGCAATAAGCAATGTGTGAAATCAAGCGCCAGGCTCATAATAACTCTAGATTAGGAATGTCCACCAAGAGTCAGAAGGGGGTTGGAGCTGGGTAGGGAAAGTGGAAAGAAACCACTTGAATTGACACATTTGTCTCTATAGGCCCTCCCACAACAACCAGAGGGGGTGACTGACAAGCAGCAAGGACAGCAGAACCCCCCCCTCAAACCAAAAGAGAAAAGTTCCAATTAGCCCAAAGAAATGAGAGCTTGTTCCCAGAGTTGCAATTAAATCAGAACCAGTCAATGCTTGCTCTGGTTCCTGCCATTCTGCTCGGGAAATAATGAGAAAAACAAGAGGGCCCCAGCCAGCAAGTGCAGCATGGCAGCCCTCCGAAGCTGCAGAAATCACCGGTGCTATTGCAAGCCTGCCTGGAAGCTGCTGTACCTGCACCTTTTTTAAGAAGTCAGCCTAGTTCCTGGGTCCCCACTCAGACCTGACAAGTGCCCAAGAAGGCGCCTCCTGCCCACCCCCAACCAAGGGGACAGAGAGGAGTGCGGTGGGGCCAGGCAAGGCTGGTTTTAAAACTGTCTGCCTTGATTCATCACTCACTCTGGCACTCTCTCCCCTCTGTTTCCACACCATCCATCACAGGTCCCATCACCAAGAAATCCAATAAAGATACAAAGGCCGGGCTCTCTGCTCTCAGCAGTCCTCAGAGAGGCTGCAGGAGTGCCCCAGCCCAAGCAATTAGCTGAGTCCAAAGGACTGCTGAGCTGAAGGGCATTGGCAATCCTGTGCCTGGTGTGTGGCTGCAGGCATCTGGGGAGCTGAGTGAGTGGGGGCGGGAGACAGGCAAGGGCAGTCTGGTGTTCAGGTGGGGAGGTGGGTGACAATGGGGAGGAGAGCTGACAGGGAGCCCACAGCAGAGCAGAAGGAGCAAATACAGCCTCAACTTGTCCCCCAGTGGTCCAAAGCAACCTAAACGATGAGTTAGGGGCATGGTGGTCATTTCTGAGGTTTATGTGAATCTGAAACTTTGACTGTCATGGGCAAAATGTAGTAAGAGAACAGTGTTCTCTTCCCCAGCTCTTAATGTCTGCTACACGTGTTCAAGCTCCCATGAACTTACTGGAGAAATGAGCTGTATAGGCTCTCGAGACCCTCTTAGTTACCCTCAGAGAAGAATTTCAAGCCAGTTCAGCTCATTCATTACCAGGTTTTAGACATGTGCTCTCCTGGACTGAGCAGAGCCAGTATGAGCACACAGTTCCTTGACACTCCCAAACTACAAAGGCCGCACCATTCTGTATCGTTCAAGCAAAAGTAACACAATAGTTGGTACCACTTCCCCCCATCTCTAACAGCTCACCTTCTTCCAGGACACATGAAAGCTAGCCCCCATCCCTGCCCCAGGACCTGGCATTGAGTCCCTGGGGTAAGACAGCTGAGCGTAGGACTTTGAGGTAATGAGCTACACAGGTGCGGGGCCAAGTTGGGTAGTCAGGGAACCGAACTGAAATGACTTAAAATATTTTCCAAATTCAGCCACTTCTTAACTACCCTTGAGTGAACTGTCTATGGCAACCCACATTCTCCATGCCTCAGAACATGGGTCCTAACATGATGCAGGGGTGTGTGTGTCTGTGGTAGGGGAGGGCAGGGGAAGAGGGAGAGAGCACACATGTGCATGTGCGAGGGAATATGAAGGTCCGTGGCCCAAAACTAAATATAAGTAAGTGGTTATTAAGTTATTATCTACCATTTGGAGTTCTCCCTATCTCTTCTCCCACCATGAATACCAACATTCTGGTTGGACACAGTTGAAAACTCATCATGCCTAGCACTGGGAATGTAGGTTCCTCAGAGCTTTAGAACAAGCCATTAGGCTCTTCTGTTCCTTTATGACCCAGGGCTGGAAGTGGGGAAAATTGGCAGATTGGGCCCCACCCCAGGTGGGCAGGAAGCAGAGGCCTTAAGAGGCCCCAGGACTTACCCTTGCAGGCCACACTGTTCTCAGGCTCATAGCCAGGCTTGCAGGTGCAGCGCCCAATGGGCACCATCCACTCTCCATCCCCGTTGCAGTAGAGTTTGATGGGCACGTCTACTTCCTCTGCGTTGGGGATACATGTCCCCCGGGCAATCACCAGAGATGTACTCTCGGCCCCAGTCATGGTCTCTGGAAACACGGCAAAATTTTGCACAATGCTGGGACACTTCTTGAAGAAGACACGAACAGAAAGGAGAGACATACAGGCTCCGTAATCCTGGAAAGCGAGGTAAAAACCATTCCGGGTGAGAGGCCCAAAGCTTCTGACTTCTGTGTTGACCTTCATCAACCTTCCCCCGAAGTCCACCTGGGAGAAGCTCTCATCTGCAGCAATGGTGTCTACTTTGAGGTAGGGGGCCTCAGACCAGAAGGCTGACTTCTTGGTGGCAATAACTGAGTCAGTCTCATAGTAGTACAGGTTGAAGGTCTCCTTACAGGAGCCAGGGACGTTGGGGAGGCTGCTGCAATCCCTCACAGTGAAGCGCATCTCTGCGTAGATGCGATGGGCCCCCCGCCGGTGGATGAAGGTGGTGAGTAGCCAGTTGTTCTGGTTGGGCTCAAAGACGTTGCACACTTGGTAGGTGCGGATGGTGTTCAGGTTTTCATCATAGCCACTGACTTCCTCCCACTGTCCCAAGCCGGCCACGGATGAACACATGCAAAAACACAAAAGAGAGGGTGAGAAGACAACGAGAGGCAGCAGAGAAGCCTGGTGCTGGAGGGGGCCTTACGAGCTCACCAGTCTAGCTGCCTGGTTTAATGAATGAGCACACCTAACCTTAACTTGTTTTTTTTTTTTTTTTTCCTTGTAAAGGCTTTATTTATTTGAGAGAAAGAGAGCATGAGCAGGGAGAGGAGAGGCAGAGGGAGAGGGAGAAGACGACTCCCCGCTAAGAAGGGAGCCCAACATGGAACTGGATCCCAGGATTTTGAGATCACAACCTCAAGCCAAAGGCAGACACTTAACCAACTAAGCCACCCAGCCACCTCTCTAACCTGCTTTTAAAGACCTCCTAATAAGCAGATTTCAAAGATTTCTCTGCTGGCCATCCTGACATATAATAGACTTCACTCTAGGAAGCCCTTCTGCACCTAACAGACAGCGGCTCCTGCTGTGACTCTGGCTCATTACATCCACAGGGTCAACCTGCAGCTTCCCGCCCAGCAGGGACTTGATACATAAGGGCCACAGTCTCTCCTCTCCACAGCCACTCTGTGGATGAGGGGTCTGACTACAGGTCATTCCTCATCTTGGAAAGCTTCAGTTCTGAACCTAATTCTTTTATGGTGGTAAAGCACCTTTGGAGTTGTGAAAAGCATATGAATACGAGGCTTTTAAGAATTTCTCAACAAGCATAGATTCTCATAAACTTTTGTTTAATAACATTGATCCCTTTGAAAGACCTAGACCAGAAAACTGGTGGGAGACAAGAGTCCTATGAAAAAGGCCAAACCCACACTCAAACCTAAAAAGCCAGGATCCAAGAAATGAGGAGGCAGGAGTGGTCTGGCTGCAGTGACCGATCAAGGGAGAGCTGACTAGCTTAGCAGGCAGGGTGGCCTTCCTCCGCGGCATGTGCTGTGACCCCAGGTCTCCCCCAACCAGCCTCTCTCCACCTGAGTCTGAAAGGGATGGAGTTGCTGAGGCCAACACGAGAGGCCTTGGCCCCAACTCTCAAGTGTTCTGCAGGACCTGGAGCTCCAACCTCAGGGCCATAATAACGTTTACTTTGCTAGCAAAAAAAAAAAAAAAAAAAAAAAAGGAGTAGGGGCTGCTACGTGAGAACCTTAAGGAACAAAGCAAACTTCATTGTGTGCAAACTGCAAACTGCAAGTAGGGACAGGATGGAAGAAGATGCTGGAGGGTGTCACACAGGGAGGAAGGAGAGCTTCTTAGCAGGAGAGAGACAGCACACTTCACATTGGAAAAGAAAACTCATTTTTAGCAGCCCTGTAGGTGGGAAGGAGAAGAGAAACACTGTATTTATTAAGTGCCATCTCTTGATCGTCCCTATAACATTGAAAACTAGATACTGTCACCCCAATTTACAGATGAAAAGATATGCAATTTGCCCATGGTCACATGGCCATAAGAGGAGACAGGATAGAAAGGAGAGAGGAAGAAGTGTTTTGAATGGCCCAAGAAATGCACCTACTAACTTATTTCAGTAACAGGTAAAAAGGGGCAGGAGGTTCATAAAGTCACAGCTTCCTTAACCAAGCCACTCTTTGGCAGGAGCCAAAGAAGAGTCACCAGGTCATTCTTCCTTCCTTGGGCTGGAAGAGGAAGCAGCTCTCCCTACTGGGGAGCTCTCCGGATGCTGACCTCAAGAACTGGGGGTAGTTCCAGGAAGTTTCAATGTGTTCCTTAAATTGTGTTCTGCTTGCCAGAAACAAGTAAGTGACAGATGAAATTAAGCTTCTTAAATAGTGAAAAGAAAAAATAAATTAAGATCCTTGATCTTAATATTTAGCAGTGGCACTAAAAAAAAAAAAAGTAGAAAATAGTACCACTCATTTCTTTAACTACTGTGCTGCTAATGGCTTATTGTTCACAGTGTGGAGCTGAAGCGTACAAACTAGAATTCTTCATTTAGAAAGTTGAAGTCCATCTTGTGTGTAGGGGAAATATACACAGTTGCTTCTTACACAGAATTAAGCCCCCTGTAAGAGGGGGAGAGCCAGGCTATCCTTCGAGCATGCGCCAAAGCATCTGAAGACCAGGCATGGCATGGAGGAAAAATGGGCACAGGGAGAGCTGGTCCTGCCCGCCCAGGCCTGTGGAGTAACCTCACAGTCACTCCTGCAGCCCAGGCCCCACCTCCCAAGCAGCAGACTAGCAATCCATCCAAGGCCCTTCCCCCCAGCCCCTTCCAGCACCTCTGGGTGAGGTCCCTTCCCCAGTATGGAGTCCTGGGTAAGCTCCTTCCAGATCCTTCCACACTGCCAAACCTCACCTGGAGTTTGCTTGATTTCTTATTGATTCTGTAGATGCCAAGGAAACAACTTTTACTCCTTCTTAAAGATTGAGTTATGTTCTATTTAAGTGTGTTGGTTAAAGTTATGTTCTGCTTGCCTGGGTTTTTGGAACCAGAAGCAAATATACTGAGGAGAATTTGCTGACAGTTGTTTTAGTTCAGATTTTCAGAACTCTCTCCCTTCCATGGCCATTCTGAGATACCATTTTCCCAGTTGACCCTAAGTGACTTCTGAGGGAAGGACAGGTTTTTTTGTTTTTTTGTTTTGTTTTGTTTTGTTTGTTTGTTTGTTTTTTCCTGCTGTTCTGCAAGTGTTTAAACAGGATACTACAGGGAGGAAGACTTCAGCTGGGCTGTGTGAGGTCTCTACACAAACTCAAGGCGCCTTTGTCAATGCACAGGTGAAGCCTGTAGCCCCATTTAGGACAGGGACCTGTCCCAGCCAGAGTCCCTGACCCACTCAAGACCACTGCAGCTTTACTGCATGGGAGCAGGACGGGAAGCCCACCTTTCAGGGTTCATCTTAGCACCGAGACTGGCACCACCAGCAGGTCTTAAGTAGACAGAATGAGGCATTTCTACTCTTACAGAGCTGGGATATTGAGAACATTTATCTTAGAACATGACACTGATTGGTATCATAAGACCCAACAGAAGCAATAGTTTCAAACATTAACCTCTCTGGGCCTCAGTTTTCTCATCTGTAAAATGAGGAATCATACTGGGTGACCCGAGTTATAAAATCCTACACAGATTTAAATGATGCCATGACAGCTCCTAAGGGAGTGATCAAAGCAAATTAGGAGGAATACAGCTGTCTATTCAAAGGGAAAGGGGAGAGGGAAATTGAGAGAAAGGAGAGATGCTTAGGGAGAGATCATAACTCCCTGATGTTTGGGGAAAGGCCATGACAATGCCTCGCATTCATTTCTTTCTCCCTTTCATTCCCCTGCCAGTAGGTACGACAGGGATTGGAAAACGCGATCGGAGTGGGCGAGAGGAGGTATGAACGCCTTCCAGGCAAGTGGCAGTTAGGGCTGGGAACCTTGAAGACAGAGAATCTTCTGGCAAACGGAGATGAGGGTGGCTTGGCATTCCTAGCAGGGAGGGATAAATGCTGTTATTTGTTTGTGATATTTGGAATCAGCCTCACTGCTTTAGAGTTATACCTCGTTCATTCATCAATGGAAAAAATATTTACTGAATGCCAACTTTATGCCAGGCGTTCTATTAGCCACTGGGGATACAACAATATGAAGCTTATAATCTAGTGAGAGAAACAGAAATTAGACAAATGCTTATTAAAATAACAAAATAATGACACTCGTGCTAACTGCTGTGAGGGGAAATTACAGGGTGTCAGGAAGGGGGGATGTACCTGATACACAGAAGAGCGTCACCGAAGGCTCTCCAAACTGAGAGAGAAGGGACAGATAGAAGTTAGTCAGGAGGAATGTGTGTCTGCAGGGTGCCCAGAGGGACAGAGAAAGAGTGTGTGTGTGTTGGGGTTGGGGGGGGGTTGTGGGAGTAAAATATGGCCTGGTGCCGTGGAGTCATGTCTCCCTTATGACAGAAGAGTCTTAAAAACTGCAGGTGCAGGAATAAGACTGAGGAAAGGATGAGTCTGGCCTAGAACTCTGAATCTCATCCTGAGGGGAACTGGTAGTCACTGATGAGTTTTAGTGAGGAAAATACAGGTGATCAGAGCTGAGGTTTCAGAAGATTTCTCTGATGTAGAAACTGGGTTGGAAGGCCACCTCAATGCATGGGTGGGACAACTGGAGGTGGGTAGAGTGGTTCTGGCAACACATGGCTATAGGTTGCACTAGACCTGTGGCTACTAAAAAGATACCCTGGGATAGCATCCCTAGGTTCTCATGAGCCAAGTGTTGGGCAGGGGCCAGAGAGACACTTGACCAGACCACGGGCCACGCATCCCCTTAACACTCTTCACGCATTGGCTCTATCTCTCCAACCAGACTTTGAGCCACACTGTGTCCCTGGGCACACTGCCTCCCAGCTCCCCATAAAAGAGGAGCCTACCAGTACTGGATATCCTACCCCACTGACATGTAATATCCAGATTCTTTCAGCCAAGGCCTGTGCCGGCCCCAGTCCCTGGAACGCACTCTCACAGCCTGTCCCAAAGCTCATTTCCTAAAGGTCTCTGTTCACTGGCAGCTTCTCAGCCTCTCCTTCCAGACATCTGACATACTGCCTCCTGTGTTCCTTTATATAATTGTCTTTTCCCATTAAAACGACAACAAAGCACCATAATTTGCTTATCGGCTTGGCAAAAAATTAGAAAGACAAAATACAAAGTCTTGGTAAGGATCTGGAGCAAAGGGCACTCGCAAGCCTACTGGTGACAGTACGACTGATGAAATATTTTAGAAGTCATATCAGAAATTTTTTTCAACATTTAAAATGTTGGCCACAGCTCAGATCAATAGGGGAAAGGTACATCATTTTAAGAAATCATCGCAATAACCGAGTAACCATCTGGGAAAAAACAACTTTGCATCCATGCCTCATTCCTTACTTCCAGGAGAAATTCTTAGTGAATCAGAGCTTTAAACATTAAAAATGAAACCACAAACATACTAAAAGAAATCATGGACAATTTATGTATAGTAATTACAACATGAAACTCAGAAGCCACAAATGAACCGACTGATCTATTCAACTCTACACGATTTTTGTTAAGGGCATAGCAAAACTGGCCAGAAATAAAATCAAAAGGAGAAAAAAAAATGGAAACATGCTGGGAAGAAACTATTTGTAATTTATCATGGATAAAGTGTTAATTTCCCCTAATATATAAAGATAATCTATATATCATTAATGAAATACAAAAACAAGCAAAGGATACTAACAAACTGCTCACTACAAAAGAGATAGATACAACTCATAAACTTATGAAAAGATACTGAACATCATTTAATATCATCAAAGTGATAATTAACCACATTGTGACACATTTGTTGGGGGGGGACAGAAGTTTGATAGCACACTGTGTTGGAGAAGATGTGGAAAATATGCGCTCTGATATGTAGCTAGATGAAGGGCAAATTGATACAGCCTCTATAAAAATTTTGGTTTTATTTACCAAAACTATAACTGCATATACCCTTAGACCCAGCCATTCGCTTGTAGGATCAAGCCTCAGATATTCTTTTATATATATAAAGATAGGTATGAACAGTTGTGACCTGCAGCCACCACCACTTCCAGAGTTTTATATCTGCTCACAACACCTGGAGGTGGCTGGACCTCAGAGGATCATGGGCTTATGGACAAGATAGAAGCCTTCTCCAATTTGCTCTGAGTGGAACCTCTGGGAGTTTTGCACAAGCATGGTCGAAAAAAACCTTAATTGCGGCAGAAATTCTCACCAATCTGTGGGATAGGGAGTACTCAGAGTCTGAAATAATTTGACTGAAAAAAAAAATAAGGTCCAGGACCTTTCTTATGCATCTTTATTTGTGGACTAAAATTCATAATCCTGCATTACAATCTGACTTGAGTCCTCCCTTCTTGGAGCTCTCATCCGCACTCCAATACAGAACCTAAGACCCATGTTAATGTCCATCAACTAGTAAACACATAAATAAAATGTGATGTGGCCAGACAATGGAATACCATTCTGAAATAAAAAAGAATGAATTGCTGGTACATGTGACATGGACAAACCTCTAAAACATTATGCTAACTGAAAGAAACTTGACTTAAGAGACCATATATTGCATAATGCCTCATACATGGACTGTCCAGAAAAGGCAAATCTGTAGATAGAAAAGTCTTATTATTTCCCTGACATTGGAGATGGGAATGGGGAGTAATTTCAAACGGGCAGAAGAATCTTTTTTGGAGGTGATAGAAATGTTCTAAAATGGCATAATGTATGGTGATAACTATAGAATTCTGTAAACTTACTAAAAATTATTGAACTATACAATTCAAGTGAATAAATTTATGACATGTAACTAACACCTCAATCTAGCTTTTAAAAAATGTCTTTGGGGTACCTGAGTGGCTCATTCGGTTGTCTGACTCTTCGTTTCAGCTCAGGTCATGAACTCAGCATATGAGATCAAACCCTCAGTGGGGTTCTGTGCTCAGTGGGGAGTCTGCTGGAGATTCTCTCTCTCCCTCTCCTCCTGCCTCTCCCCCTGCTCATGCTTTCTATCCCACTCTAAAAAGAATAAATAAATCTTTTTAAAAAATTCTTTGGGCAGCCCGGGTCACTCAGCAGTTTAGCACCACTTTCAGCCCAGCGTGATCCTGGAGACCCAGGATCAAGTCCCACGTCGGGCTCCCTGCATGGAGCCTGCTACTTTCTCTGCCTGTGTCTCTGCCTCTCTCTCTCCTTGTGTCTCTCATGAATAAATAAATTAAATCTTTAAAAAATAAAATTAAAAAATAAAACATTCTTTGTTATCTGATCCAGCCTACTCCTCGACACCCCAACAATGTTGGCTTGGTCTCTATTACCCACAAAAGGCATGCCCATTGCAAGTTCAGGCCCTTGCTTGTCCTGTCCACTGAGCCAGGGATGCCCTTCTCATGCCTTTATCCCTATATCCCAAGTGATCAGCATTTGCTTGACCAAGTTCATTTGTGAATGAATAAGTGATGCCTGAATTGAGGCAAAGATGGCATCTAGAGAGGGGACAGGTGACCAAGGAAGTGGAATCCCTATCATTGATTCTGGGAGCCTGAGTAGAATCATTAGGGTGGTCCAAAGATGGGATCAGAATCTTGGGTCCAGGAGCCCACTCAAGGACCACTTGATTTTGCAGCCTGGAGCCAGGCAGGTGTCAGGCCAAAAGCATCCTCCATGTGCAACACACCCACTTTGTCACCATAATTTGCCATTTCTTCCAGAACAATGTTCCTTTTATTTGGCTTCTCTCTTGCATTCCCATGACCATGTGCTAGGGCTGGCATTACTTAATGCCTGGACTTATGCCCTGATTTGCTGTTTGTCAGAAAGTAATGACAACAGACCAGGCAAGAGATGGCAAGGATTCAAACCAGGGATACATCCTCTCACATCTGCACATGGAGACAGTGGCCATCCCTGCCTCCTGATGTTGTTGCTGTTCTGACTGGCCCTTAACTCCTTTCTTCTACCCTCATCCCATTCCTCCAAGACACAGAACCAGAGGATAACCAACCTGGCTGGAATCCACTGTAGATCATGTTGATGGAAACCTTTCATTGACACATGGGCACACTGAGGCCCAGAGACATTCAATAGTTGGTCTGAAGTCGGGCAGCTGAGGAGTGCGAGAGCCAAGCTCTCCGTGTAGCTCCCTCCTGTGAGGGGGCTCAGGTATTCTGTTCTCCACGACGCCTTCCTAACTTATATTCAGCTACTGTTTTCCCGAATGCTTAAAAGCATGATTGAGCTTATTCCACACAATTTAGCATTTCATAATACATCGTTTTGAACGATTTGTTAATTGCTTCGTGTAGGACTTTGGATTCCGCTACCAGGCTGTGAGCTCCTTGAGGACAGGGAATTATGTTTTGACTAATTTATTAGTTGATTTCGACAAGCACAGTAATTCTATGCATTTAGCTTTGCAGCACTGCTACTACACCGCTGCATTTTTATTCAGTAATATCTGGGACCAGTGAGATCCACTGGTTTCTCAGGAATCCCTTCTCCTCTCACTTTTTACCCTAGAAGATGTCCACACATAAGTTTGCAACCTCCTGAAGATCTATCACCAACTTCCACCTCTCCCCAGTGCCCCTAGACTCTTTCCCTAGCTGCCTGCTGGACGCCTCCTGATGAAGACTTGGCGCTCCCCCACGCTCTCTGCAGTCCTCCTGTGCACGGATGGCACCTCCACCAGCCAGTCTCTGTGCCAGGGATCCAGGAAGCACTCTGGACTCCCCCCCACCCATTTCTGTCGCCCATCGCGGAGCTGAGGTGCCAAACCCACATCTCTCTTCTCCTCCATAGCTCATCCATGCGGTCTGCCCCTTTCCCCACTGACATCCCTCCCCTTCCTGGTCACTCTGCCAGGCTTTCTCTTTAACGCCCCTGTCCAGTGAGTTTTCTAAAACACAAATCCATCCTCCCCACGGGCTTGTCCCTAGTGAGCTGCACTGTGCTGGGAACCTCTCCATAATCCCAGCGCCTAGCCCTCAATAAATACTGGAAGACCGAGGGATCCCTGGGTGGCTCAGCAGTTTGGCGCCTGCCTTCAGCCCAGGGCGTGATCCTGGAGTCCCAGGATGGAGTCCCGTGTCAGGCTCTCAGCATGGAGCCTGCTTCTCCCTCTGCCTGTGTCTCTGCCTCTCTCTCTCTCTCTCTCTCTCTCTCTGCCTCTCATGAATAAATAAATAAATAAATCTTAAAAAAAAAATACTGGAAGATTGAGGGAATGAGTAAGGCCCTGGTCTGTTCCTTAACTTCTCTGCCTCCTTAGCCCCCGGTCCTTTCCTGAGGACTTACTGCTGGTGACACCAGGCTAACTTATGGCTGGGAGAAGAAATGGAGCAGCTTTGCACAACCAGCAGAATATTAACAGCCTTTGAAAGAGCACTATTATTGATGCAAATGGACCACCTGTCCTTGAGATAAGCATAGTAAAGAAAACAGTGACAACCATTAGAAAGTACTTGTTCAGGCTTTGAGACCATGACTTTGATGTATGAGAAAGACACCTCTAGGTTCCTCCAAAGATCTAGATTTGTTAAACTTGCTTGTTGGAAGTCAGATCTTGCAGGTCTGTTGCTCAGTAGTGACCAGCAGTGTCTGTTGACATTTGAACAGTGCATATTGGGTGTATATTCACTATCTGCAGTCTGGATGTGTGTGTGTCTAAAACATGCTGTTCCCCTTCAAAACCACTGCCATGGATTCTATCTACCTGCCCATCTACACTGACTTCTAGAACAACCTTCAGAAACTCAAACACATTCTTTATCCTCCAAGAGTGGATTTGGAGTTCAGAAACAGACAAAAGCACTTGGAGCCAAATCTGATGAGTCAGATGGATGAACAAGCTAAGAAATAATATTTCTTGCTCAAAAATGAAGAGCTACTATAAAATAAAGTGAAGAGAAGCAAGCTGATAGTTCCAAGTATGGAGTTTTGGAAAGATTTGTGATAATTACCTGCTCCCTGGACTGCTGCAACATCCCCCTGTAGACCCTGCCCCTCCCAAAAGCCCAAAGGCTACCATGATGCTGCATCCTAAGAATTGCCCTGAATAAGCCATTTCCCTGGGGCCTGACCGGGAAGGACACTTCCTCTGGACACTGCTATTTAGGAGGAAGATATAATTGAAACCGGCTTTTTGGCCTCTATTAGCCTAACAAGATCCCAGCTATTCTGATTTGTATGAAGCCCAGCGCATTTAACTCACTTTTTAAAATAAAGAATCAAGCATCTATTACACCCCCAAGCAGTGTTCTCTGGGTGTTGGTGACCCAACAGTGAGCAAGAGACAAAGTCCCTGCCCTCATGGACTTCGTATTCTAATAGAGTGAGCCAAAGGATGAACCAGCAAACGAATAATATCAAGTCAGACTGTTAAATACACTTGAGGAACAGATAAGGGGACGGAATGACAGCTGGCAGTGGGGTCATCAGGGAAGGTCCCCTTTTAAGCAGGGATCTAAATGACACCAAGAGCCACCAGCCTAGAGAGCACCAGACAGAGGGGTGTTCCAGGCTCAGAGAACAAGAATGAATGCTCTGGAGCAGGAATGTGCCTAGTCCATTGCCAAGAAAGCCCGGAAGCCAGGGTGGCTGTCAAATCTCACAGGGCAAGGGGAAAAGGGAGGATGTGAGGCAGGAGAGGTTGCCAGAGGCCAGGCGGGCCCCACCTCTGCCAGTTATAGCTCTGGCTATAACCATGGACGACTTTCTGAGCATTAGTTTCCTCACCTGCAAAAGACTGTTTACCTTGGTGGGTGCCGGGAGAACCGAAAGATCGTGTAAGTAACTTATCTTGCACCGTGTGCCTGCACGCAACTTCCATTCAGGAGGTACCAATTATCATTTCCACTATCATCATCAGCAGCATCACCATTGTTAGGTTAACCACAGGATCCATCTCTGGCTGACACATCAGGATGTGGAAATCGTCTCCTCCACCTTGGATAAATAATCCCGTGTCTGGTCAGCAGAACAGTAGGACTAAAGGGACGAAATCCACTTCCTCAGAGGCCCGGAGAGAGGGCCAGTGGCCCCCTTCCCTGCCCCTCCTGAAATCTCCAGGCTTCCTCTGGGCAGGTTTCAGCATGGATTCCCTTCTCTCAACTAGGCAATCCCTGGAGCCCTGTCAGCTACCAGTTCAAACCGCGAGGAGATGACATTGGACTCCGTGCACAGGCTTAGGTTTCCTTCAGTCCATATTTGGGCACAGACTGCTGTTTGAGGGAACCTGTTATTTTGCAAACCGTCACTGCCAACACACCCAACGGAACCATATGGAACCTCCCCGGCACCGCCCAATCAGAGGAAACCCAAAGACCCACTTTCAGACCCCAGTTAGAGACGGCTGCCTCTCTGAACAGGAAGCCCACTGAGGCCCGACAGCACACAACTTCACAGAGCCCACAGGAGGCCCCTGATTCTTTGGGGTAGCAGATTGCTCGGGCTGGGCTGGTACTGCCATCCAATCGGCCTGGACCCCAAGCACGTGGCCACTGTGTAGACAGTAGGCTAAGTCTGAAAAAGCTGAGATATTAGATAAGCTAGAGGACTAATTAAAATGTAAAATGTGGTCCATGGGGCATAAATTCTTACAAGCCCTGAGGGATCTACCATTTAGTACACCAACCAACCAAGGCGGAGATGTACTCAATGGCCCTCCTGAGGGCTGCAAGCACTAGCCCACCTCCCAATAGCCTTAATTTACCTCCCAGATGTGCTAGGCCGGGAGGAAGGAACGGCCCCCACTCATTACCATGGCTCCATGTGGTGTGCCTGCCCAAGAACTGGACTGGCTACCTTGAGGCGGGGGCTGCTGGAAAGGGCTTTGCTACTGCAGTGGTACAGAGCAGCGCATTCCATCAACTATTCACTTACTCTCTGCCATGCAGAGGAGCACTGGGAGGGGAGTACGGGACACAGTTAGGTACGGAAATGATTAGAATATGGAAAACATACTCATTGTTTCCCAGTGCAGTCTCTAAAAGTTTCTACAAAATCCTTTTAAAAAAGACTGGATGGAAAAATGCAAGAAATATCGCCTTTGAGGTGGAAGCAGGAGAAATGGCCCCAAGCAGAAACACATCCGGATCGCTGGGAAAGAGATTTTTGTGCTTACTCCAAAAGGGTTGGGATTAAGAAGCACTGCTGTCACCATGCCTCACACAGGACTCCAGAAGTCGTGGTGACCCCCGGTTCAGCACAAGAGTTCAATTCACAGACTCGGGAGTCAGCCAGATGCAGCTGTGTGACCGTGGGCAAGTCTTTAAACCTCTCTCAGCCTCGGCTGCTCCTCTGTCGCAGGGACACTAACAGCACCTACCTTGTGAGATGGTCGTAAGGATTAAACATGACAATTCACGTCAAGTACTTAAATCTGAGTTAGGGACCCCTTGCAAGTCAGCTATTATGATATCAGCGCCCCCCCCCAGACATATGCTTAGCCCCTCCCTGAGCACAGGCCTGTTATTTTTCCTTAAAAGTCTTGGCTCCCCTTCCATGGTGTGTATGATCTAGGACTCTTCCCTGTCTGTCCGGCTGTTTGCACCTGCGTATCCTCTTTGGTTCCTGCACATGCGTGTGCATGTGTGGGTACGTGCCTGTGTGCGGTTGGGGTTGCAGGTGCTGGCTGGGGCCTAGGTGGGGCCCGTGTGCCCTCTCTTGGGTATGACCCCCCCCTCCCCCAGTCGTCTTACGAGCACTGATCCACTCTGCCCACTTCCAGCCAGGGTGAGCACCTCTCACTGCTCAGAGATCCCACGGCTCTGGGAGCCACTAACAGAGAGCGAGGCTGGCTGGGCCCGAGGTCCAGATGGCATGCATCTCTTTGCATCCTGGCACATTTCACACCCCGGTCTCTGCCAGCACGCCAGGAGAAACACTGCAGGCTTGTGCCTCCGGAGGGGGCTCCTTGTCCACAGCCCCCGGGGCCACTGTAACTTCCACCAGGCAGCAGCATTTTGTACCAGGCCCTGCCTGGAGTGGGGTCCTCAGCCATTATGACAGCTGCTGCTGCTGTTGACACTGCAACAGTGACAAATTCATCCTTCTGACAAGATCCCTTTAAATAATTCACAGGGAGCTAGGGATTAAGACACTGTTTCTCTCTGTCTCTGTTGGGATTTAAAACACCTCCAGCTGGGGTATTTAAAGAGAGTATAATGGGCTGCCCCCTTGGGTCTCCCCTCCCCCTTCCCCCCTCTTTCCCATTTCCCAAACTCAGCCCCCACCCCACCAGCCAGCCCGATAACAAGGAGGCCCAGAAAACAAGAAAGAAAAAAAAAAAAGGAGGGAACCAGTGCTTGGCTGGTCACTATGGCAACCGTGGCAGGGTATTCAGCTGTCATTATCCCAGTGCCTCACACATGTGATTATCTTAAGCTGTCGATTGAATGTGGTCCTCACTGCTGTCCAACAAGGCCTTGTCGAACAAGGCAGGGGCGGGAGCTGCAGGGCCCCAGGCCCCAGCTGCCTAATCCTGCTCTACCCAGATCGGGGTTCCACTGATGAGGGAGGAGCAGAGCTACCAATGGGAGAAACTGAGGACATTTCCCTGCAGCTCGGAGGGATCTCTGCTCAGGACGCGCATAGCAGAGACTGGCCTGAGGCTGGCCTGAAGCTGGGCCACCACACTGGGCCAGCCGCTAGGGACGTGGTCTCCTCAATGCATGAGAGCAGAGAGTTCTGGCTGCACCAGGGCCAGGCTGGCTGTGGCCAGCTGGAGCCGTCCTGGAGACGAGAGAGCAAGCTGTGGGGGATGGAAGAGGCTGGTCTCCCTAAATTTCGTGGCTTCCTGCCATCTCAAGGTTGGGGAAAAATCCTCATTCTCAGGGTTCAAGAAAATCACATCTAGCCTGGGAAGAGGACACACTGCCCTCCACCCTGTCTTCTCTCTCCTCTGATTGTGAGAGTGTGGCCGCAGTGTGTGACCCACTTCAAGGCATTTTTTTCCTGGGACTGCAGCTGCTAGGGTGTGGTCTGGGAAGCCTGGGGAGGGCTTTGCTCTCATTCCTTTGCCTCCCGGACTTTGCTACAGATTGTCTTTGCGTTGAGGTTCCCAGGTCCACAAAGATTCTTTGAATAACATGATCACTGGTCACCCTAGTGACCCTAGCACTAGGCATGCTCCAGATTTTCCAATATTTCTTTTAAAACTCGGCTTCCAGAATGGTCCCATTGTGGTGATATGCTCAGGCCAGCACAGCACACACCAGGACCACCATCACCTGTGACTTGTACCTGGATTACTCCAAATACCACAAGCTCAGCCTGGCCTCTCCTGCTTCTGTATCCTGTGCTCAGTCCCCATGAGTAAGTGACCAGCCACATGCAAGTCCCCGCCACCTGGGGCACTGCCCACCTGGCTCGCCCCTGGCTTGTTGCTGCAGAATGAGCTGTTCAGGTATAAACGTAAATGCAGACCATCGCCACTAACCATCTTAGTTTGAAGGCAGAGCTCTCCATCGGCAAGATAAGTTCAAACCTCAACTCCAACATTTTCCCTGTTGGCTGTCCTTTGTAACATTGGGCAGTGCACTGGACATGCTGCCACCAGAGTGGTGAATGGGACAGGGTCCATGGAGAAGAGGATGTGCCATGACTAGACGCCCCCTCTATACTATCGGCACAGCAACACCTCAAATGGAGCAGGGGCTGGCTCTACAGAAGTGCCAATGAGGCCACTGGATGGGACAAAGCAACTCATGGGGGCCCATCCCTTCATACATCTCACTTCCTAGGAGTCCTATTGCCTGAACATTCACTGAGGTCTAGGAGGGGAAGCTGACCCCCAGGCTCCTGCATCACTGTCTGGAGCCAGCCATCCCCAGGGACTACCTGTGTCCTCCTCTGGATCCCTATAGGTCCTCCCGGACCTGGTGCTCCCTGCCCCCAACTGCACACATCACCAAGTATCTGTTCCACCTCTCCCCATACAACTTGCTTTACAAAACAATTCATGTCGTGCTTAAAATGTGCACTGCTCATTAGCACAGGGCTCTCAAACCTTCTCTTTCTCTTCGTAGAAAACAGGGAAACCTTTGCCCCTCCTCGCCCCTCTTCCCCAGTTTCTCAATGACAAAATGACTCTGAGATCCCTTCTTCATAAGTCTTTGGGGGCAGAGGTACAAGAGTGAACTTTGTGTCCAGACCGGCCTGGGGTCAGTCTCAGCAACACCCCCAAGCAGTCCTGTGACTCTAGATAATCGCCCTGATTCTCCGTGTCTGCTCTGTAGAGTGGGAGGAATAGCACCTGGCTTGCACAGGCCTGGAGAGAGTTCGCTGAGGTCAGACAAGTAATTTTCAGTGCCTGGTACACAGCTGGTGCTTAATTAAGGAGGACTAGTAGTAGCGGTGGTTATCACTATCGTTAACAATAACATCGTTATTAATAACAGGGTGGGCCCTCTGATGGTATTCACGTTGGAGCAGTTTCCCAAAGGAAACACTGGAATGCTGATCTTGTTTCTCTAGGGCCCCCTCAACCAGTTCACACCCTCACCCCTTGCTAGTCAAGTCCCTCAAGCCAGAGTCACTAGTCAGGGCAAGTGGTACTGACTGAGCTTCAGAGTTTACAAAAAAAAGTAAATATCTAATCCTGCCAACCACCGTACAAACAAGATCTTACATTACCCATGTGATAGGGCAGGAAACGGGCTCAGAGGAGTTAAAGAATGGAAAGGAAAATGGAAATAAACCCAGGACATTAGATTCCAGATGCTGGGCTTGCTCCTTTATACCACCAGAAGTACAGCAACCCCCCTTTATCCGTGGGGTTCCTGTTCCAACACCTCCAGATGAGGCCTGAAACTGCAAATAGTCCCGAACCCTATATATGTTTTCCCTGGGTGTACATAGTTAGGATAAAGTTTAATTTATAAATCAGGTACAGTAAGATTCACAACAAGAACAAAAAAAAAATAGAACTATTATAACCATCTACTGCAACAAAAGTCATATGAATGTGGCATCTCTGTCTTAAAATATCTGACTGTATGGCACTCACCCTTCTTGTGATGCTGCGAGATGATAAAACGTCGCTGGATGAGAGGGAGTGAGGGGAATGATGTAGGTATTGTGACACCGCGTTAGGCTACGACTGGCCTCCTGACAATACATCAGAAGGAGGCTCTTCTGCTTCTGGACTGCAGCTCACCATGAGTAACTAAAACCTTGGAAGTAAAACTGTGGGTAAGGGGAGACTGCCATACAGTGCGATTTGGGCCAGATGATTCTAGAACCTTTGGCCGTGAGGGGAGGTAAAGCCAAAGGCATCATTGGAAGGCAGCTCTGTTCCCACAGAGACCAGGCTCGTGCCTCCAGAGCCAGACTCAGGGTGCCCACCTGTGTCTGCCGCTTCTGCCCTCCCTTCTTCCGTTTTCCACCTACCCGTCTTTGTGAGGCCTCGCAATTGCCTCACCTTCCTTCTAAAGCTTCCTCTTGCCCCATTTCTTTCTTTCTTTCTTTCTTTCTTTCTTTCTTTCTTTCTTTCTTTCTTTCTTTCTTTCTTTCTTTCTTTCTTTCTTTCTTCTTTCTCTTTCTTTCTTTCTTTCTTTTTTTCTTTCTTTCTTTCCTTTCTTTCTTTTTCTTTCTTTTTCTTTCTTTTTTAAGGTTTTAGTTATTTATTCATGAGAGGCACAGAGAGAGAGGCAGAAACACAGGCAGAGGGAGAAGCTCCCCCTGTGGGGAGCCCGATGTGGGACTCAATCCCTGGCCCTGCGATCACGCCCTGAGCCGAAGGTAGATGCTCAATCACTGAGCCACCCAGTTGTCCCCCTTCCCCCTCTCTTTCCTTCACCAAGGCAGGTAGTGTGCTGGAGCTGTGAGTTCAGGCTCTGCTGACCCACCTCGGCTGTGCCCTCGTGCCTGTGTCAGGAGACCTGTTTCCTTCCGCTGCCCTGAGAGCCACGCCTGCCTTCAACTTGAGAAGCTCCATCATCAGGCCCTTGGTCCTCAGGCTCACGTACCAGCGGCAGGAGGCTTTTAGGGTTGGAACTTGGGATGCAGTGGGGCGACTGCCTTTCTCGGGAATTTTTCGGAGGAGAGCAGAGACACCTATCGACCTGGGCATATGAAGGCTCCTCCACAAGGGGGAAGGAGCACTGGGTGACCTCTGGGGTTCTCACACGGAGTCTGCAGACAGAAACCTCTCCTGCTCTGCTGCTGATCGTGGCTCTGAGCCCTTTCCAAGAGCAAGATGATCAATCTGCCAGACAGTAAGGTTCTGGTGACCCACCACAACTCCCAAAGTTCTTTAATACAGCAAGCGAGCTAGGGAAGCATCTCTCCCTTAATTTGTCTCCCTCTTCCACTCCTACCTTATCCCCCCCGCCCACACACACATGGTCATACCACCAATATAATAACTACTCTTCTCGATGACACTGGCCATCTGTGACATTCTATTGGCCTCTCTGTTAAAGGCCCACACACACGCCCACAGAGAAGATCTCATATAAAAGCCCCATGAGAGAGCAATGACAAATGACGAAGCCAGCCGGAACGGTGCCCTTGCCTCTCAGTTGGCCCACCTCTCCTCTCCTGGGGTCCCACTGGGCCTCAGCCCACCAAGCCCTAGCACTCTTCCCAGAGTGGCAGGGGCACCTCAGCACCTCTGTAGACTGTCTTCCTCTCCCTGGGGCCCCACCTCCCCGGCTCCCGTGCCTTTGTCTATCACTGTCTCTGTCAGGCAGGTGATTTTAAACTTCCATTCCTAAAAGACGCATATTATATAAAAAAATGTTTTAAGTGCCTCAGGGTGTTTTGTTCCTCATTGCTTCATAAAAGTGACATTAATAGCCAGGGAAGAGCACTGCTGAGTGCAATTACAGAGGATGTTTCAGGTATGAAAGCTGTTTGGAGCCTGCTAATGTTTTCTAATTACAGGCCTTTTGGTAGCGAGAGAAAAAGATAAAGAGTGGGTGGGAGGCCCAGGGTGGGGAGCTCTGACTTATCTCAGTGGTTTACCTGAGGAGGCCAGGGGACAGAAGGAACGGAGGGAAGGAGCGGGGAGGTCAGAGGCCTACTCCCTGGGAGGCATGGCCTCTCTCAATGGAGAAAGCAATATTCATTCCTGGTAACAGCTCAGGGAAAGGATACCATCCATCTACCGCGCTGTGAGGGAAAAACATTTATATAGGGAGCCTGCATTCGAGGAGCCTATGGCCACACAACCCGGGAGCTCCTTCTGGAGCCAGCCTCTGGAGACACCACGGTGGGCAGCACTTCATCTGGAAAGATGGTACAGCAAGGTGGTCAGCAGGAGAGCAGCCTGCTGGAGGTCAGATGTCAGCTCTGGCACTTTCTAGCCATGTGATTGGAAGTAATTTCACAGCTGATTCTGTGCCTTAGATTCCTCATCTGTAAAGTGTGGCTGTCATGAGGATTAATGTGTGCATGGCTGTCATGCACTTACGG
Organism: Canis lupus familiaris; assembly: GCF_011100685.1. Lineage (NCBI taxonomy): Eukaryota > Metazoa > Chordata > Mammalia > Carnivora > Canidae > Canis > Canis lupus. Next base: position 32,153,343 of record NC_049244.1, on the reverse strand, counting down.
CCTGTGATACACGAGTTCTAATTTTTCCCCATCTAGCACCTGTTCATCCTTCCTGTAGCTATTCCCCAATTCCTTCTGGGGACTTACTCCCTCTTGTCCTCCATCCCTGGGCTTCTGGTGGGCTCAGCACAACACAGAGGTAGGGCACAGAATTTAGTTGGGTCACCGGGCGCTCTGCTTGTGCAGGACTAGTTCAGGGCAGCCATGGGATTCAAGCCAAGCCCCTGAGGCCCATTCGGAGCTACTTTCAAGGGCTTCTCCCAAGGCAACCACAAGGAGGGATGTGTTCTTCCCCAGGGGATATGAATGAATGAGGTTGTAGGGACTGGGGCTGCTGCAGACTTCTTGTGACCTAGAGGAGGCCCAGCACGGAGCCAGCACCATGAGAGCAGACACAGGAGAAAGTGGATGGGGAAAGAAAGAATGAGCAGGGGCAGAGACGAGACCAAAGCCTCTGGAGAGCCCACACAAGCCACATCAGCCCCTGTACCATTCAGTTACATGAGCCAGGCAGGGCACCTCCTTTAAGACTGAGTTGGGCTTTTCTGTCACTGGCCACCAGAGAACCTGACCGATATAAAAGTGTGACTTTCAGCAATAAGCGACCAGGCCAAAGGCTCCCAAGTCCTAGGTAGTAGTGCCAGTCTGAGAAAGGATGACCAATCCCAACCCCCTTTGCCTGCCTGTCCCCTGTCAAGGCCTGAAATTCAAACACCAGAAAACTCCATTCACAAAATCATTTAGCCCAGAGCTAAATTTCTCTTGAATTTGCCTAATTTAGTTCGGGCTTTTCTGTCTTCATTAACATGATTGAGTCATCAAATAAAGAAAAGAGAAAAATCCAGTCCTCCAAAGGGTTAGTACTATGCTAACACTTCTTGAATGTTTACCGCAGAAAATGTTTTACTGACTCATCGCATCTATGGAAAAGATGCCATCTTTGCCCCACTGAGGAGAGGGCCAATCTGGAGCTGAAAGAGTCTAAATGCCCAGCCCAAGATCACACAGAGGGGAGCTGCAGAGCTGGAATGGGAGCCAGTTTATTTGATGCCAAGGCCTAGAGCCTTCAGAGCTCCTCCAGAACTTCTCATCCATCAGACAGATAAATTTCAATTGATTTTGCATGGCCTTGGAACGAATGGGGTGTTATTAGAGTGGATTTCTCTCCTGAGCATGCTTTCCTTATTCCCATGATAAGGGCAGCCGGCAGGAGTGCCTGGATGACTGACAGGAAGCAAGAGGCGGCCTAGGACAGCCAAGTGTCCAGGAGGGTCCATGTGGACAGCAAGGAGTGGCTGTGCAGTGAGGCCCTTGTCCTGCTCTCGTGGACGTGTATCTTGTGTCAGGACATACTGAGTTCATTTACCAGATACACATGTTTAAATTCGTGTCATTCCCTTTACGGTGGCCTCCTCTGGAAGCTCTGCCACTAAGTCCAATAACCCTCCCATCATTTAAGATACTTTCAGAACTCCAGGATTGAAATCATTTAACTTCACACATACACATGCATATACAGACCCGCATATAGACACACATACAGGTATGCAGGTGACTATAAATACATAGATATACATATATACAGACACACATATACACACATATATGCATACACACATATACATATATACACACATACATATACATAGACACACATATAAACATATATATACAGATGCTCACATACACACATACACGTATATATACACATGTGCACATATACACACACACATATAGATATACAATCAGACACACATATACACAGACATATATATAGGCACACACACCCAGCACACTCATCCTGAAGGCTCATCAGGCTTGGCTCTGGACTCCTTTTTCCATCCTTCCTCCATCAAATTCTCCTTCCCATATTGGCACATAAAGATGTGCCAATATTAAAGTAGTCAACAGAGTATGTCACAGGCTATGAAGATGGGTTCCCAAGGGCAGTGCAGATGGAGCTGGGGTCTGGAAGCCCACAGAGTGCTCTTTGAAGATCACTCAGGTAGATGTTTACACTAAGGCCACATGTCCCTCCAACACAGAAGCCACCGGCGGCCCCAGTACACAGCGAACCCCAGAAAAACTCTTGAAAAGCAAAACAACTCTGGGGCTGGATTTCCAACAAGCAAGTGGAATAAGCCCCACTATTAGAGGCACCTGGGCTTGCTTTTCTGACCTACCATCCAGCATCTGAAAGCAACTGGCACCTTCTGGTAGGTGTCCTGGTGTCCTTGATCATGTTTACCTCAGGAGAGGTGGCACCATTTGCATCACGAAGTAAGCTCTTTAAAAAGATACTGACAACCAACTGGGTTTTGAGAGGCCTACGACAATCATTTTATTGGGCTACAGTAAACCTAAATTGAACATTTTCTAAGTTCCGTGCTCGCTTCAGCAGCACATATACTAAAATTGAACATTTTCTAAGTTCAGAACCCTGGGTTGGAGATGCAAAAGTATCAAGAGTTCTCCTCATTTATTGGGCCAACAAACATTTATTGGAGTCTACCGCCTGCTGGGCTGCTGCTGAGCCCCAGGGATAGAGATAGAGCTGCTCCATCCTCTGGCCAGCGGGGAAGGCCACACAGCAACACCTGGTTAGCTCACAGAGCCATGGACACTATGTCAGAAGCCGGCACCATGCCAGTGTCACCAGTGAGGGTCCCCAGGGATACAGTTGCTGGGAGCTGAGCTCCTCCCTGGCATTTGTGACTCTATAAATGTTCCTTTCTCCCTCTGCTCACCAGGTGGCCTCCACTTCAGGTTCGACCTAAAGGCTTTGAATTAACGGTGCAATTAGATCTGAAAGCAACATTTGGGTACAACTCCTTCCTGGTTGTGCCACGGAATATTATGATCTGCTTTCCAGCAACATAACTGAAAACAGTTTGTGGGCTCTGTGTGGGGCAGGCAGTCCAATTCGTCTCCACAACTGGCGGTTCTCGAGCACAGCAGTGAAGACACCCAGTGAGCCCCGTAAAAGGAAGAACCCCACGGCCTCTCTCTGAGGAGCCAGCCTCACAGGCCATGCCCTGTGGATAGGGTTCATTGGAACGCCAGGTGGGCCCCCTGGAAGAATTATGCTCCTTCTGGTCAAGGCAAACTCAGTTCTTTGGGAACACTCAGGCTACCAGAACAATGCCAGCCCACCCTTCTCCGTCGTGAGCATGCGTGCTTGGTATCCAGACTGCAGAGAGGCTCTGAGGCCTCTGCTCCCTCTTGAGGGTAGGGATGAGGGATGTCTCTGCCTCAGTGGGTCCCACGAAGATGTGGGCCACCCACCCAGGCTCCTGGCTTCTCAGATGCCTGACGTTGGCCCCTCTCCCTGGACCTCTTTACTACCCAGAAGTACTCTCTACCTGTCTTTTTTTTTTTTTTTAAGATTTTATTTATTTATTCATGATAGAGAGAGAGGGAGAGACAGAGACAGACAGAGACACAGGCAGAGGGAGAAGCAGGCTCCATGCAGGGAGCCCGACATGGGACTCGATCCTGGGTCTCCAGGATCACAACCTGGGCTGAAGGCAGGCACTTAAGCCGCTGAGCCACCCGGGCGATCCCCTCTCTACCTGTCTTAAATCCAAGCCCTGACTCAAGTCCACGGCCTATGGCCCTCCACCAGTCTCATGAGTCTCAGCTTCCACCCCTCCATCTGGGCCCCTACACTTTGTCACAGTGGTCAGACTGCTGTGGCTTCACTCTTCTTCTTACTGAATAGATGCCATGACACAAGACACCAACCTCCTCTCACCGATGTCCTCTACTCCTGGTCCTCGAGGACCAGGCCCTCTATGCTTGCAAATCCACACCTCAGGATGATTCCAGCAACACATTTCCTCCAGTATGATCAGACAACTGAAGGAGGCCCACTGATCGAGGTGTCGCAGACGCATGGCCCGCCACCACAGCTAGGCCACCACACTCCTTCTAAACATGCCTCTCTCCAGCTCTCTAGCAGTGGTTCCTTCAAAGCTGCCCCACCCTCCTAAACCCATGACCACCCACCCTCGCTCTCTGAATCTGGCCTCTAACCTCAGCGAGAAGATAGATCATTGAAAGAATTTTCTGTTTTATGGCTTCTGTCACCAAACCTTGAGTACCCATATCTCTCTGCAGGCCCTTGATCTCTGTCCTGCCATTTCAGCAGAAAAGGAATCCCGTCCCCTGCAAGGCCAACACGACCCACAGCCCCGTTCCCTCCATCCCCATGTGTGGTCTTCCTTCCCCTACATGAAGTGCTGTCTCCATCGCCTCACCTCTCGCTGACCTTCAACTCTTGCTCTCTGGCTTCTACTCCTGTCCCCTGTGAAACCCTCCACACAAGTCACCAACAGGGGCCCTGTAACTGAGCCCACCCAACCCCTGAGGCTCTTGCCAATTCTGACCCCCCTCCCCCCTTGACACACTCCTGGCTCCTCTGAGAGAACCACCTCATGGTTTTCTCCTGCCTCCTCAGCCTCCTTCCCAGGTTCTTCCTTCTGTATTTGACATTGCAGCGCAGGTTGCTCATCCAAAGTTGTCACCTCTTCTCCCTCCAGATGCTCCCTGGGAGGCCACAGCCATGCCAGGCTCCCCTCCCATGGATGTGAGGCTGCCTGCCTTCCAATTCCACTGCTCACGAGTCAAGCACTGGCAGAGCCAGTCCCATGGGTGCCCTTCAAACTCAACAGGTCTGATGCTGAACTCGGCCTCTTCCTGCCCAAGCATGCTGCTCCTCCCATGTCCCCCATCTCTGAGAATGGCACTGTCATCGACCCACCTGCCCAGGTCAGAAACTTGCAACAAGGACCCAAGTCAGGTGGTGAACTAGGTGGTCAATTTCCAATGGTGCACAAATAGGCAGGACCCCAGCTACCTTGGAGATTACCCCTTTGGTATAACCAAAGGGGTGCTAGAAGCCAGGGGGGTAGAAATTAACCCAACACTAACATATAAAGAGGCAAAATATGTAACTGTGCCAAGTGTTACTGAGGAAAGCACCCTGGCCCTCGGTGGACCTGGGATGCGGACCCAGCGAGGTCAGGGATGCAACGAAGGTGTCCCTGCAGATGGACCTGAAGATGATAGAGAAGAATTGCTCCAGTGTTTGGCCTCTACGACGTGGTAAAATGGAGCCCACCTGTTTGGTGGGAGATGGGAAGGGAGGTGAATTCTGTTTGGTCCAGGCTTAGATTGACATGCTCATGAGCATCCAATGCAAGATGGGATAGGGACACACACTTGAGAGCCACTGGGGTGTTCAGAGAATCGGGGGCAACAACCTAGGATGAGAAGAGTGGGCAATGGGGAGAGGGTGAGAAATGGAAGCATAGTCCCTGTTGCTCCCTCTCGACCCTGGGTGAGGGCCAGCCTGACCCTCCCACCACTCACTATAAACCAGACAGGCTCTGAAGCTGCTCAGGGCACGAAGAGAAGAAGTACCCGGCTGTAAGTTCTTGAGAGAAAAGCATGGGGGAAAGGTGGCTGAGTCGTGGCTGCTAACCAGTGGGAGGGCAAGCATGGAGCAGCCCAGCCAGCTGCTGTCTCTAAAGGGCATCACTTGACTTTGAGTGTTTTCCTAAAGGACAATCTTCCTTGGGAAAGGAGAGCAGAAGTTTAAAGAAGACAGGTGGTGTGTACAAAAATCAAGGGGAAAATTAACCATAAATCATGTCGATGCCTCATGAAAACACAGGCCTTCAAACAATAACGTAATTTGTAAAAGAGTGGCAAGTTCTTAATATCCAGCAGCCTGGAGAGTTGCTGCCTCATTGGTTTGGCGTAAATTTCCTGGTAGAAGTGGGAAAGGTTCCCTCATAGCCCATGGTGCTCCCAGCAGGACTGGGACTTGGTCAGCATGGGCAGGACTGGCCCCTGCCCCTGGTCCTGATTCGGCAAACACCAACCCATCCTAATCCTTGCCTTCCTGACTCCTAAGATAGGACACCTGCTCCTGGCGGGGGTTGGGAGTTGGGGAGGGCTGTTCTGTAAGTATTGGGGCTGGAAGGGAGACAGCGAGAGCTGGGAAGTAGGCAGAGCCTGTTGGGACCCTAGTGTCCCATTTAGAACTGTCCCTACAGTAAAAGGGGGCCACGGCCTGGTTATGCCTTGTTGTGACGTGCACCACAGGGTGTAGACAGGCTCAGGCTAGAGATCACCAAGGGCAGGGAAGGAGACGGGAGACGTGGACTGCCCTGCCCCCGCCGACTTGGCTCCCTTGCTGGAGTGAAGAGTCCCCTCACTCCCCTGCCCCCTCCCCTGGTGATCAAGCCCTGCGGGGAGCCAGTCACCCATGCCAGGCTTCTGGACGTCATCTCTCCTCTTCCATCTCCTGCTTCGTCCCTGCCGGCAGTCCATCCATTGCCAAATGCTGCCAGTCCTTCCTCCTTTGCTTTGCTCTAACAGCCCTCTAAGTAGCCTGTTTTCAGCCCTCTCTTCCGACCCACCCAAGACAGCTGGGAGAAGCTCTTAACTGCTTTTCTCTCAACTGTTCCCTACAGTCCTGTCAGCAAGCGTGGCCATGTCATTCTCCTGCTCAGGATCTGTCCATTTCCTACAGGAGAGAATCGACAGTGCTGCCTCAGCATGGTAGGCACGGTCCTACCACCGTGCCCCTTTCCAGCTCATACCCCAGCCCTATCTCAGCACTGTCTATACCCTGCCATGTTTCAGAAACACAGACTCTCCTCTCTCATGTCTTTTCATGACCCTCTCCCTCCAATTGACTATGGGTCCTACTTGAACTATCTTTGCAGACTCCTCATTCACCATCTGTCAAACTCCTACATACTCTGTACACCCCAACTAGCAGGCACCTTCTCTGCAAAGGCTTGTGTGTCCCTTCTAAGTTCCTCACTTCCAGCTCTGGGCCATACTTGCCTATTGATCTCTCCACTCCCACAAAGAAGAGATGTCCTTTAGCCTATCCATGAACATAGTGGTCTCCAGCACCCATGGGAGGCCATGAGGTCCTCAGAGCTGGTCCATTCTTATAATTAACAGGGTTTGACCAGGGGCACAAACACTGACCAAATGAATGAAGAATATCTCTCTAAGCCAAGCACCAGGTGAAAGAAAGCCTTAGCCCTTCTGACCTCTAGTTCTCCTTATGCCTTTGCCTCTTGGCAGCCCTGTGGGCATCACAGATTTCTGATTTCTGATCTGTATCAGCACCACCAGCCTGAGTGCCCAGCTCTTGGCAGCCACTAGCCCTATACCCACACAGTTACCTAGGGGCCAGCTCCCTGAAGGACTGTGTCAGGAGATGGCCTGCAACACCACACTAGGGAGCAGGCTCAGCTCTGAGACCCCTGGTCCTGCCTCTCTGTGGATGGGCAGGGGACATAGCCATTCACACCTATATTCCATCCCCCCAGATTTCCTGCCCTATGCAGGCTCTGCTCCTCCAGCCATCCTACAGGCCCAGGACCACACAGCAGGACTGAAGAATGGATGGTTGACACTCACCCCTGATGCAGGATTGGCTGTCCAGCCCAGCTCTGCAGTAGCTGTCCTGGTGTCCATTAAAGTTTCTGTGGGTCAAAAGAGAAAATCTGGTGAGTCATAAGGATTGCTAGACAGTGGTCCTTATGCTTATGAGGTTACTAAGGACTGTAAATGTCAGTGTCAGGAGCCTTGGGCCTCTTTGTGAAACCTAAGGCTCAGAGAGGGGAAGAGGCTCCTCAGGATGCCATGGCTCAGACCATCAGGTATCCTGATGCTACATCCATTACTCTCTCCCTGAAAGCCCAAAAGACGCCTGTGGTGGATGAAGTCATCGCTCCAGACACTTTACCCCCACACATGGCTTCTTCCCAGCATACTCTTCCAGAGGCTCTTCCAGAGCTATGTCAACCCAGCAGCCAGATTTAATTTGTTCCTTGGCCTTCCTGAGCCATGTATTTCTGCCCTCTTCCTCCCCACTGGGTTGCTTCTCCAGCCTCATGTGTCTGTCCCCACTTCTCCCCACAACTGTCCCCTACCATGTTGACACCCTTGGGTGGTTTCTTATCGACTCTCCTGGCCCCCATCACTCTCCCAAGACTCAGCCTCCCTGCAGGTCCCTTTGCCCCTGGGCCCAGATGCATGCCATCCCCTTCCCCAAGACTCAGCCAGGACTCACACCAAAGCACCATCTCTCAGGTCCCTGCGGCCCGCTTCCTGGCTACTGATCCCCCGGCCAGTCAGGGAAAGAGGCACCCTGACTCAGCTGGGAGCTGCTGGGAGCCGTGGCAGTAGCTACAGTTCACACACTAAAATCACCAGGCACATAGTGACCACGCACTTGCTGTTCACAAGACCAGTTTTCTGGCAGACAGCAGTCAAGCATCCCGAGGACGAGGCACCTCTTTTTTTTTTTTTTCTTTTTTGCTCTTCAGCCTATTATTGACCGCTGTCAGTTCACACCTCTCAGTGGAAACTGTTCCCCAAAAGCTGCTCCTGAGCTCCTGAGCAGCAAAACCAAAAGCCTCTTTGGTTTTTTTTCAGCAGTTTTATTGAGGTAGGAATGACATACAATAAACTGCACATGGTTAAGGCATATAATCTGATAAGGTCTGTCATATATTTTATATGTGAAACCATCACCACAATCAAGATAATAAATATATTCATCATTCCCAGAGGTGTCTTGTCCCTTCATAAATCCTCCTTTCCTCCTGGCCGGGTCCCACCTTATCAATGTCCTGAGGTAATGATTGATTTGCTTTCTATCACTATACATTGATTAACTGGGATTTTCTAGAATTTTATATGAATTTTATATAAATATAGTACATATTATATTTTATCTGGCTTTTTGCACCTAGGATATATATATTTTTTTTAAGATTGGTTAGATGTTGTGGGAGCCTGGGTGGCTCAGTTGGTTAAGAGTCTGACTTTTGGCTTCAGCTCAAGTCATGATTTCAGGGTCATGGGATAGAGCCCTGCATCAGGCTCCACACTCAGCAGGGAGTCTGCTGGAGATTCTCTCTCTCTCTCTCTCTCTCTCTCTCTCTCCCTCTGCCCCTCCCTTCCTCCTTTGCTTGCATGCTCCCTAAGATAAATAAATAAATCTTAAAAAAAAAAAAGATTGATCGTGTTGTATATATCAGCGGTTCATCCCTTTTAGTTGCTGAGTAGCATTCCACTGTATGGACACACTGCAGTTTGTCTACTGGTTCACCTGTTATTCCCAGTTTGGGGCTATATGTCAGAGTGTGTGCACAGTCCAGTTCCTTCACATCCTCACTAACTTGGTATGGTCGGTCATTTCTAATTTGGGCCATCTTCACCAGTCCGTGGTAGTATCTCATTGTAGTTTTTTCATTTGGTGCAGTGTGTTCAAGATTTTACAATTTCCACATTTCTTATTATTGAGTTTGGAGAGTTCTTTATATATTTTGGATTCCAGTCCTCTACCTGATACATACTTTGCAAATAATTTCTTCCATTCTGCAGCTTATCTTTTTCTCTTTAACAGTATATTTCAAAAAGAAGTCTTAAATTTTGATGAAGTCCAATTTATCAATTTTTTTCTTTTATGGTCTGGTATCATACTGAGAAATCTTTGCCTAACCCATGGTCACAAAGGTTTTTCTCCTACCTAGGTCTGTGATCTATTCTGAGTTAATTTTTGTGTAAGGTAGGGGATATGAATCAAATGTACAATTGTTTTTATCATGTGGATATCCAGTTGTTCCAGAGGGGCACCTTCTTAAAATTCACACAATGGTGCCGTTTAGGCTGGTGGAGGTGTCTTCTCTACCTGGATTTCTCAGGACATGCATCAAAGGTACCGGCCCCACTGTATAAGTGCTCAGCAAACAGAGGAGGGGGAAATAGACATGAGTTGTGTTGGCTTTTCCTTCCTCTGTTTCCTGTTTCTCCTGAGCACCCCTATTCTGTGTTCAGTGCTTTAGGCAGGAGATGGGAGATATGAATGCAGAATGCACAGTTATAAAATTGTGGGACCCTTAGGAATGACTCCTGGCATAAACCAAAGGTTTGGGAAGAAAGCCACCCTATGGGCAGGGCGGAGGGAATGAAAATCAAAGTGATAAATGAGGACCTGTGTTGAGAAAACAGGTTCACCATGCTCTTGTCTCCTAGTGACTCATCCCAGAGAATGGATGGTGGGAATCTGTGGAGGTGACAGGGCCTTGGCCAGCATGCCAGCATGGTACCACAGCAGCAAGCAACTCCACCAGGCTGATACGGCTTGGACAGAGCGGAGGAAGCCTTAGGTCCTGCTGGGGCTAATGAAAGGGACTCAGAACCACACAGAGGGGACCTGCGTGGACTATACTATATATAAGCAAGGGTCAGACGGGCTATGGGGAGTCTCAATGAGTGCGGTGTGGACAGGTACTGACAGGACCAGTGAGGCAGCTTCCTCCACAATTGGGCACTACACAACCAGTCCTTAACCTTGGTCACATTTCTGCCACCCTGAGGGAATGGGGGTCTAAAAAGCAAATCGAGAGAAGTAGAGTAAATATAACAAGCTGTATTTTCTTGCCCGTTTGAGTTTGGGTTTGGACTGAGAGCCCTACCCGGCGTACATCAGAAGGAAGGTAAGCGCTGGAACAGACTTCTTGAGTTTGTTTTCTCCTCTGATTCTTCTGACAGCTGGGGAGGCCGGGCCCTTCCTGGAGCAACCCTCCCTCTCCCCCTCATCTCCACTCCACAGCACTAATAATGATCATAATGACACACCGAATTTACATAACATGCTTCTCAAAAGACACTCCATGAGGCTCTGCAGAAATTCATCTTCATGATTAAAATGCCTCCGCCAGGTGGGTCTGAAGCAGGAGCCAGTGAATGCATTTGACAGAGTTGGGGACCAGTGTGCAGAGAGGAGCAGTGCCTCCTGCAAGGTCACACAGCCTCCCACCCTGATGCCGTAGCTCCAAACCCCAGTGTGCCACCCACCAGGCACATGTGGGCTTCTGGGGCTCTACTGTGGCCATTGGGGTCAGGGTGGGTGCTTTGCTCCTAAAGCCAAGGAGCCACAAAAGCCCCCAGAATAACGCATCACCCCTGCCTTAACCTCAGGACCAAGCGGAAGTAGTGGTAAAGAGGCAGAGGAAGTGGCAGCAAGCGAAATAGAGTTCAGAATCAAAAATAAGAATTAGCCTTCATTTCTAAACCTCCCAAGCACTAGTTTGTCCTGTTAACCCCATTAATATAATCTAAGACTTCATTATATTCATAGTCACCTGCTCCAGGGCTATAATTGAAACTGTTTCTAAATAATGTTTTCATCCACCCTACTGGACAGAAGTTGCAGCAAGAGGAATCCATTTCTCTGCATCCTGCCCGCTGTGGAGACAGAAGACCACAGAACCATAAACCATCCACTCGATATGATTAAGGGCAGTTTCTTTTCTGGCACAGAGAGCTCCTGATTATGGCATTACATTCTGGTGGGGGCTGAATAAAAGTGATTTGAGGAGGTTTACATCTCCCTGGAGAGGAAAAGAGCACTCATTTGCATTTATAAAGCATATTGAGAGCTCTGGCAGAAAGTTATGGTGGAAGCACAATTAAATATTTACCATCACTTCTGCTCTCAAACAGTGGCGTGGGGGCCAACCAGCTGGAGGTGCATGTGTTGCTGTCAGATCTGATGCCTACAGGGGATGCAACTCTGGGAGCTCCACCCACCGCCTGGCCTCTGCCCGCTGGGAAGGGCACATACACAGGGGGAAAGTGGGTGCAGCTGTGGGCAGACTAGGTCCGGATCCCACTTCCATCACTCATTCTCTCCTTCTTCTCTCTCTCTCTCCCTCCCTCCCTCTTTCTCCTTCCCATCCCCATCCGTCTCTCCCTCCTTCCTTATCCACCGAATGGGGCTAGAGCCAGCTAATATACAGGACTGGGGGTAGGGGGTGGGGATAAAGCACTGCAAATATGCCATTATTATTATTATTATTATCATCATTATCATTACTATTATTATTATTATCACTTAATCACGCCAAGCTTCAGTTTCCTTAGCTATTGCAAAAACCCTAACGGTGCTATCTGTAAGACACCTATAAGAGATCTGTAAGACTCAACAATATTAAATATCTAATAATAGCTCATCTACATTCTTCCTTGCACGTTGGAAAGACCAAGGAGTGACACGTTGAGGATACAGCAGCCTATCAGAGAGGTGGGTGCCCTAGAAAGACTCGGGTCTAGTCCAGGGAAGGACAAGAAGCAAAGTCACACTCGCCTTACTATTTTGGCTGAGCGCATGAGAAGGAGACAGAAATTCAAGGGAATGGATGGGGTTCTTGTGCATGTGGGGAATGAGTGGGCCCATCTCCACACTGTGTGGAGGTAGAGGGCGATGGGACACTGGTCTCCGGGTGCTGGTGAGTAGTGGGGAAGAGGGAAGGATGGAGAGCTCCACCTGGCTCTTGGGACAGAGAACAGAGTGACTACCCAGAGGCAACAAGGGCGGCAGCAGAAACAGGTTGATGGGAAGGAAGTGGGAGCCACCCCAAACATCCGAGAGGGTGAGAAGACTGAGCAGGAGGGGAGGGAGGCCATGCGGGGAGACAGAAGGAGGCCTCTGGAAAGAGCTGGCTGGGCTAGCAAGAACCCGAGGACCCAGGCACATGAGAAGCCTGGCAGAGAGAACCCATTTTCCCAGGAAACAATTTCCTTGCAGTGGTTTTGATACAGGGAAACCCTCAGGGTGTCCCCTCCAACTCTGGAGGCCGGTGCCTGCAGGTCCGGGTCAGGGGCCAGGTCGGAGCCCTCTGAGTGGAGGAAGAGGCAGCTGCTGCCTGGCTCTGCAGGCGGCAACTGTCTCTGTCTGGATTGGCACCTCGGGATGTATTGACATTTGGGATGAATTAGATACCCATCATGGTGAAAGAGAGATAAATAAACCCCTCTCCTTACAGCTCTGCCATTCTTTTTGGAGAGACATTAATCAGACATTCAGCTGAAAATATTTACAACGTCCTTCCGTGGTGGTAACAATATGCAACAACATGCACAGATGGAATCGGGGCTTCCAGGCCTTCTCGGAGCAGTGCCTCCTGTGTATTTGAAGAGGTGAGGCTGTGGGCCCTCCGAGCCCAGAAGAGCCAGCACAGCCATGCGTCATTGCCCTGTACTCCCTCCGGGCCCAGGAACTCCTGAAGCCTGGAACCCACACCATGCTGTAGCTGCAAGAGCCAAGCTGTTGTTAGGTACACACAAGGAGCTGAGGGGCAGCTCACTGAAGCCCCAACTCCCTCCCAGAGCCTTTGCGAGGGCTTGGGATGGTTGGGAGAGGTCTGAAACGCAATGGTATAAAGTGGCCCCGGTATCCGTTCAGCAAAGAGCTGTCTGAGCAACTGCTAGGGGCGGAGTGAGTTCTGCGCAGGCATCAGAGAAGGAGCAGAGGGTATAGACGGACATCTCACCCCTCAGGGAGCTTGCAGGCAAGCGGGGAAACAGAACTTAATCAAATAACCATGCGGATAAATCTGCATGTACAGCCTCAGTGTACGGCAGGAGAGAGGAATCCCTGGGACAGCTGTGAGCACTGAATAAAATGACAGGGGTACTGAAGCCTGGCAGACAGCTGGCACTGCCTCCTTCCTTCCCCAACTCCTGGCTGATGAAAGCACAGGGGTCACCACCCCCTACATACACATCTACACACACACACACACACACACACACACACACACACATCCCTGCCCTACGACCGAGTGTGAACTGGCAGGTAAGATAGCCATTAAACAGTCTCCCCCACGCCCACATCCAGAGTGTGCTGAGGACCAGAATGTGCTGGCGACCCCTGCCCTGACCACAGTGAGGGGATGCCCGTGCTGCCCTCCAGACCTGGGCTCAGCAGGGCAGCCCGAGCACCACCTGGAGCCCATGCGCTCCGGCCACCACCCTGGCTACTATGGTGCCCGCACCCCTGGCCCTGCTCCATCCATCACAGCAGCCTGCCAAGGACTCAGCCCAGCCTCCCTGCAGAGTTCTTATGTGGCTCTTTTCCCTGACCTTCCTCACAGCTGTGTCCTGCCTCCATGTGCCCATGTGGCCCTGCTCTGGATGCTCAGTCCCTGAGACAGAGTCCCAGAACCAACAGCTTCCAACCCCCAACTTCACACCACGCCCACACTTCCCGCTGCTGGCACTGGCCAGCCTCCCTGGAATGTCATCCCTACCCCCTTGGAATTGGCCTCAAGCTGCCTCCTTGGACCAAGGGAGACAGAGACTTTGCCAGCTCTGGGTTTGGAGTGAACTGGTTGAGTGAGAACTCTTGAGGACACCAACCAGCCTCAAGAACCCATGTTCTGGCATCACCAGCCTGGACCCAGCACAGCTACAAAAGGTTAAAGCAAGAAAGTATTCCAAGGAAGCCTTGCGCATCCCATCCCGTGTGTCCAGCCCAACTAAATCTTCTCTCTACACCACACATCCTCTCGTGCACACTGCCCCCACCCAAGCTTTCCAAACCACCCTTCCCTGGAGTCCAGGAGGGAAGCCTCAGAGGCATCTAGCTGTGATTCCCTGTTTCCCCTTAGTCTCATCACATCACTTGCCATGCCCCAGGGACTCTTTCTCTGCAGCACCTTCCGCAGCTGTGCATTCCATCGCATTCTCAGCCACCTATCTGAGTCCAGGGCTTCACCCCCACCCCCACCCCACCATGCACGGGGATTACAGCAATCACCTCCTCACTGATGTCTCCATGGAAGCTCCCATCTCAGCCACCTGGTGCCAATGTAAATGGTTCAAAAGCAACACGGCCACGCTGAGCAAAACACTCAAGCAACTCTGGAGTCCTGGGTTCTAGTCCCAGTGCCACAACTGACATGCCAAGGAAGTCACGTCTGAGCATCAAAGCCTGATCCTCACGGGTAGAGGCAGCCCCGCCTGCACCCAGGAGCCAGCCAGACCATGCCCAGAGAGCTGCTCTCTGCATATTCTTAACAACAACATTGGACTAACACTCATTGACTGTCTTTGCCAAGTGTAAAATGCTAGGTAAGAGAAGCTATTATTAGAGAAGTCTCCGCTGATGGATGTGTCATGGTGGCCGGTAAGGAAGAGAAACAAGCCCGAGTAAACAGATGAGCCAGTCCAACCCATCTGCTGACTGATGGACTGACTGAGTCAGAACAGGCATTTAAATGATAAATACAAACTGTGAAATTTGCTCTTTTAAGGAATGTGCAGATCAGTGCAGTAACCGGCCCCCCTCCTCTTTCTGTTTCTCTTCTTTTCCAAGGTGCAATTAATTACCATAAACAGAAGGAAGCCACAGCATACATAGACGGGTCACAACACAGCAGCACGCCTCAGGGAGTTGGGGTAGCTCTCCATCTGCACTTGATCTACACGGGGCACAGCCTGAGAACAGCCTGAGAACATGTACCCAGGCCCCTGACTGCCCTCCCTCCGAGGGCTCTACCAAGGGTCACAGGGCAACAGACCAGAGCATGGGGACAGGGCATGGGCAGTGCAGCTGGGGAGCTGGAACGGGCTGGAGATAAGCCCCTGAAGGGCGGCCCTCTCTGCCCACCCTGGCCCCAGACATGGTATATGGCTGGAGAGGATCCCATTCCTCTCTGGCATCAGATGGTAACTTCTGGCTTTTAGGTCTTTAGAGTGTTCTCGAAGAAACATAGCAAGACACCAAAGGGCAACTCTCTTGGGAAATGTATTAGTTTCCCAAGGCTGCCACAGAGTACCACCACCGGGGGTGGGGCGGGGGGGGGGGGGGCTTGAAATAACACACATGTATTGCCTCAGTTCTGGAAGCTAAAAGTCTAAAATCAGGGTGTGAGCAGAGCCACGTTCCCTCTGTAACCTGTCAGGGAGAATCTTTCCCAGCTTCTGGTGGTTTGCTGGCAAACTTTGGTGCCGCTGGGCCTGCGGCTGCATAACTGCAATCTCTGCTTTGTCCCTGCGTGTCTCAGTCTTCACATGGCTGTTTTGCAAGGACACCGGTCAAGTTAGGTTAGAGGCCCATCCCACTTCCGCAGGACCTCATGTTAACTACCTGCATCCATTATGACCGTATTTCCAAATAAGGTCATATTGTGAGGTGCTGGGGGTTAGGGCTTCAATACACCTTTTTTTGGGTGTGTTTAGGGGTGCACAATTCAATCCACAAGAGGAGGGTAAGATGCCGGGGATAAAGCTGTAAGGTTTTCTCCAACAAAAGGCCGCATGCTGAGAGTTTGGCAAATATAGGCACAGACAAGGCTGGTGTCTCCCTCAAAGACATCCTTCCTAGGAGGCAAGGAACAGTGTTCATTTGCTTGTCCAGATCCTGTGGGGATCCCTCTCCTCCCTGTTTCTTCCTAGAGGGCAGCCCCTTAGGGACCGCACCAGCTGGGCCCCTCAGCACGGGAGCACATCCCTGGCTCCTCCGTCCCGAGTGGGCAGAGGCTGGTGCCCCCCTCTGCCTACGGGGTCCCTCCCCTTGCCCTTCAGGCCTTGGGATGGAAGGTGCCCCACCACTGTGGCTGTCTAGGCACCTGCCACCTCGCTGCTGTGCTCACTCATCTCCCTCAGCCGCATCTCTGGGCTGCCACGTGCTCCTGCCAGGCTCCCCTTGACCCTCAGGACCCGTGTCAGTAGCCCACGGGGGGGAGCGCCACGTCTCCCGTCCCTCTCCCGCCACATCCTCCGGCACGGCACGCAGGAGGGGGTGCCTGCAGAGTGGCCGAGTCCTGGTCACACTGGACTTGGATCGGACGCACCCAGGGGTGGGGGGTTATAGCTCCACCGCCAGCCGGTTGTCCGACCTTCAGCAGCAAGTCACTGGGACCCCCACAGCTCATGCTTGGCCGTCCCCCGCATGAAGGTAACATGAGATACTGTTCGCCAAGGGCTTCTCGCGGCCTCTGGCAAGCTGTCATAGGGGTCCCCACACAGAGGCTGTGGCTAGGTTCCATGTTGGGTGTCCCTCACCTGGTGTCTCTCACCACAGCGCAGTCTCTCACCAGCCCGAGGTCCTCAGCTGCGCCCAGTGGGGCGGGGCCGGCGACCAGTCTCCCACCCTAAGGCCCCTCTGAAGGATGCATTTGGCTCCACCAGGCCCTGGCAGCCTCAGCTGATGGAGAAGCCACATTTAAACCTCCAACCACATCAGCGTCTCCTCAGCCACCCCCTGCCCAACCACAGACAGGCGGCCTGCTGCAGCCTCCTTCCCCCCACAGATGCTGTGCCTGAAGGGACCTGGGGAGGGCCACAGCCTCCGCTAGAGCTCGCTAAATGCCTGTCCTGTGGGCTCTGCCGGGAGGACCAGCTGGACCCCATGTGGCCCTGCTCGGTCTGAAGCAATGGGGAAGGCCAACAAGAAGGAGCCCGGATTGCCGAGTGGCTCCCCCGCCTCACCCCCAGAAACAAGGTGAAGCCCAGAAAGCAGCGCTGGGCTTTCTGGGTACCGGGTTCCTCTCAGTGCCCTGGAGCTCATGCAGAGCATGTGAGGCTGGCATGGAAGGGATGGATGAACGAGCCACACCCCAAGCCCAGTGCCCCCAGTATTGCCCTCCTCTGCACCCTGCTCCCCTCCCGTGACAGTGCAAGGCAATGGGTTCCTCTCCCATCTACTATCTCAGATTCCCTCTGAGGAGGCCACCAAGAACTTAAGACAAGGGTCTCTCCCTGTATCCACAGCCCTTGGGAAGGGGGTGGCAAGCAGCTCCACTGCCCTTGTTTTCCCAAGGGGGGCAGGGTCGGAGGTAGTTCTTCAGAACAAAGACAGGATGACAACAGTGTCTGTCCTGTGACCCACATACTCCCACAGCATCCCCCTCCCCGTGCCCCTGCACAGCTTCTACTCATTCTGTGTGTTCTCCACCTTGGCCTCCCCACCCAGGGCACAACTTCTTGTCTCCGCATGGCTCAGTGGCAGATGCGGGACTTGGGCTGCCAGGACTGACAGCCATTCTACAATGAAGGAGAAGCCTGCACAGGTGAGACAAAACAGGAACAGGGTAGGGGGAGAGTGAAAGCCTTCCATCTGGGGTACAAAAATCCCAAACATTCACAGTCTTTCCTTTGCCAAATTTCTTCTTCTGTCTTCTTTTCCTTCCATCTCAGTTCTCTTTTCCATTCTGATCTCTGTATTCCCTCATCCTTTAAGATGGTCCAACACCCTCTCAGATCCTGAAGATATGCCACAGCCAGAGAACCAAGAAGAAAACCAGGGGTCTCCACCCTTGGCCAGGGATCTCCAGATCTCTTGGGCATCAAACACCTGTAGGCACAAGCCACACTGACCAGATCACGTGAGCATGCAAAGGCAAAGCAGACTTCCGAGGCTGCCTCTGGCCCAGGCCTGACTGCTGGCTGCCCTGTCCACTCCCTGGCCATCAGGCATCCCTGGGGCCTTTATAACCAGACCTGAAGCTGAGCCTCACCTCCTCCTGACCCAGACTCCTCCCTGACAACAACATGAACCTGCCCTTTTGCCCCACCCAGCAGCAATGAGACACACACACACACACACACACACACACACACACACAGAAGGCACAGGGAGAGAAAAGGGAATCACAGAGGGATGCAGTGGTCCAAGGACATCATTTAAATCAACACCCACCACCGACCGTGCAGGCCTGGCTGGGAGTGCAATGATGCTCAGTGCTCACCTATTTGCATTTGTGTGAGGAAAGTCAAAGAACGATTAAAATTGAGGAGCCCGGCATTTCCAGCCCTCCAGCACCACGAGTTCTGATGGAGATGAAATGTGATCACCCCAGCCACTCTGACACGCCAGTGAGTGGGCACCAGTGGTGCATAAGAAATAGCCATGCAGGGGCACCGGGGTGGCTCAGTGGTTGAGCGTCTGCCTTCAGCTCAGGTCATGATCCCAGGGTCGGGCTTCCCGAAGTGGGAAGCCTGCTTCTCCCTCTGCCCATGTCTCTGCCTCTCTCTCTGTGTTTCCCATGAATAAATAAATAAAATCTTTAAAAAAAAAAAGAAGAAGAAGAAGAAAGAAAGAGAGAGAGAGAGAGAAAGAAAGAAAGAAAGAAAGAAAGAAAGAAAGAAAGAAAGAAAAAGAAAGAAAGAGAAAGAAAGAGAGAAAGAGAAAGAAGAAAGAAAGAGAAAGAAAGAGAGAAAGAGAAAGAAGAAAGAAAGAAAGAAAAAGAAAGAAAGAAAGAAAGAAAGAAAGAAAGAGAAAGAAAAGAAAGAGACCATGCATAATAAGCCTGCTGCCTCCTGCTTTTCTCGCGCACAAGAAAAGAGGGCCTCTCACTTTTGGGGGGTGTGGCCCCCAGGGCATCAGTCACCCTGGAGAAGAGCAGGGGGAGAGCCCACACACCCATGCAAAATGACTCCCTGCAGCTCTAATGAAGGCCAGCGACGGATGGTGGCCCGAGCTCGTTCATCAGAAGAAACGCGCTGCCGTCTGCCTCCCCTTCCAGGCCCTCCTGTGCCCTCATCCTGGATTGATCTATGGCACAGTAACGCTCTGAAGCCACTGGCATGGGGACTGGCCCGAGGGTCCCTGCATACACTGGTAGCACTCAGAGAAATCCAGGTACCCCTAGGGGGATGGCTGTGGCAGGGGCTCAGAGGATGTGCCAGGTGAGGGGCCACCAGTCAGAAAAGGAAGGGGTGGGGGCTGCCCAGGCAGGCTCTCATGTTCTTCTGGACACATCCTGAACCAGACTAGGGCTGCTAAGTCCCCAGGGACCACCAGAGCCCCCTAGGGCTGCTCCAAAGCTCACCTGCCACCAGGTGCTAACCCTCTCTGTTGACACCCTCTTCCAGGTGTCTATGCTGGGTCTGTGGGTCAGACTACAGTGCTGGGTCTGCTGTGCCCCACTGCTCTCCTTGCACACAGCCTCAAGACTCCTCATTGCCCACCCTACCCCCACTCAGAGGCCTCCCCCTCCCTCTCCAGAGAGCCAGCCTGGCCTACTGCAGCCCCCAGAATCACCACCCAGGCACCCCAGACCGAATCTGTCCTCATCCCACCCTAACTGTCCACCCACCAAACTCCTCCGGCCACAGCTGGGAAGACTCTCGTCCCTTCTGGGAAGCCTGCCTGACCACCCAGGCTTCACTCTCCTCCTGCACCCGAAGATGCAGTCCACCCCCACTGGCACCTCGGCCTTTTATGGCCTGTGTTCTGTGTCACCTTCACCCCCACTGGCACCTCGGTCTTTTATGGCCTGTGTTCTGTGTCACCTTCTCTGTGGTTTCCTGGCACAGTGTCCCGTAGGCTCTGTGAGAGCAACACCAAGTGACAAGGCTCACCTGCACGGGCTCCCTGCAGGATGCCTGGCAGTGGCAACTCACAGCCAGTGGAGAGCTGACCGGTGGGCCCAGCTGTGCAAACAGCCCTAGGTTCCAGGGCTGTAGGCAGCAAGGTGGAGGCCCACTCACTCTTTCTCCAGAAGACCTTCCTGATGACTCAAGCCACCATGTCTGTCCCACCCTCGCCTCCATCCAGAGCCACCACTCAGTGCAAGCTTCACTGTCTGCTTTTATCATTTCACCCTGTGCTGGAGGACTGATCCGGAACTGCTTGCAACGTGTCCTCTCTCCACAGGTCTAACCCTGTCCTGCTGCACCATGTGACCACTGTTAACTACACAGAGTGTCAAAGGGAGGCAAGAAGTGATGGAAGCAATGGACCACCAAGAGCAGACCCCAAGAGGAGCCTGCCAGGGAATGGCTCATTCTTAGCTGTGAGATCATGGTTCAGGCCTCCCTGAGCTGTGCAGCCATGGGGGATCGATGGGGTGATGCCCAAGGCCCCTCCGGCAAGGGCCCTTGAACTCCACAAATGCCTCCTGCCCTCAAGAATGGACCTCTTGCCGCTCCATTTCTCCTTGTCAGGGAAAGCCTGTCCAGCCCTGCCTCTCACTCGTGCCCCCAAGGCCTCTTTCTCACTGCCAAGGTGTCTGGAAGGGCCCTGGGAAGATTTCTATTTGTGTTTCCCAATCAATAACATTGACTGGCTCCTGGCTTCCAGAATCTCCTGAGGTCCCAAATAGTCTCAATGCCACAAATGTCCTCCCTGAGCCTTGTAAAACTCTTGCAGTGCATGTCTTTGTGCAGAAATATCTCCAGAGGGATTTGAGGCTCCAGGCAAAACTCCCCTTGTTGGCCTGCAAGGGAGGCTGCTGGGTTTGCACAACTGTAGGCGGCGGGTCTGGCGGCCAGAGTCCAGCTTCTGCTCTGGCTGTGAGCACCTGATCTGTCCCCCACAGCAGGAAGGGAGAGCAGGGGCAAGTCTGGAGCCTGAAACCTCCCAAGGCAGGAGCTGTCACACTCCTGCAGCTACCAGGGCTCTGGCGTTGTAGCTTTAGGAACCGGGTAAATGTGATGGCATAACCTGGAGGTCCTGGGCTTCCGGCAGCGCTCTCAACCAGAGAGGAGACCTGCGCTGGGTCCAGGCTTGGCTCTGCCATCAGCATGCAGTGCAAGCCTGGCTATCCCTCTGCCCAGTGCCCCTGGTGGACAACGGATGAGGTGGTTCTCTGGGCCTTTCTGGACCGAGGCTCTTCCTTGAGTGGATGCTGAAGTGCAGCTTCTAAGTTAACAATTGGCAGTGGGGGGCACCTGGAAGTCACCCCCTCCTCTTCAGTGAGGAAGCTCACGGGGAGAGTCCTTCATCTACTCGGCCTTGTATTTCTCTGCCAGGTTGGAGGCAGGGGTCTCCTTGAGAGGCTGGTACCTCTCAACTCTTTATCTTGGCTTTCTGACCAAAAGAACAGGCTTCAGGAAAAATGACACCTGCAGTTCTCTTCCTTCCGACCTGAGGAAAGTTCAAGTCCAGTGGCTTCAGGACCTGGAGCTCTGTTCCATGTCCTCTGGCTTGGACATGATAACTTGTTCAGATGTCTGGACACTCTATCACTTCTTATCCAAATACGCTGGGGGTTGGGCCCCAAATCTCGGCATCGTTCTCAATTCAGAACCTCTCAAGGTCTAAAAAACTCCAGAGGGAGCCCTGGGTGGCTCAGCGGTTGAGTGTCTGCCTTCGGCTCAGAGCGTGATCCCAGGATCCTAGGATGGAGTCCTGCACCCGGCTCCCCGCAGGGAGCCTGCTTCTCCTCTGCCTATGTCTCTGCTTCTCTCTGTGTGTCTTTCATGAAGAAATAATAAAATATTTTTTTAAAAAGTTCCAGAAGTTTGGTATACTCCACCATCCTAAGCTTGAGCCTCTGATACAGTGCACTCATCAGTGGATCATTTGGTGTCTGCTTACATACCACTGAGGATGAGCCATTCACTACCTTTCCAGGCTGGCTGTTCAGGTTGTTCCAGCTCTCCGAAGGCTGACTCCTTGGGATTTCCTTTCCTTGGCCCTTGTTGTGCCCCCAAAAGGACCCCCCAAAAGAACCACCTCTTTCTCCCTGGCAGCCCTTTGGATTATGAGGGGAAACCTCATAAACCCTTCTGAGTTTTCTCTCTCCCCCACACTCGGGGTCCCCTCAGCTCTTCTTTCAGCCTACTACCTCATTTGCACTGTCGTAATGGGACAGGGCCCACCATGGACTTCAAATGCTTTAGGAGGGAAGGGGACTCACCTCCCCGGTGGGTGGGCACAGCCTACCTTTCATCTCCCTATCAATTCCCTGTGAACCCCACTGAGCATGCCAGGGGTGGGTGTCTCCGCAGGAGTGGCTTCTTAGAGCTCTAAATCCTTCCCCAGGGCCCCAAGGACATGATGAGCAGCCTCTCTTTGGGGTGTGGGTGCCCTTCCTCCCTGTGATTCCCCCCTCCCCCTGGGCCTCTTCGCTCCCTCCCCCACCCTCACCTCTCCTTCCTCTGCCCGCTGCCTCTGCCTCCTCGTTCCAGGCTCCTCTCTCCTCCCTCTTTGTGCCATTGTTGCTGCTTAATAGGGTGTTTCTGGGATGAATAGTGTTTTCAGCCCTAGCCGGGCATACATCCGGCCTTTCCCAGCCCCGCCCGGTCCTCATGGGCGCTGGTGGAGTTCTGTGGAGAGCAGACCCAGACAATGGGCCGGCGGATTCGCTTAAGAGCTCACAAAAGCCCTATTTCCCTCCACGCAGTGCAGAGTGACAGGCACAGGGAACAAATCCCCTTCCCTGCATGTTTGCCCGCATGGGATGCCAGGGGAGCGTGGGGCCCCTGTGCAAGCAAGGCCAGAGCCCTACGTCCTAGACCCAGGAAGGCCAGGGACGAGGGCCAGCGCCTCTCTAGTCAGAGCTCTGGGAGGCTTGGCAAGGCCCCCACCCCATGCATTTATTGGGAATACTAACACCTCTGTGTCTGACACATAGAAGTCTCTAGTTGCAGTCACAGAAGGCCCCACATCTTGTGTTTACAATAGGAGGGGTGAGGGCTTGCAAAAAGGAAGATGGGATACACAGCTCAGGGCACCGTGGGCTCTCTGAGGTAGGAATGCATCCAGGAGCTGGTGAGAGCCCCAGCAGCCCATCTGCATTTGGGTGAATGGGCCGGTGACTGAATCAGTGTGGGAACAACTCCTTAGCCAGGATACCAGCCTGCAGTTTCTCAGGGGAGGAAGCACATCTGCAACGTACTGGTCTCTAACTCTGTACCAGGAGACCCTGAATTTAAGGGCAGCAGTGTGTCTGGGGCCCAGACAGGGAAGGCCAAGTTGTGGCGTGTGGGAGGCGAGAGCACATATGAAGTAACCAGGCCCATGGATGGTTATTCCTCATTTCCCAAGGACACTCAATTGGTAATATCTAAATGTGGGCATGTTCTAAGATTTCTATTAATTTTCAAATTGAGTAATACAATCAAGTATACTCTCTTTCTTGTAAGATGTCAATTCTCCTTAACCTCCTCCTGATTTCCATCAGCAGTATTACTGGCTGGCTTTCTCAGGAAGGAAGGGGTCACCCTTTCTCTACATCATAAGAGCTGCTCTGATGTATATAATGTATGGAATGATGATAGATGGCAAACGGCAAATTGTGTACCTCCTGGAAGGCCCTTTTGTGCTTTACATCTTAGGTTCACATTTCAGCAAAATGATGTGGAACTTCACTCCATAGCAGCCAAAATTCAGTGCTAAATCTAGGAATGGCCAGAGACATGGGCTGTGTTTTCTTCATGCTTCACCACATTCCTTAGGCCCACCTGCCCTTCCTTTTAAAAAATGATGCAAAGACTCCTAACTCTGGGAAACGATCTAGGGGTGGTAGAAGGGGAAGTGGGCGGGGGGTGGGCGTGACTGGGTGGCGGGCACTGAGGTGGGCACTTGATGGGATGAGCACTGGGTGTTATTCTGTATGTTGGCAAATTGAACACCAATAAAAAATAAATTTATTAAAAAAAAAAGAAATAAGTCAGGAAAGAAAATTACCCTATACTTTCACTCCTTTGTGGAATTAAAGAAGCAAAACAGATGGACATCTGGAAAGGGAAGGAAAAATAAAGAAGATAAAAACAGAGGGAGGAAAAAGAGACTCTTAATCATACGAAACAGAGGGTCACAGGAGGGGAGGGGGTTGGGGAAACAGTGTCACTGGGGGATGGGCTTGAAGGAGGGCACGTGATGTCATGAGCACTGTGTTATATCCAACTCTTCTTGAATTCTACCTCTGAAACTAGTATTACACTATATGTTAATTAATTGGATTTAAAATAAATTTTTCAAAAAATAAATAAATAAATAAATAAATAAAGATGCAAAGCTTTACTAATCAGCCAAAAAATATATATACCTGCCTCCTTTGGAGGACCCTTACCTAGCCAGCTATGGTACAGTTAAGAGAGCATTGGAGTTGAAGTCAGAAGACTTGGGTTCTAATCCAAATAGATAATAACAGTGTGACCCTGGGCAACCCACACAACCTCTCTGAGCCCCAGATTTCTCACTGGTAACGTGGATACAACATAACTATTTCTCAAGGTAGTATGAAGAGCTAATGATGCTATTGTAAAGTGTTTATCATTACACCTGACCCATAATAATCACTCATTAATATTATCTATTACTGTTTTTTAAATTATTAGATAAAAATTAAGATATATGCCTTTTATGAAGACTGTAAGGTCTGTGTCTTGATAGCAGCTCCATGATCCTTCAATTTTCGCGTGCAGATGGGTGTCCAGTTGTTCTAGTATGATTTGTTCAAAAGATTGTCTTTGTTACATTTTATTGCCTTTGCTCCTCTGTAAAAGATCAGTTGACTATATTTGTGGGGGTCTTTTTTCTGGGTTCTCTATTCTGTTCCATTGATCTATGTTTGTATTCTTTTGCCAATACTGCACTCTCTTGATTATTGCAACTTTATAGTAAGTCTTAAAGTTCTCCAACTTTGCTCTTCAATATTATTTTGGCTATTTGAGGTCTCTTATCTCTCCATATAGACTTTAGAATCATTTTGTCTATGCCCATAAAATAACCTGTCAGGATTTTCATTAGGATTGCAGTAAATTGGGCAGCCCCGGTGGCGCAGCAGTTTAGCACCACCTGCAGCCTGGAGTGGGATCCTGGAGACCCAGGATCGAGTCCCACGTCGGGCTCCCTGCATGGAGCCTGCTTCTCCCTCAGCCTGTGTCTCTGCCTCTCTCTCTCTCTCTGTGTGTGTCTCTACGAATAAATAAATAAAAAAATCTTAAAAAAAAAAAAAAAAGGATTGCATTAAATCTATAGCT
Organism: Canis lupus familiaris; assembly: GCF_011100685.1. Classification (NCBI taxonomy): domain Eukaryota; kingdom Metazoa; phylum Chordata; class Mammalia; order Carnivora; family Canidae; genus Canis; species Canis lupus. The sequence goes on along the minus strand of NC_049244.1, from coordinate 32,127,798 downwards.
CAAGTTGGGAAGAACTGCCACCTTGACAATATTGAATCTTCCCATCCATGAACATGGAATATCTCTCAACTTAGTTCTTTAATTTTGTTCATCAGAGTTTTGCCATTGTCTTCATAAAGATCTCATCCATATCTTGTTAGATTTATATGTAAGTATTTCATTTTTGAGGGGATTTTGACATACGCTTTAATAAATAGCCCTTAGAGCTTATAAAATGTTTTCAAAGACATTATCACATCTTCAAAAGACTACTAAGAGATAGGTATGTGCCCTACTGCTTGAGATCTTACTATACACACTAGCCATAGCACCATCAATTAATTGAGTCTTGGCTTGCATTCCCTAAATCTCTGAAGATGATACACCATCTTGGCTGGAAAAGAACATCATTCTACAGGAAGTCATCCAGCCTACTCAGGAGCACACCCTTCCCAGGTGGCCTTAGTTTACTATCCAGGAGCTGGGCTAAATGATGTCCACTATAATAATCTTTGCTAACAGTTGGCAAACTTTCTGCCAAGGGACAAATAGTAAATATTTTAGGCTTTGTGAGCCATAAGGTTTCTGGTGCACTCATGTAAATCTGCCTTGCTATTACGGCATGAAAACAGGCCACTGCTTGCCCACCCATCATCTAGACAGGCAAGGACTCTGGCCTGGACAAATATGCTAACATAATTTGTTCAGTGAAAGTTGAACTTGTTCTTGTAATTTCTGATCAATTAATTCATTATTTTAGCATACAATAATAAAATGGCTTTCAAGCTATCAGCACACTTACAGACTTCTGCAGAAGTCTGTGTGACCCTTCAGAACACCAGAAAGACACCAGCTGCAACCCCAGGGGTATTTAGTAAACAAAAACAAAACTAAATATGGTTTACATTTATAGGTATTCTAGGCAGAGTATACCCATGGAAGATGACTAGCCTAACTCTGGTCTATGATGCCATCCTCATGGGCTAACTGGTTTCTACCAGATTTAGGACAGAGTTTAAGTCCTTCCTAGAAGGTCTGAAGGGAAACAGGAGAAATACAGGGAGCCCAGGTCGCACTCACCATGACTGAATTTTCAGAGAAACATGGATAATTAGTTTATCTGTCAGCTGGGGGGTCTGTAGACTTGGCACATCCACAGAGACATGTTGCCATGGGAGCACTCAGGAGGGCCACAGGCCCTGGGCTGAGAGAAGACTCCTCTTTGATCTGACAGAGCCATAATCAAAGGCACAATGAAGGAGATCAGTTGAGAGAAAATGCAACATAGCAAAACCAGGTGGCAGAAGGAGAGAAGTCAGCAGATGGGCAAAAGGGGCTTCATAAGGGAAGCCAAGAGCAAGATGCTCAATTCAAACAGGCCGGGGGTATATCTCAGTGGTAGAGCATTTGACTGCAAACAGGCCAAGGCCTGCCCAGGAGTCATGGGGAAATGGCAAGGCTCTATGCACCTTCCATAGCCTAGAGGGCAGCTGGGAGGTAATGGACACAACAAGGCTCCTATCACCACCGAGATTGAATTTATGTAGCTACAACCAAAGAGTACCAAGGAGTGCTAGCAACCACCAAAAGCTAGGAGACAGTCATGGAAGGGATTATCCCTCAGAGCTTCCAGAAGGAATCACCTTGGCCCGCACCTTGATTTCCAACTTCTGGCCTCCAAAACGGTGAGAGAATAAATCTCTATTGTTCTAAGCACCCGGCTTACCATGATTTTATATGGTAGTCCTAGGGAATTAATCCAGCCAGGAATGGCATCTTTCTCCCATGATCCCAGGGGTATGGTCTATCTTGTTCACACCTATATCCTCAGGCCCAGGCATGCTGTAAATACTCACTACCTGTTCAGTGAATGGATGGCCAGGGCTGCTGCAAGCCCTGAGCTGGCTGATGGGTGGTTCCTGGGCCTGAAGGTGAGATCAGGGATGGGGGTGAGCTAGCTGAGGCACTGGCCTGAAGGCTGTGAAATTCTCTGACTTGGGAGAGTCAGAGAGCCCCAGAGTTCAGGGGCACTGGGGCTGTGGGAGTGAGGAATTATGGCAAGTGACAGCAGAGGTTGGAAGTAGTGATCAGGTTCTTGGAAAGTCATGACCCTGGGGCTTGTGACTGTCCTGAAAAATGTTCTTTATCACCTCAGTCTCCAAAAGAATCCTTGGAGCTAACTGGTGCAGACTAGCAGGGCCCTGGGAAGGACGGAGGAACAGGTGAGCCTGGAATGATCAGGGAAGATATCCTGCAAGAGGTGGACGAGAGGCACAGCTTGGATTATGTGAAGGATTTGGATGGGAGAAGAAATAAGAGAATGAGAGGTCTGGAGCCAAGTTCCTCAAAGGGTAATCTATGGAACTGGGAAACAAGAATATATATTCCAGGGGAAAATAGAGGGTATGGTCAAATTGGTTAGAAAGTTAATTAAACCAGTGTCCTCACTGCAAGACTCTTCAGAGTAAGGATAAATGGTGGGTTGTGAAGTGAGGCTCCAGGAACAGACCATCGTCAGTAGCTGCCACCGGACAAGTACTGGCTGCCAAGGAGAAGGACAGCAATTGGGCAGCAGAGAGTGGCTGTGGCAGGGCCAGCGTGGTGGGAGCAGCAGAACAGAGGGCCAGTCCTCACCATTCTCAGCCTTTCATCCACGTGGCTCACAAGCTGGATGTGAAGCCAGAGATGAGGAGGGCCCAGCTTGTGGTAGAGACACACCTGGTAAGACACGTGAGCTTGAGTGCCATGACTTCTTTTCTGGTGAGGAAGAAAATTTCATAACAAAGTAAAGGAGGCAAGAGGACAGGGCACACACTGTGTTTACCTTCATTCTATATCCTTTAAGATGAGCTTTAAAAAGCTAAAAAAAGCTCCACTTTTTTTTAGAGATTTATTTATTTATTTATTTATTTATTTGAGAGACAGAGCACACACACTTGAGTGGGGGCAGGGCAGGAGGGGCAGAGGGAGAGGGACAAGTAGACTCTGCATTGAGCATGGAGCGCGATCTCATAACCCTAAGATTATGACCGGAGCTGAAACCAAGAGTTGGACACTTAACTGACTGAGCCACCCAGATCCCTCGATGATACTCCACTTTGGTACAACTATAGTGCCCCTGAACAACACACTGACCCTGATTTGGTCCATTCTCAGCTTACTCCTTGGTGGGAATCCCTGCCCCAGTATCCCAAACTGTGCTCATTTCAAGTGGGGGCAGTGGGAAGGAGCCACATGCCTGAGGTGGGGTCCTTAACTGCTCGCTGAGCACAACCCAGCCCAGCGCACCCCCCTACCTCACCTTCAGAGCTGCGTCTGCTCCAAAGATCCCTGCTTCCTGGGACTCCCAGGATCCCTGTATCCTGGGACTCTGGGACTCCCTCCCCACTCCTCGCCAGGCAGTACCCCAGGGAGTACAGTGTGGTAAGCCCCACAGCCATACTGGCTGGCCTCTGTAAATCTACCCACCATGGGCCACCTGTGCTCATCGCCTTTTCCTTTGCACCCACCTGGGCATCTTTACCTGGCAAGTGGTCCCTATAGATGCCCTGAACTGATGGATAAAGCACATACATTTCCCAAAGCAGAACTCTGCCCTCCTATGTAGGTTGGTGGTGGCTGGGAATCGAGAATGCCAAGGAATACAGAGGAATACCTGACACCCTCCTGGAGGCTCTTGAGCAGATGTCCCACTCTGTGGTGCTCATCTGCTCCCCAAAAGTGCTGCTCACCCAGCACTTTTGATAGCTCCAGGGAGGAAAGTTGAAGGAAGCTGATCCGTGGTGGTTTCTCAGCCTCCTCCATCTGCAACTTACAAAAGCATCCCAAAGGGTGCTCTCCTCAAGGGATGGGGTCTTCCTGCAGTTATTGGAGGATGAGACAGACCCTTAAGATGGATTGACTTCACCCACCCAGCTGCCTCGGCCTCCACGTGGCCTGAGCGACTGTCCAGTGATCAGCAACAAAGCTGTAGCTCCACTCACTACTTTGGCTTGGCAGATTCGCCTCTTGTGTAGGTCATTCGTCACTCAAAATGCAACCCTGCTCCTGGGGATTGGACACCTGTCACCAGCTGCAAAGCTCTCTTCCCCCAAGGCCCCTGGTTAAAGCAGACAGGTGGAAGAGCCAGGCATGGTTGGCCCAAACAAGCAACTTTTGTCAAAAATAGATCTCTTTCAGACTAGCGAAGCTTGAGCAATTTGTAAAGTTCGTCTCTCTAAAGTACATCAGATGTCTTCCCCGACCACCTCACAACTGTGATCAGCTACAGAATTCAATTCCTCATGCCCACATGTGGGGTCCACAGAAGCCAGCTTGGCTTTGCACCCTCGAATCCCTCCGCCATAGCCCCTCCCCTGGGAGGTATTTCTCCCACTCATGAATTTTGTACCATGACAAACTGACCCCTAGCTCCACAGTATAAAGACCCCACCACCATGGACCCTCCCCCCAAACAGGCTGTAGGGGATGTCCCACTCTGTGGTGCTCATCTGCTCCCCAAAGACCTGTGCCTATCTCCCACAGCCCTCTTCGCCCCCTCTGCCACCCCAACAGGTGCCTTCTTTCCAGACCACCGCAGAAAGATGAAAAGGACTATGTCTCTTAAACATAAGAGAATATTTTGAACAGAGAATTAACAGCAAATTAAACTGGTTTCATTGTACTCATTCATGCACAAAATGAGTGTGGGAGTTAAGTGGAGAAAAACCAAACAGGCAAGGCGTTGTGATAATCAGAGGGTAGAACCCAGCCTCGGAAGGAAATGATCACTCAGGGGGAGAGAGTGCCACGCGGCATGGGCTCCTAATTGGCCAGTAGCACTGCTTCTTCTCACACTCGACCTGCTTTCCAGGGCTGGGAACTCCACAGGGGCTGGAGATCCTGTTAGCTCCTTTGGGCAGGGCAGCGGCCAGTCCCATTAAGGCGGACACCCCCTCCTGCCAGTGCCCAGGTACCTGCTCCTGTCCCCAGAACTGCAGGGGCTCCAGGGCCAGAGCAGCTGCTTGTACTGCCTCTGCACACCCTCAAGCAGCAATGTTACAGTCACAGCCAATTAGGGCCTGCTTTCCTCCAATCTTTTTCCCTCTTGGGCACATGTGGCTGTGGACTGTGGTGGGGTCAAGGTGGACCTGCTCAGCCTGGGAATGGCGTGCGAGCCCTGCGATCTCCTGGGGGTTCATCACGATCCAGGATTAGCAGTAACGGAATAACAACCGGCCTGTAGAACACTGACCAATTTTAAACAACCTCACACATCTCTTTTCTGCCAACCCTGCCTGGTTAATCCATTATCTGATTTCTCTCTCTGATGGGCACCCGGTCCCCTCCCTTTTTTTTTTTTTTTAAGATTTTATTCATTTATTCATGAGAGACACAGAACGAGAGGCAGAGACATAAGCAGAGGGAGAAGCAGGTTCCCTGCAGGAGTCCAATGCAGGGCTTGATCCCAGGACCCCGGGATGGCTCCCCGAGCTGAAAGCAGAGGCTCAACCACTGAGCCACTCAGGCATCCCAGGGCCCCTCCCTTTGCAGAGGCCTCAAAGGCCTGGTGCATCTCTGCACCATTTCTAGGGTGGTCCACCATCCCTAGAATGCACACTCGGCTCTGGCTGGGTGGGAGGGAAATGAGTGAGAGAACCATGGACCTCCAGCCCCTAGGACCTGCAGGGAAGGTGATTCTCAGAAAGGGCAGCAACGATCCTAGGCAAATTCATTTTTAATGGCACTCATGCTGTTAACTGTGCCGGTTTGACTGTACATGCCCACACATCAGGCCTGGGGGTAAGCTGGGGCTTCTCCCCTGGACAGCCTGCTGAAGAGGCCAGAGAGGGTAGATGTAAAGCTCTATCCCTCCCTGCCCCTCCCCTCCTCATACACCCACCCTTGCCTTTCCAGCACAAATAGGAAGCAATGCACCAGCCAGATGCCATGAGCTACAGAGGTACCTGGAATACAAGAGCCCAGACTAGAGCCAGCAACAGGCTCCTTATGGCCTCTTCTTTCTTAACCACCTTGCACAAGACCCTCCATCAACCCTGGCTTGTCATAGAGCAACCCAGGGCTCTAAGTGGGGTGCTTGCACTTCCATTTCTATTTCTTCTTAAAACATAAAAGGAAAGGGGAAAAGTGAGCTGAGTCATACAGATGACCCTGGGTGTCCTCGCTCAGGCTATGGTAGGTGTCACGTGTCAGGTACAGCTTCTGAGTTGTCCGGAAAGAAGCATGGGAGGGCAGCATACAGAAAGCAGCCAGAGGGCCCTAACTCTGTGTTCATTTGTAGCGTGACATTACAGTTTATAAATGACCAGTGAAGAGCACTGACAGGTTCTACAATCTGGCTGAGACGAAACTAACCCTTATAAAAATGGAATAGGACCTTTAAAAGCTTCCTGCAAAGAACTCACAAGTTGAACCATCCCAATACCTCAAGTGTAAATAAAGCCCATTGAGCCTGAGGTTGCTGACACTTGCCCTACACTTAGTAATTGCTCTTCATCAGCCACACAAGGAGCTGAGAGCCATGCTCTCTAATCAGATCTGAAAATTGGCCAAAAACATCAAATAATCAAGAAGACTCTTTGAAATATGGATATATACCTGCCATTGCTAATGACGAACCTTTCCTTGAGTGTATATTTTGCCTTGCTGTACCGGCTAATGAGATTAAGAAGGCATTTAATCATGGCAAGATACTTTAAAATATTGTTTATTTCATCTTTATTTGATTTTAAAATAGTTTTTATTTTATTGCATATATTAAAATGCACAGAATATATTAGTACAGTAGCATGCACACATGTCCACACAATACATAAATGTACAAGTACTGGAGTGCATGCTTGACCCAGGATCCCAGAGGTTTACCACCATCCTTTTGCCGGAGCCTCAAGCCAAAGCTCTCTACCCTCTCCTGGATTCCTGGCTCCCTCCTCTCACCTGTTTTGTCTATTACCTCTTCTCTGTGCTTACCCTCTTTAATACCTTCCAATAAGTCCATTTGCCTCCACCTCCATCGCTGTCACCCACCCACACCAGACCCCTCTCCTCTGGACAACAGCATCAACCTAACTTTCGTCTCACCTGAGTTCTTGCCCCTCCCAAACCCATATCCATCTTACAAATAGGTCGGGCTTCCTAAAATGCAAATGGGATCATAACCCTCTGACCCAAAAGCTTTCAACAGATAAAAAGACAATTCACCCCAACGTAACAGGTGGATCTTGTCTGGATCCTGATGTAAATAAACTAACCATAAAAACTTTTATGAGACACGGAAATTTCAATGCTGACTAGTATTTAATAACACTAAGAAATTAGTATTAATTTTTTTGATATGATCATGATATGGTTATAGTTTTTTTTAAGATTTTATTTATTTATTCATGAGAGACAGAGAGAGAGAGAGGCAGAGACATAGGCAGAGGGAGAAGCAGGCTCCATGCAGGGAGCCTGATGCAGGAAGCCTGATGCAGGACTTGATCCCAGGACCCTGAGATCATGGCCTGAGCCAAAGGCAGACACTCAACCACTGAGCCACCCAGGCATCCCATATCATGGTTATGTTAAAGAAAATATGAACATCTTTATCCATGTAAAAATTATTAAATTATTCTTATTGTGATAAATAAGACCACAAGATAAAAGCTTTTTTGAAACAAATTGCCTTCCCCAAGCCCCCGAGTATGAATTAGGTATTTGTTTGAAATCTCAAAGAATTCCTGTATTTTCTCATCTGACCACTCACCACATTTTCAAGTAATGATTTCATAGATGCCATTCTTCCCCATGCAACTTTAAGTCATATGAGGGCAGAAATATGTCTTTTGGTCAGCATGGGGTCCTCTGGACCCACCCACACACACACCCCAACACCTACACACACCCATTAGCACCTCTACCCATACATATGTCCGTCCCTTCCACCTCTCTGCCCAAGGCTACCTGCCCACTAGGCCCCATGAGCCCAAGCAGGAAGAAGAGTCTCCATGACATTCCAAAGACCCCTCCAGGTCACTTCAGAGTATGCTTGATATTTCCTCACCTCTCTCTCCCTTCCAACACCCCTACTTTACCTCTAACCTACCTACACACACAGCATTGCCAGAGCCTTCTTCCTTTGGCCTTCTCTCTTCTTTTGGCTCAAAATTCTTCTTAGGGTATAATCTCTGCTCAACCAATTATAAAAAATGAGCAGCCAATAAGCATATGCACCATGCTAGGTCCCTAGTAGATCGAAAGTTATATACGGAAAGATCTCTGCTCCCAAAGGCTTCAGCTTCTCAGCCAGGACTGTCACAATCACAGCCACCCCATCTGAGTACCTTCTAGTGTTTTACCTGCATCACCCCACATACTTCCCACAGCAACCTAAGGGACAGGCTGTATTATCACATTTCTAGAGACAGAGAAACTGGGCTCAAAGATGAGGCCTCAGAACATACTGAAACCACAACCTGATTCTAAGGAAGGTCTTGTCTCACCCTACAGGCCATTCTCCTGGGATGGTTTCATCAGCTTGGATGCCAGTGACATCCATGACCCACCTGGCCCATGTCCTGCCACTCCTGGCCTGGAAAAAAGCTCTGGGTCTATCAGTATCTCCATCACTTCACAAACTCACCAGGTATAGTTATGACTTCCTGCCACTGCTTCTGCTGTGCCCCTATCTAGAAAGCTCTTCTCCTCAATAAACCCAAAGTTGTGTGTGTGTGTGTGTGTGTGTGTGTGTGTGTGTGTGTGCAGGGCACTTGAAAACAAGGAGGAGGTCAACTTTAGAACGTGCTCAACACCATCCTTGGAAATATATTTATTCTGTCAGATGGGAAGGGGCACTTGAGCAGGGGCCGAGCAGGTGAGTAGAAGTATGCTGGTCCAAGAAGCATGGAAAGGAATTCCAGGCAGAGGGAAGAGCAAGGACAAAGGCACTGAAGCATGCAAGAACCGTGCGTGACGGGGATCAGCAAGCTGCTCGGTGTAGGATCTCAGATGCAATGACAGGAGCAAATGAACACTCGGGCCAACCTCAGTGAGGAGCTGTCTCATTATCTACCTGGAACATCCAGCAAAAATGGTCCATAACCTCCAGGTCCCCGAGGCTGAGGAGGATGATAAAGATGATAATGAGGATGATGAGGATGAACTTCATGCATCAGGCATCCAAGGTAAGTCTTTTCTACTTCTAAGCCCTGAGATGCACCCATGGTAGGAAGAGCCCATGGCCCTCCTCTCGCCTTCTGCCTCACTGATCAGCACACTGGGAAAGTAAGAAAGCCAGAACTGCTCAATAGGGGTGCCTCCCTCGTCTGCTGGGAGCCCACTAAGAACCAGCAGAGGACACCCTCCAGGTCATGCTGCCCCACACACTGCCCTCCACCTGCACTCACTCAAGGGACCAGCCAGAATCAGAATTTGGGGCACACAAGACTGGAGCTCTCGGCCAGCTTGCTGCATACCCAGCAATGCACACATCTCGTTCCGGCAAGAAAGGAAGACATCGAAGCACTCCCAGGGCCTGGAGACAGAGCTCCTGAAGCCTGGATCCATCTCCTGAGAAGCCCTGGAGCTTCTCGGCTTAGAAATGAAATGACACACGCGAGAGGGCAGACATTTCCACTCCTGAGCATCAGTTGTTTCCTCAGGAAGCAGACAGACCCGCGCAGACACTGCTCTCCTCCACAGATGGGCGCCTAGAAAACACAACACTGCTTCCAAACCAGACTGTGAGGAAGGCCTGGATCACCTGCTAGCATGCTGACTGCCCATACTTGCCTGGGATCTCCTGGGAGTTTGGAACATCAGGGCTGGCCTGCCACCAGCGACACAGAGGAGCCAAATCTGTGCCACTGAACAAGACCATGGGGTCAGCAGAAAAGAGGAGCCAGTGGAGGCTGGGCTGGAAATCCTGCTGAGCTGGCTTTTCCTCTCAGTCCCGCCCTTAGCACTCAGTACCACTGTGATCAAGTCATTTCTCCCATCTGAAAATGGGGCTACTAACGAAGCCCCTTTACAGGATGACTCTTCGAGGTGATGACTATAAAAGTGCAACTTATAGGAGGCCGGGCATGAAGGGGCTAGCTGGGATGACCAAACATTTGGCCTCATGCAGCCATACCTCTCCCCTCACCCATGACAGATACTGTCCACACACTAACCCACCCAGGCACAATCTTTTTCTAGGCAGCCCACCTGGCTGACATGCCAACTGATGCCACTGGCGCAGGAGACAGCATCGATTTGCCCTCTCAGGATTAATTTAATCAGGCCCCAGCCATGAATCCTTGAGGGATGCTTTTTTTTTTTTTTTTTTAAGATTTTATTTATTCATGAGAGACACACAGAGAAAGGCAGAGACAGGCAAAGGGAGAAGCAGGCTCCTCTCAGGTAGCCAGAGGCGGGACTTGATCCCAGGACCTCAGGATCACAACCCCAGCCAAAGGCAGACACTCAACCACTGAGCCACCCAGGTGTCCCTCCTTGAGGGATGTTTAATGGTGAAACATAGGGAGCATCGTGGTCCTAGGCCATAGTCCACATGCAGTTTGGGCTCTAAGAGAAGAGAAGGGAGGCTGTCCCTGAAGACAAAAGAAGCAGCTCTAAACTCCCACCCTTCATCAGAGCACTGAGACCAAGCTGCCCACCAGAAAGATGGTGGAGGGAGGGCAAACACAACCCACCCACTCAGGCTGGTGCCCCAGAGCAGCCTCCATCTTTCACAGCTAGGCCCGGGATTTCCAAGCCAAGAAAAAGGAGAGTGTGGGGTAGGGGTAGGTAATAAAGGTCCCAAAGTGAGAAGTGACCCTCCATCCAACATCCATTCCATGCATTAGTCAACAATGCAAAGGAAGGATGGGAGCTTGCCATTTCAGAACCAGGAGTCCAGGGAGGCAGGGCAGCCCAGAGGAAATGCCCTCTGAGTTCTAGATGAGTCATGGCCTTGAAGAGACTGGCAGGGAAGGCATTCTGGACAGGGGAACAATGGTGCCTGAGGATTGGACGCACCTGTGGTGGAGGACCACCTTGTGTGACCTGCATGTGAGCCCACCACCCTGTTTTGGTGACCTGCATTATCATTCTCCTGAGGGGCTACTGCTGCCTGGGCACCCCCTGGTCCCTGTGCCCTTGGCCTGAGTCCCAAAGGGTCAGGGAGTGGCTGGATGTGGCATCCCTCCCCTTAAAGATGCTGTAGCCCTTCATGGTTCTCCAGGCCAAAGGAAGGTGGAATCTTCCAGACTCCTATGAGTGGGAAGCAGACCAAGAAGAAAGCTGCTCTTTAGGAATGAATATGGTGAAGGCGCTGGGGTGTGCCCTAGACTTCCTAACTTAAACCTGGTGGTGAGAAAGAATCAGGGAACAACTCTGCCCTCAGCTTTTCAGGAAAATTCTCTAAAGCACAGTCATTTCACCAAAGCACCAGAGCCCTCCAACAGCCCCCCTACACACCCCCACCCCCGTATGGGTCCATTCCCTCATTGTCACACACACCTCTCACAGCCCTGCTGGTGACAAGACAGATACCACATAAGGAGAGTGACATTTGCCAGGAGGGAACTCCCCATTCAGCTTCTCCGTCACGAGGCTGAACCACCAGGGCTGACGCTTCACCACCCTCTGCCTCTTTGTTTTGTTTTGTTTTTTTAAGATTATTTATTTATTTATTTATTCATAGAGACACACAGAGAGAGAGAGAGGCAGAGACACAGGCAGAGGGAGAAGCAGGTTCCATGCAGAGACCTGACGTGGGACTCGATCCAGGGTCTCCAGGATCAGGCCCTGGGCTGTAGGCGGTGCTAAACCACTGAGCCACCAGGGCTGCCCCCTCTGCCTCTTTGAATCAGAGGGCCTCTGGTGGGGCCCCAGAGCAGGGGCCTACGGCTGCCTGCTGTGTACTCAGTTTGCCACCTCTGTCAACACCAAACCCACAGTGCTTTCTAGCAAGTCTGCCCAAGTAAGGCTACCTTCTGTGCCTGACACCACAGGGAGCTACCGATGAGCAAAGCCTCCAAGAGGCTTCAGGGCAGAGAATAAGGGCTAGAGGGGGGCGACTATGTGAAGGTCTACGGTGGAGACCAGCCCGCTAGGGAGTAGGCCATGGACAGGAGGAAACCACCAAGTCACTCAGCAACAAGGCAGGTGAGCAGCAGCATGCCAACAGGGACAGAGATAAGGATTGTCAGTCATAACACCAATATCCACTGCCACAAATGTCAACTATTATTAGACACTCATGGCATGGTCTCAGTGTCTCCACAGTCCTCAATGACCCCATGAGGTAGGTTCTCTGATCGTCCCCCTTTACCAACAGGATAACTTCCATCCAGTGTGCCAGGTTATGAGAAGGAAGGCGCCAAGACCGAAGAAAACAACATCCAGCCGAAACACATGAAACACAGACTGGGCATCTCTGGGATGGCTTCCACAAGGAGGACTCAGAGGACCTTCTGGAACTATGAACAAGCCTGGAGGTCTGGGCAGTCTGGCTGGTATTGTGTCTCAGAACGTCTTTCCCTGGCCTTAAAATACCATATACCTGACGCGGGCACCCATTAAAATGCTTCTATTTCCACATCCCCCTCTTGCTTCAACTGCCTGCTACTGGCTATGTGGAAGAAAGTTGGAGGAATCCAAGGGAAGATTCTAGTTTTTCCCCAACCCCTACCTCATCCTCAAGTCTCGTTTGCCCTTTCCAACAATGATTGAAAAGGCTGCAGAAATTGGAACTGAAAAAGAAAGGTCAAGGGTGACCTTCTGGAAGGGCCCATGCACCTTTTAGTTTGGATTCAAATTGTACCCACTTCCCATCCCCCTGCCCATCCGTTGCAAAATGCAGAAGAAAAACCTGGCATGCTTTTCCCTAGTAGCAGGCCACCTTCTCCAGCAGCATAAACCTGAATAGAAACTTAAGCTGCCCTTCTTAACATTCGGGTGGCTTTTCCTCTGAGAGCTTATAAACGGCAAACTCACGTCTGCTTACATGAGTACTAGAAGGATATTTGAGCATGTTTAATGGGAAAGTACATGTTTTCAGATTCTGTATCTGCACACAAAAGGTCCCTAGCACCATATTTTACTTTTCAGCTTCTTCCAAGCCTAGAAAATTTCCACTTCAAAGCTGTGGCTTCCTTATTTTCTTTGTGGGAAAAAATGCATTGGTAACAGTTAGAGATTTTTCTCTCCAAGCTCACCCTCCCCGCCGAGTGCGATGACGGAAGGACAGGCAGTCACTCTCCGACACCCCCTTCCACACTGGCCACCAAGACCATTCCTGTGTCCATCTGAACCCTGATCCTCTGTCACTGGGTGAAATGTTTAATTCACTGGGCATCCAGCAAGCCAGCAAATGCAGAATGAGAAGACAAGATAGAGGCGGCTTTGATCTCTGTGGGTGTCAACTCTCGGGGGCCAGGCTTGGCCAGAAAAAGCAAGACAGCCCACCGGGCCACAGGGAGAGCAGGGGCAAGTGGAGGGCAGAGGGCTCTCCCAATTCAGATTCCCATTTTGCATTAATTTTGTCTAAATGACACCTTTGAAACTGCAAATCTCCAGAAGAGAGGGGGGCTGATTATTAGAGCAGAAGCTCTGGCTATACATTAGGCAGCCTGTTTCTGCACAGAAGCCCAAGGCTGGAGGCTGTCATCCTTTCAGATGCTGGAGATTTACTGAACTCAAACAAGACAAGGAGAGGCCCTGGCATAACAGCCGCAGCTCCTCGTTCCCCGAGACAAAGAGAAAAATGAGAGACTACAGAGAAAAATACCAGGTAGGGGAATCAAACCATCAGAAGGGGTTGTTTTCCAGGAACAAAGCGTTTGGCTCTTCAACACAGCTCTGTGGATCAGAGGTGACCACAGGAGGAGGCAGGGGAAATGTACTTTGTCTGACTGATGTATTCACAAAATGCCGAACTGAGGAGCGAATCTCGCAGAGCCCACAGCAGAGAGTCCGGGGACAGAGGCTGGCTGATGTGCTACATCGGAGCCGTTGGCCCAAACAAAACTCCCCATTCTTCCTCCAGAACCCAAAGAACCGAATCAACAGCTCTGGTCTTCACAAACACCGCTAGTCAGGGAGAAGGACAACACGGAGGGCCCAGATGTCAGAGAAGAGACAGACATACCAGGTGCCACCTTTCCTGGATGCGAAGAGGGGGCTGAGATGACCTCTTGGAAGGCTGGTAGGCATTTCTGCTTCAGAGAACTCAAAACATATCATTAGAAGGGGCCTCAGATGAGGAAGCTGCCACCAGGAGTTGGGGGGTCTCGAGACAGCACAGGGAGTTGGGTCTGCCCACAGCCAAGGCCTTGCAAGCCACTCTGTACCTGCTCTGACCAGCCACACCAGACCCCCAGCTGGATGAAGTCACCAACGCAACTCAATGAAGGTGAAGTGAGCCCATGCACATGGGGAGAGGCTCAAGCCCTGTTCTTCGGGTTCCAGCCTTGATGGAGAGACACCAGCATGGGCTCACCTCAGAAAGAATGAGCCATGCACAGCGATCAAGGTGGGCAAGTGAGGACAAGGAAACAGAGAGAAGCTAAGAAAAGAGAGATTTCACACCTCGCTGCAAATCTCTCCCAACAACTTAGTGAAGAGAGACAAAGCTGCTGTTGCTCTTGGCATTCCTTCCTTCTTTCACTCAGCCCTGCCCACAGGTACTTAGGGAGCACCTGCTCTGCAGATGAAGCCCAGAATGCAACAGACAGGAGCCCACATACAGGAGGGGTATGTTTTGGAGGGATAGACCGATCACCCTCAAGGAGTGGCCCATATACTCATGTCATGACCACTGCATTAAGTGACGCAGAGGAGGATGACAGTGGGTGGTGAAGATAATAGAACCTAGCATTTAGATGACAAAATGCTTCCTGGAGGAAGCAGCTTTGAAGCTGAGCCTAGATGGATTGGTAGAAGGGCCTACTGAAGGAGGGGACCTGGTACCTGGCAGGACTGTCAGGCTGAGGCAAGGGTGAGGCCAAAGTCCTCACAGGGTCTGGTGCACGCACGTGTGTGTGTGTGTGTGTGTGTGTGTTGCATGTGCATGCATAGGGCAGGGAGGTCACACTTGCACTGGACAGAACAGAAGGGGGATCCAGGCAAGCTGGGCCTCAGAGGCCACATCAAGATGTTCTTTGTTTGGATTTATATGGCTTCTATGCTTGTTTTTCTACTTTATTCTCAGTGCAAAGGAAAGCCATTGAAAGTGTTTGAGGCAGAGCGACCCATGAACGGATTTGTTTATTCCCCGTTTCAGTTAGCAGAGTTCAGGTTTACACTCTTTATGTGTATTCTGGATGCAAATAAAAAAGGTTTTATAAGCCTACATTTGCTAATGTACAACTAATTAAGTCTGTAATCGGGACAATCTCTAGGCCCCGAGCCATCAGCAGCCAGGACTGCACCGTGGGAAGGCAGGCTGTCCTGAGCACGTCTCTTCCCACGTGACCGTAACTTCATTGGTTCTCAGATGGATGACTTGTGATTTTTCATTATATTTGGCTAGAAAACGATGCAGAGGACTGATATGGTGTGTGCGCAAGCATGTGCCTCTGCTCAGGCTGGACGCATCCTCTGTTTGCAAGGGGCTTGACCCAGGCTGAGCAAATGGTGTTGAACTAGCTGGGGCTCAGCAAAGCAATCCATTTATTATAATTCTGCTGAGAAGAGGCCCAGTAAATCAAAGAGACAACCTGACTGCAAACAAATTACACACCAAGAGATAGGATGGGGGGGGGGGCACAGAATGGTAGCCAACTGGGGAAAGCGAGAATAAAGAGAAAGAGGATGGGGAAAGCCAGAGAATAGAGACCTACAGAGATGCCTGGAGTCAGAAAGAAATAAAAATGGAGCCTAATTTGTCCATCAAGAAGAAAAAGAAAAAGAAAAGCGTCCTACCAAGAGAGAACCCATTTGCTGGTAACCCCAAACTTACAAACCCTTGACTTAAAAAACTAACTGCCCTTTGTTCTCCTGAGGGGTCACCTAGGGAGTGATTGATGGGCAGTTGCTTTCTCCTGTGAAAATGCAGGGAATTCTCTTTTCTCATGCAAATAGAGAAGGGGACCTCTTCTTAAATAGAGTTAACCTGTTCTGGTGCAAGTAGGCAGCCCAGTCTAAAGAATCCCCCAGAAGCAACGACAGCCCTTTAGAAAGTAAAGATGCTCTGGTCGGGCCAAGGTCAGAAAGAATGGGCTCCTGGGGAGGATACCAGCACGGAACTCAGCTCAGGTTCTTGTCACAAAACCAAGACAAGGAGTGAGGGAGGAGCTGTGGTTGAGACTACCACACCCAGACCCCTGGTAGGGACATTAAGCTGTAAACGGGCTTCAAGGCCAGGATAAGGAAGTAGTTCAACTGCTACTTAAAACCTCCTTTCTCTGGAAAAATACATTCTGGAATCCAAGATCTCCCTTATAAATTCAACTCTGAAAAAAAAATCTGCTTAGAAAACTGGAAAGAATTTCTAGTGAAGCAGTAAACAGAGCAGAAAGGGGGCTGGGAAAGGGTTAGCTCAGACAATGAATTATGCCCAGTTCTCCAAAACTCACTTATATGGAAGAAAGCCTGACTAGAGAGAGAATAACATGAGCTGTAACAGAGGGCTGTGGTTCATGGCCATTCCCAAGGAATCTGAACAGACCCCCTCCTATCTGACATGCCATCCTGTGACAAGATGATGGAGAAAATCATCTCTGGAAACCTAAAGGTCTGTGGAATATTTGGGGACCCAAGTAATCATGAGAACTGGCTTTTGGTGTAAGTGTGGAAGGTGTTAAGGAGGACTCTAACACCCTGATCCGACCAGGGTGCCTTATACATAGCTCCCCAACACCCACACAGGCCTTTGAAACCAAGCTTACTTATGAGTATCGATGTAAAATTCCTAAATAAATTACTGGCAGAGAATCCAACAACACACTCAAGGACCAAATGGGGTTGATTATAAAGCAAGTGTGATTCAATATTAGAGAATCCATATTACAATTTATCCATATTACTGGACACAAGTATTATCTAAACATCTTAATGGACACTGAAAAGGCAATAAATAATATTCAACACTCATTCTTGATTTTTAAAATCTCGTAATAAAATATGAATAGATGGATATCTTCAGCCATGATGATATACATTTCCTCAACACAAAATGCTTAATAGAACAACACCAGAATTTTTCTCATAGAAATTAGGAACAAGGCACAATGTCCACATTTGCCACCGTTATTTAGCAGTGTTGTGGGACAGTAGACAAAACAATTAGTCTAGGAAATGAGATGTACGAATTCAGAAGGAGACAAACATGGTCAACATCAGTAGATAATATGATTGTACACCTGACAAGCCCAAGGCAACCAACTTGCAATCTGCTCTGAAGAGAAAAAGGGTAAGTTACCAAAGTAATACATAGAAAGTGATGGTTTTTATCATTGCAAACAACAACCAATCGTCAGACAGAATGGAAGAGAAAAATTTCATTTACAGTAGTAACAAAAAAGATAACATACCTGGAGATACACTTACTAAGAAAAAAGAGAAGTTCCATATTCTTGGATAGGAATTCTAAACATCATAAAATGTTAATTATTCCTAAATCACAGGGATCCCTGGGTGGCTCAGCGGTTTGGCACCTGCCTTCGGCCCAGGGCATGATCCCGGAGATCCGGGATTGAGTCCCATGTCAGGCTCCCTGCATGGAGCCTGCTTCTCCCTCTGCCTGTGTCTCTGCCTCTCTCTGTGTCTCTCATGAATAAATAAATAAATAAATAAATAAATAAATAAATAAATAAATAAAAAAAATATAATCCAATACAACTTATTTATTTCTATGTTCATTTGGAAATGGTAAAGCTAATTGTAAAATTAAAACAAAAATAAACAGGTACACCCTCTGCAAAGAGTAGTTTGACTCTACCTAGGAGGGCTGAACAGTGTATATTCTATGAACAAGCTATTCCATTCCTAGGTAGAGACGCAAAAGATCCAAGGGAAATTCTTAGGAATATACAAGAATGTCAGTAGAAGTACTGTTTATAATGGCAGAAAATCATACACAAGCTAAATGCCCATCAACAGGAAAATGAATAAACTGTGGTATTTTCATACGATAAAATACCACACAGCTGTGGCAATAATGGACTAAAAGCAAGTTGTCTGAACACGGATGAATCTCTCAAACATAATGTAGAGTTGGGTGAAAAGAAGGGCAAAGATTCAGAAGAACACATAAAGTACACCATTTACATAGCATTTAGATACATCTAGATTACTGTTTTGTTTAGGTCCACATACACAGATACTCTAAGTGAATAAAATGCGCAGAAATAAAAAGCACAGACTTCAGTGGCCGCCTGGTGGGAGGAGGGTAGGGGCTGAAGTGAGGTGGAGGGGGCTTCCCCTGAATTTGAAGATGCAACTGGAGACATTCCAGAAGCTGGGTGGTTGGGAGGTCAGTCTCTAAACACATTTTTCTCTTTCTTTTCTTAAAGTGCTGCATTATTCTCTCTACTCTTTATAGGTCTGAAACATTCTAGTGTATATGATAAAAAAGCCAGGAAAGCTTTCATAAAAGAACAATAAGAGGCAACTAGTCCTACCAGATATTCAAACATATCATCATGCCATAGCCAGTAAAAACAGTGTAGTACTGGCATCAGAAGATGTCAATGAGTGGAATAAAATAAGAACAGTTAGAAATTTCCTCTTGTTTCTTTATTCCAGAAGGCTTCCTACTCGTTCTAACATAACACATTCTGTCTGGGAGTGCTCCTCACAGTTTTTCACCCAAGTACCCCTCATGACAAATGGTAGTAAACAGAGATCTGCAGGTCCGGGACCCACAGCCCAAATTGGCCCACTATTTGGGACTTTGAAGACTCAAGCTTTATTGTTGTGATGAATGCAGAATGTGCAATCCCCTCAAAAATATGTTCTCATTCCTGATTACCCCAGCCCAGGCCATCATCTCATAAGGTCTGGCCTCCTGCACCTGCTCCTCAATGGTCCCTTCCCTCAATTTCCTCTCTTGTTCCCCTACTCAATTGGTAGAGGGATTTTTTAAACATGTAGGTCATATCCATTCACCCTCCTGCTTAACACTGTTCAACAGCCTCCCATGGTACTCAGCAGAAAATCTAAATTCCTTACCAGGACCTATATGATTGGCTTCTATGGGGTCTACCTCAACCCAACACTGAGCCCTATATTCAGCCGCTAGCAGCTAACCTTCTCTCTGCTACTGGAATCTGCCAAACCCCAACCCCTCAGAACTCTTGCACTAACCTGCTTCCCCTTCCAGAACATTCTTCAAAGCTCTAAGAGAGCAGACATTTTGTCTGTCTCGTTCCTTGCTGGGTCTCCATTCCTCGCACAGTGCCCTGTATGCACCATTCAATATATCTAATGAATAAGCAAGTTACATGTGGCTAAGACTCACGTTCCAGGAAGACGTGCTTTCATTCCAGAAAAGAGGGGGTACCTTTTCCTAGAGGGACTAGGGATATAGGCCACAACAGACCACAGAATGCTTTTACCGCAGGTCCTTAGATGCTATAAAGAATCTCCTCCCTGATGACAGCGAGCTCACTATGGACCTCCCAGGTCCCTGAGGACACCGAACTCACTGTGGAGACCTTCTATATTGGTGTGGAGCTGAGATACTCTAGTGTGATATTATAAATTGTGCATCAGGCCAGATCAGGCCAGGCACGGGAAGGCCCCCCCAGAGCTCCAACAGGCTGCCCCTGTGTGAAACCACAGATGCTGCCTCCCGGGTGATATTCCTTCCCTACCCTCAGAAAGGATTCCCTCCACACAGTATGCCTCAGCTGCCCCTGGTGGTTGCCTCAAGGGAAGGGGGCAAATTCTCCTGAGATGGATCTTTCTACGCGGCCCCTTCCGCAGCACTCCCAGCAAGAGGAGTGCAGGTTCTCACTCCACTTTTGCCAAGAGGAATGGGAGAAGACACTCTACACAAATCCAGGCTGCCCCTGAAAATCAGAAGCAAATCTTTTCAAGTAGAAAATATGACCTGTCCTCTTTTAAATGGCATTTTGATAGCTGCGTGATGATGCTTCTAATACTGATATAGTTCTCACTCCTTACAAGGAGCTCTAAATACTTCATAGATACAATCTCATTAATCTTCAACTTTTTATTAACTTACAATATAGATCATCCTGCAGAGTTAAAACAAAAACTAGATTTCTTTTATCATCACTCCCCAAGCATTATTGCATTATTCAGATTCATAAGGAGTCAGTTGTTTTGGTAGCCTTTGCTCTAACATCAAAGGACATAAATGAAAATGAATAAATACTCGCTATTCTTTCCTATGCAAATATTCTCTTCCTGGCTGCCCTTTGTCCCAAATGTGGTATGGTAGATGGTTGTGGTCATGGTCCCCAATGAATCTTCCCACCCTGTGTCTATGCCTCTTGTAATGTGATTTACCACATCTTCCTTCAATAGACAGTGTCTGTTAGTCCACCCTCTTGAGGCCAGGCTGTCCCTGTGGCTTGCTTTGGCCAGTAGTGTGGGTGGATGTGATGTGTGAATTCACGAACTCAGAAGGCCCGACAGCTTCCACCCTTGTCCTTCACCGCTGTGTTCACCATGGCATGAAGAAGCCCAGTGGACCCACTGCAGATGAGAGGCCACATGGAGGAGAACAAGTCCCCCAACCAACAGCCAGCACCGATTGCCAGACACAAGAGCAAGACCACTTTAGAGCCCCTGACCCTTCAGCGAAATGCAGCTGCACAGGTGAGCCCAGGTGAAATCAGAAGAGAAAGTAATATAAACCATTGCATTTAGGGGTAGTTTGCTATGTAACAATGGATACCTGTTGCCCTACGTCTGTTGCACCATGATTCTGCATCTCCAACTTCTAATTTCCAATTTCCCAGTTTTCTTCCAGGTAAACACACTGGAAAGAAGCACCACTCTGGTTTATATCACTCTCCAATAGCCCCTGGTCTTGGACAGAAGTCATGACACTGCCTCAGACCCCACCAACCACTAACTGTGTGAGTAACTTAACCTCAGTCTCAGCCTCAACTTCCTGACCTATAAAACAGGGATAACGACAGTACCAACCCAGGGTTGTTGGGGGCATAAGAGAAAACATGCAATAGGTTTGCGCAGTTTCCAGCACACTATGAGTGCTCAAAAAATATTAGCTGCTGTTATGACTACAAAATATTTGTTCAAGAAATACCTTTACTGTTGTTAATTGCAGGAAGAAAGGGACCTAACATTTTATGGAGCACTTTCTGTGTACCAGGGATCCTTATTTCTGCCTTTACAATGATGTGCCTTGTGGGCATGGCAGAAAATAGTGCCCAAGTTTGATTCTCATCTCTGTCCCTTACAAGCTGTGTGGCCTTAGATAAATGACTTAACTTCCCTATGTCTCAGTTCTTTCTCACCTGTGAAGCCTGGAGATTAAAGTGCACTTCCCCTCTGGGGTTGTTGTGAGAAGTCAGTCAGTTATTTCCGGCCAAGCATGCATCATGGGTCATAATCCCCCTAGTTCAGATGATGGTGCTGAGGCTCCGAAAGCATGAGTAAAGTGAACAGGGTCACCCGGTAGCAAGCAGAAGAGCTATGTGACTCCATGCCTTCTGCTCTTGCCACTGTCACATTTGTGAAAATGGGCCCCCAAACCGTCCTGCTTCTGCTCGACTCCAGCAGCAGAGCCAGCTTCTCCAACACTTTATACATTTTTCTGGAACTAAACTCACCTGCTGAATCATCTGCTTCTCCCCGGAAAGGTTTTTTGTTTAGTTTTGTTTTATCAACTCTTTAACCAACCCTCAGCTCCCTGTGGCACCACTTTTGTGGGTGGGGTCAGCTTCCAACCCTGCCCAACCTGGGCTCTTGCTCAGCGTCCCAGGCTACGAGCTCCCTCACACTGCCCGTCTTCAGGCTCACGCAGCATGGCCCCTTCGTTCTGACTCAGTTTCCAGTCAAGCCGCCCTCTCCAGGTGTTGGCAGTACAGCATCCCCCGAAGAATGTACCTCCAGTGGGAGTGACAGGATACCCCTTTCCTCGAAGGAGTCCGTTAATCAAAGAAGCCTGGGGAATACTGCTCACTCTCTCCTCCACCGGGAGTCGAATGTTCCACCAAGTCAGCAGCAATTAAGCCCACTCGCTCGACTCTGCTGTCTCCGACGTTTCCCAACTTTCTAGGCCATGGAACCCTTCTGGCTTGCAGTATCAGTTATGCTCTATGAAATTCCTTGGAGACCAGGTAAGGCAATTTGGTGAAGGAGTCCTGGAGTCACAGAAGTGGGGAAGACAGTCTGTTGCTTCTTGGTTACCTGGGATCACCTCTCGGATATGTAAATACAAACAGGTGGATGTGGGCATATTTAGTTTTCTGAAAAGAAGCCCAGGAAACTGTTAGTGGTGATTATCACTGCGGAGAGAAACAGGTAGCAGACGGGGCAAAGAGGCTACCAATTTTCATTCTGCACTTCTGGCTGCTGCTTGACTCGTAACATCATGCACGTACTATTCTGTGTCATTCTTCTAAGGTCCACGGTTCACGGACGCTCTAGGCATTATTCCTCAATCTTCTATCCTCCTGTGTTTTGTTTTAGATCGTTGCTATGAGCCTGTCTTCAAGAGCACTAATCTCTTCTGCAGCTCCTCGGCTTTCTTCAATCCCACCCAGTGTATTTCTCATCTCAGATATTCATCTCCAAAAGTCCCACTGCAACCCCCTTTCTATCTTCTGTGTCTCTCCCGACCGTGTCCATGCACTCCTCCATCTCCTCAGAGAGCAGAGACAACTCTCTGCACTCTTAGAATCTCAAACTTCTTTCTTCAATTACTTGGGAAATTCAAGACAAAGCCAGTATGCAAATCACCGTATCCACGCGTGTTTCCTCCAAGGGCTGACGTCAGTTCCAGCAGGCCTTTATTTCCATAAATGTTCAATAAATGCTCACTGATTGACCACATTTCTAAGACCAGCTCTAAATAGATGGATTGCTCAATTTCTGTTCATCGGTCCAGCACTTCCCTTGTGCTCACACGTGTCAGGTGCGGGTACAGCACAGCTCACCCACACAACGGAGGAAACCGAGAGGCTTTCTTGCCAATTTTCTAGTGCCCTGGAGCCTTGGCCTCTTAAAATGCAAAGAGTCAAATTAGCCAAAGGAAATGCGGTCTGGGTCATCCAAATCTTTTGAAGGGAAATGGTATTATTAACTCATATCCTGTTGCTTGTTTATGCTGATTTTTGATATTTTGTTTAACTAACAGAACTGTGTGCAGTGCTCGCTCAGACTTTGAACCCCAACTAATTAGAACCCACCATAGTCTTTAGCAAGAACAGACCACCTTCTGATCAAATGAACTTCTGAATCCCCAGGAAGGGCATCTCAGAAGCTCTGGCTCCAAGCATATATTTTCAAAGAGTTAAAAGAAGGCTCACGTTCATTGATTTATAATAAGCATATGCATATAAAAAGGCTTCTTTGAGGCTTCATGAAGTGATAGAATTGTGATTGCTCCCGGACTCTGAATTCTTCCTGCTGCGCACTCCCCAACATGGAGCATTCAAATCCCTTCCCCACACTGTCACTGCTCCTTGTCGTGCTGCAGTGGGGACCACAGCCTCTGACCCGTGGGACTCAGCCAATGGCGCCTCACACTGGAACACTGCTTGGCCATTTGGATATCTTTGGCCGAGCAGCCCTGTGATAGCCATAGGGCCTGATACCCAGAAACCAGAATAAGAGGAGGCACTGAGCAGTATACCCAGCTCTAGAATGGTGGACATGGTTTCAAATCCCATCCCTCCACCACTTACCACATGTGTGTGGCTTCGCACAAATCACTTAAATTCGAGGTGGCTACACTTCTTTACTGCTTAAACTCAGGAAAATGGTTTGTGACTCACAGAGTTGCCATGAGATGTATGAAATCCATTTATTCCCAATGCCAGAAAGGTACCCGAGGACTCTCTCTCTGACCACTCTCTCCCCTAACCCAGGCAGGGCAACACCTGCCCTCTGAGCATCTTGGCCCTGCTGGGAGCTGCTACAGAGGCTCCAGGACAACCAGATGTTACTCAGAAAGGTCCAATCTCCGAACAGGCAGCCGTCCCCTTGTCCAGAACCTCCCTCAATTCCTCTTCATGAGTGAAACAATGTCCTTTATTTTCATGGCCAGTTGTTCAAAGCCAGCCATGTGACCCTGAACTCCTCCAGAAATCTTAAATATATCACTCGACCTTTCTAAGAGGGTTTCAAGTTGGACCAGTTTGCAATCCCAAAATTATGAAACACAAGGCTTAAGCAGGACCCTTTCAAATTCTCCCTCAACATTTCTGCCAAGAGGTTGTACCACCCCTGTTGAGATGGAGGGCTCACTACCCCCCCATGGCAGGACATTTCTTCGTAAGACAGCCAGGGCCCAGATCAGAGAGGTGGTGTACACTCTGTGTTCAGAAAGGTCCCTTGCAGCGACTCTCGTGTCTGTCTCTGAGACTTCTCCTCTTCATCCTGCCCTCATTTCCTCCAGGGGTCTTCTTGGGACAGGCTTCCAGTGCTGCTCCTAGGAACAGACTATGGCTTGCTTCTCCTCCTTCAAGGTAGAGTGCCAACACGTTAGGATGAGCAAATTAGAAATATGGGTGAGCAAATGAGGAATACACGAGCTTGTATATTCTTTTCCACTCCTAATACACTCTCACTGCAGGCAGAAAGAAGTGTTTTCTCAGGACATCCTTCTGCAGGTCTCTGGCTCCACCAGCATAGAAGAGATGTTCTCCCCTCAACACACACACACACACACACACACACACTGGGGCATGCATGCGCGTGCAAGTTGATTCTTCATGGTGAATCTGTGGTATAGCCATCTGGACTCTGATGCTTCGTAATTGGGAATTTTTTTTATAGCTTTAATTATTTCCTCTGTTCTCTTTTCTTTTTTATATACAATGAATCATTCTGTTCCTGAGAGAGGAAAAATAAAAAGATTTTTGAAAGTTATGGCTGTAATTTCAATAGAAGGAGATTGGGCTTTGAGGAATATGAGCATTTGTTGTATTTCCTGAGTCCATTTTTCATCCCCACTGGTTAATGAAGATGTTATTTCTCTCTCACATTTCGGTTGTTAATTTCTGACAAGTGGTAGTTGTTTTTTTTTTTAAGTTATGGCTGGTTATAATGCCCCTCAGTTCATCCTTCTTTTGTATTCTTTATGAAATATTCAGTTCTTTTTGATAGGATGAGATTTGATTCACCCCTGGCTGTGATTAATTGTGTTAGTATTTTGGGACCTAATTTATGTTTATATGATTCCTCTAGTGTTTCCATTTTCTTTTCTAATTATCCATTTTTTCCCATCTTTTTTCCTGAAATTAGTACTGAATTAGCTTGCCTCTGATTACAGTCTTGGATGCATCCCAAAGAATATAGTTGGACAGCTCCCCATTATCATTTTGTTCCATGAATTCTTTGTTTGGTTTTTGCAATAAAGCTTTATTAACCCTCCGTGAACCCTTATTTTCATTTGCTCAGTCATCTTTGATTGGAAGCTGTGCCAACCCACGGCCAGACGTAACAGTCCCTCCCACGTTTTCTTCTACTGCCTGCCAAGTCAAGCTCTTTTTGAAAAGTCAAAATTCTGAGGATTAAAAATAAGATCTATGCCTGTGTTAAGGGGCTGACTTGTCTAAGAGGTTCTTCCTCACTCTCAATTATTCATTTATTTACCATTCTGGCATGGAAGTCTTTTGAGGCAGCTCTGCTGATGGACATAAACCAATTAGCATCTCTTGTCAGGCCTCCTTCCCCTGTGGATCTCGCCTGGTTTATGAAAGAGGCTCCTCCAGGAGAGCATCTCCTCTGAACCGGCTCTGCAGATGGCCAGTACTCAGTCTCTGCCAGTGGTCTCTCATGGCCTCATCAATCTGAGGCAGGTGGGATGCCAGAGGAAGGAGCTCTGGAATGGGGGTTCATCTCCATTATCAACGAAGGCACCTTGATTTCAAATCAGCCTGGTGTCTGCATTTTGTTTCTCGGTGTGTTTTCCTTTCAGACAATCCTCTGCTCCTAACTGCTTGCACACACCCACAGGTTCCGTCTCATTACACATACATCTATATACAACATGCCACTGGGTACATGCTATACACCTACTACCCATCCATCCACATGTGAAACACACCCACTCGCCTCTTCTCATGGTGAGGGGGCCTCTGCTTTTGGAGTCTCTGCCTCCCCAAGAAGTGCCACTTTCTACATTAAGGATGCTGGTAGGAAGGCTCTAGGTCACTGCTAACAAAGGGTCCTCCCACAATCAGCAAAGGCTCAGTTACCCAGAATCCCCCACTAGGGCAGAGTGCTCGAACTCTTTGGATCACAGCCCATGTGCTACCCTTGATCTGCTGAGGCAGGGGGTGGAACTGGTGCTATTCCCTGATGGACAGCTTTACTCCTCTTAACTACTTCCCAAGTTCCAGAACCCTTGTCCATGTAATTCTCACACCACCCCTTCCTCTCACAGATAAAGCAACCACAGGTTTCCCTCTTTAAGGAAGGACCCAGAAGCCCAACTCCCAGCTGCCTAACCTTCCTATGAGGAAATATTTGGGATTCTCATCAGTGCTGAATGTGCCTGGAAGGCATGCAGGCCACCAGCCTCATAGCTCAATGGCAGAGTTGCTCATTTACTGTGGCCTTACTCGGCCAAGCACTGGCTGGGTGTTCTAATGGTGGCCCTGGAAGAGAAATCTTGGCTGAGCAGCTGTATGGGCCTAGCTGTCTGGCCCCGGGGTTCCTAGTAGTGGGCCGTCATTGCCATGCCATCTGAAGTGGTTGAAGCCATCTCTTGGCTGGCTTGGTGGGCTATTGCAGTCTCCAAGAACTCTCAGTTGTGGACATGTGGCCACCACTAGCAGACCTGCACCAAGAACATTTTAGGCCAGTGACAAGAGGGATGGACACAGGAGAAGGAGCAGAACCAGTCTGTACCTCCAATGGGCAGCACCTGGGAGGTGCTCACTGCAGAGTAGACAAACCAGACCTGAAGGCATCCTCACCAAAGCACCTTTGTTGGCCTAGGAGACTATAATAAACCTAGTGTTAGCCACTGCTAACATTAAAGAAGCTCACTTCCGGGGATCCCTGGGTGGCTCAGCTGTTTAGTGCCTGCCTTCGACCCAGAATGTGATCCTGGAGTCCCAGGATCGAGTCCCACATCAGGCTCCCTGCATGGAACCTGCTTCTCCCTCTGCCTGTGTCTCTGCCTCTGTGTGTGTGTCTCTCTCTCTCGTGAATGAATAAATAAATAAGATCTTTAAAACATAAAAAAATAAAAATAAATAAACTCACTCCCACAGAAGCCCACTCTACCAGCATGGCACCCTCACATTTTCCAGGCAGTTCTTCAACAGCTAGAGAACAGCAAAGTCCTGGTCACCTTTGGTTCTGTGTTTACTGTTTGGCCACATAGGCCGGTTCAGACCAGAACACAGTTTTTCCCCCCAATAAGGCCATTTTTAGCCCTGGAGTAAGTGGCACAGTTGAACAGCTGAGACAAAGGAGTGCACTGTGGTGTCAGGGAAGGCCCCCAAACTCTAGCATTTGGGGTAGATATAAAGGAACAGGAATCCAGGATTCTCAGAGAAGTCCCTTATTATTTGTGCTTCAAATCAGAAATGCCCTCTGGGGAATGTGATTTTTTTCAAGCCTCATTTATATAATTTTCTGACCTTTGTCTTAAAATTTCTTCACGGATGAACCCTACCAATGTCCTTCTTGGATTTGATTTTGCCTGTTATCATGGTATCAGGCTAGGTCTTGATATAAATCATTCTATAACAACTTTGCAGACCTCTTCTTCTCTCTTCCAGAACTTTGTCCAAAAGAGATTCCCTTCCTCTGAAGTTCAGGAAATGGGGCCAATTTCCTCCTTGGATCTCTACCCTTTGCATTTTTTGATGGACTCTCTGCTTAGTAAATGTTTTTGGCTTGGAACTGGGATCAGATGTTGGTTTTTCAGGCTGAGCCATGACTCAATGATTCCAGTTCCTTCAACAGTCTTCAGACCTGGGCTTCACTCTGTGCTGTCTCTGGCCAGCTCTGGGCACCTTGAATATATTGTTCCATAAATGAGCCTCAGGGGGTGCCTGGGTGGCTCAGTGATTGAATGTCTTCCTTTGGCTCAGGGCATGATCCTGGGGTCCTGGGATCGAGTCCCGCATCAGGTTCCCGGTGGGGAGTCTCTGCTTCTCCCTCTGCCTATGTTTCTGCCTCTCTCTGTGTGTCTCATGAATGAATAAAATCTAAAAACTAAAACTAAAACTAAAAATAAGTGAGCCTCAGTCACACCTTCTGCAAAATGGGAGCAGAGAGTTGGGAGAGTAGAGTTTCCAGGGTGAGCACTAATGGTAACATACAAAGCAATTTTAGGATGCCAACACCACACTAAATCATACCTAGTTGGTTTGGGAGAAACACATGCCCCTCTCAACTGTCTTCTGATGACCTTAAGGGAGAAAGTCTTAATTTGGGTGTGGTATTTCTTTAATACCTCTTGAACGCTGGATATTCAAATGTAGAAAACAGGCTTTAGATTTTAGCTACAGCTGAATATCCAATTTTTCATTTGATTCATCTTGACAATTGTCCTGTATTTATTGTATATGTCCAATTTTCCACAGACTAGAGTGATTTAAACTTTCTTTTACAAATGAACGTACTTAAATTTTTATAAGTGCATCAACAGTGGTACAGGTAGTAAACCCCTATGTCCAAAATTCAACAAGCTGGCTGCTGTGTGAATGACAGAGGTTCAGGAAACACTGGGCTACAAGGCACTGGAGGTCACTTCCCCCTCAGCATGGGTCTCCTGACTGAGAAAACCACTGTCCCTATATATTGTCACAGTCCTCATCAAGGGCCAAGCCTGCCCTTCCCACCAGCCATCTGGAAGCCAGAAGTAGTGACACCTGCTGTCCCCAGGAGCTCGGCCCTCCAGCCCAATGGGCTGCCTGGTGCTCTGCAAGGAGACCTCTACTCCAGTGGTGCATGGTGATGTCAACCCCTGTATCACTTCTCTCTGTCGACAGTCACGGGGTTTCCGGCATCCCTCTGTCCTTTCATAACTTTAATATGAGCCCCCAACAATCCCTGCTTCACATCTGGCTGATTCTCCACTGAGAGAAAAGCAAATGTAAGTTTGGAAGAAGGAAAATGAATTATTCAGAATAGCTCATTTCACCTGAGCTATTTTCTTTAAAAATTGCTTTAAGGGACATCTGCGTGGCTCAGTGGTTGTGCATCTGCCTTCGGCCCAGGGCGTGATCCTGGAATCCTGGGATCGAGTCCCATATCGGGCTCCCTGCAGGGAGCCTGCTTCTCCCTCTGCCTGTGTCTCTGCCCCTCTCCCTCTCTCTCTCTCTCCCTCTGTCTCTCAAGAATAAAGAAATAAAATCTTTTAAAAAGATAGAAAAGAAATGAACCTGCTTTAAGAACAGCCTGAAACTTGTTCTGAAGTCAAATATCTGTCAGAAAGATCAATGGAGACGGGACCAGAACATTCTCCAGAACTCCCAGACTTCCCACCGCCATCCTAGCTGGGCTGTGAAGAACTGACGTTCTCAGGCTCAGCAACACCATCACTGGGAGGACTGGTGATAACCTCCACACAGAGGCAGACAGGAAGCAGCTGGCCTTGTCTCAAGGGACTGCACATGATTCACCCCAACTTCACCCAGCAACCCTGGGCAACCCTGGGTGCCCAGGGACAAGTTATCCTATCGCTACAGGGGAGGAGGAAGGCCTAGGATGGCAAATCTTAGCTGACTCCCTGCCTCAGCAGGTGACATGGAAGGCAGGTGTCAGGTATAATTAGCTAACTGCTGAAGGGGATTGGCTGGAGGCCTGAGGCTCAGTGGAGGATAAGGAGAGGTGCTCAGAAAGGAGGAACGCAGCCTCAGGGCTGGCCCTGCTCTGTGGGGCTCAGGGGCTGGCCACTGGGTTGATTTTTCCCCCAAGGAGAAGGACCAGCTCCTGTGACAATGTGCCATGCACCACCGTCCTTGCCGGGCAGCACTGTCATCCTGTCCGTGTGGCACATTCTCAGCTCACAAAGCAGCAGACCTAAACAGAGGACCCCACCAGACCACAAGACCCACAGGATCTGGGCCGATGTGTCTGGCAAGAGTCCGAGCCTGGTGGCAGGACTGCAACCCCCAGGTCTGCCAGCCGACTCCAGACTCTTCTCAGTGTGGTTCCATTTGTGCGGGAGCCCGAGACGGGGCCTTGTTCAGTGAGCCCCATGCGGTGCAGGCTCTGGGTCGGACGATGAGGAGTCAGAGCTAAGGGGACACACACTCCAGCCTCAGGGGAGCTCACAGGTCCCTGGGAGAAACAGGTGAATGAACAAAAATTCATTCCACTCTAATAAGGGCAGCAAGGCACGTGGAAAGCACGGAACCACGACCCCCAAGCCACTCCGAGGCTGGTAGCAGCAGTTAAGGAAGGTGTGCTGGAACCTACTGTGCTTGCCCACGCGGCATCTCTGGCCCTTTCCTTTAGTGAGACCACACAATTCTGCTCTGGTAAATGCTCCCTCCCGTTTTCGGTCCATGGGATCGAGCCAGGCTCATACCCTCCTCATCCTGCACCAAACATCTACCTGGTTCTAACCTATCACCCCCGCCACCAGCATTAATCCCAAGCCCCAGACCAGCCCACTGAGCCAGCACCCAGGGCCTTTTGCTGGCACTACCACGGAATGCACACTGGCTGTATCTTAAGCCTGAACTTGTAGGTGGCCACCTTTGCCCCCACTGTGGGGGTCCGCCGAAGAATAAAGCCTACAGAGAAGACAGCAGAGCCATGAGATGGGAGAGACCGGCTCTTGGGGCTGCCTGAGCCCCTGGACCCAGAGAGCATGTTACTTTTCAAGTTTTGTGAATCAATACATTCACTTTTCCGTTAAGTTCTTTTAGGTTAAACTTCTATTGCTTGCAACCCTACAAAGGCTGAGCCGTGAAGCCTGGGCAGGAACCTGGCAAATGAGGAGGGCTGGAGGGAGAAGAAAGAGCACCTGGGAGACGAGCAGGCAAAGCGCGGGAGCCCCTTCTCACTGCCCCACCCCCACACCCCAGGAGTGGTTTGGGAACAGCACTGGCCACTCAGCCCCAGGAGTTTAACCAGGACGCTGGGGGGAAAGAGGCAGAGGAGGATGGGCCTGAGACATCTGCAAGGGGACAGCCCCAGAGACCTTGGGAGCCGTGACTCTTATCCTGGAGGGACTGAGCAGCCCCAACCCATAAGCCTAGGGAACAGCTGGGCCCCCCCTCCATCTCCTCACTCCCTCCCCCTGCCCAGGGCACAGCTTACGTGCAGAATTACAAACCAGGTGTTGTGAAGCAGGAAGGTGACAAGAGCAGTTTTCTTTTTTAAAGATTTTTCTTCATTTATTTAAGAGAGAGAGAGAGGGCACATGAGCAGGAGGCAGGGGCAGAGGGAGAAGCAGGCTCCTTACTGAGCAGGGAGCCTGATGCGGGGCCCAGTTCCAGGCCCCCAGGATCATGACCCGAGCCAAAGGCACACGCATACCCCCACTGAGCCACCCAGCGCCCCGGCAAGAGCAGGTTCCAAAAGCTCCCTCTGGAGGCCGTGTGTGACCCAAGGAACCGAGGGGGCCAGCTGGGTGCCGGAGGCCAGTTAGGGGCGGAGGCCAGAACCTCCGGGCCCCAGGCCGTGCCGGAGGCTCGAGAGGCCCTGTGGCCACTTCCCCGATCTGTTCCGTTTTCTAGGTCTTTAGAACGTTTGCATTAAAGACTTGAGAAAAAAAGTGAGTGGGAAATATCAGAAAGGGAGACAGAACATGAGAGACTCCTAACTCTGGGAAACGAACTAGGGGAGGTGGAAGGGGAGGAGGGCGGGGGGTGGGGGTGACTGGGTGACGGGCACTGAGGGGGGCACTTGACGGGATGAGCACTGGGTGTTATTCTGTATGTTGGCAAATTGAACACCAATAAAAAATAAATAGATAAATAGATAGATAGATAGATAGATAGATAGATAGATAGATAGATAGATAGATGATAGATAAGACTTGGGAAAAAATAAGTACTTGAGAACTGGGATAAAAGCAGGTAAACGGAATAACCAAGCATGTCGCTTAGGAAGAGCCATCTGCGGCGTCTGAAGCCAGCTCACAAACATGAGCTCACCGCCTCGGTGAGCGGTAGTTCTCGGCCTTTCCTCGACGTGGAAAGCAGAGCTCCGGGTGCTGCACGGTGCCCGGGGCGGCGCAGGCCTGCGGTCCCCGTCACCCACCTGCAGGCCGGCCTCTGCTCCCCGCAGGGCTGCGCCAGCCCCTGCCTGCCGCTCCCCGGGAGGCCGCCCACACCCCGACTCCCCCGCCCGCGGTGCCTCCATCTGCCCGGACCCTCCCTCCCAGCTGGCCCTCTGCTCCCCTCCGCCGCCAACACGAGGTCCTGCGGAGCCAGCAGGCGGGCGGGTCGGCTGTTCCTGGCTGATTCACACGGAAGGGATCAGGGACGAGCTCGGCTTCTCCCGGGAGCCAGCAGAGCCACATGCGGAGTCTAAGGCGAGCTGCCCTGCTTCCTGGCCTTGCATAACTGAAGACTGTCCAGGTGCCAGCAAGCACCAGGGAGGCCGATCCCTTGGGAAGAGGAGTTCCTAAAGTCCCAGGAGCCCGGGCACCTGGGTGGCTGGGTGGTTGAGCGTCTGCCTTTGGCTCAGGTCGTGGTCCTGGGGTCCTGCGATCGAGTCCCACTCCAGGTCCCTGCAGGGAGCCTGCTTCTCCCTCTGCCTGTGTCTCTGCCTCTGTGTGTCTCTCATGAATGAATGAATGAATGAATGAATGAATAAATAAATAAATAAATAAATAAATAAATAAATAAATAAAACCTTTAAAAAGGAAAGAATTCCAGGAGCTGGGCTCTGGGCAGCCCTGCCCACCAGCCATCCGAGTCAGGCAATGAGGAAACAGAAGGAAGTGACTGTCTCCCACAGACAGGCTCAAGGACCCCGAGCATGGGGAAGGGCCCAGCTGCACGGCTCAGCCTGCCAGACAGGCAAACAGAGGAAGGCCCACACTGTATAGATGGCCATCGGGTAACTATGGTAATGGTCATGGCCCACGCATTGGGGTTACTCCTCCTGCAAATTTTCCAGCAAGAAAAGAAGGTCATGTCTCCACATCAGACATGATTTCTATGCTCTCAGAGGAGGACTTGGAGAATCACTGTGTGCCCACAAGGAATTCAACATAAAAGTCTCCCAAGTCATCCAGGCCACCCTGCTGCCTCTAGGAGCCGGAAGATCCATGATTCCAAGGCTACCCACGGATTTTTGTGGGGGGAGGGGAGGAAGCAGCATATGATATTTTAGAAATCTGTTGCTAATGTTAAAAAAGCAAAACTTTCACATGAAAAAAAAAGTCCCAATTTCCAGATTGTGTTAAAGGACATCTGAAGATCTATCTGGTCCAGCTTGCTCTACTGCAGGTGAGTGGCAGGCTTCTCCCCGGAGGCATCACTTGCCAGGCCCTGTGAGTTCACACTTCCACTCTAGAACCAACCCACAGAAGCAGCTGAAGCTCCTAACAAAGGTTTTCTACAGCGGAGAACACCACACCCTCCTTCCTCATCTCTTCTTGAAACCTCTCAGAGCTACCAGAGTGACAAAGCCCTGCCAGTGACTTCCCAATAGGAGCTACTCTGCCAAAACTGGAATCTGAGGTTTAGCGAGAGGTTGCTTCCTTGGTTTTGTTTATTTCTGTTCCCCAACCCACATTGGAGGCCCCTCCCCTGCATTTAAACCCACCCCAAGTAAGTGCCCCTCCTCAGAACTGTCACAGGACACGGTCTGCCCCCACCTGCTGACCCAGGACATACGATGGGGCATTATGGACATGATACCATGGGCCAGTCCTGCTTCTCCAGAAACGCAGCAGGAAGGGGTGGGGGTGAATTAAGGAGCAGGACATCCCTGGTTACACGACAGGTAGCTCCAAGCAGAACCTTGTGAATTGACAAGAGCATGTGATGAGTCCCCACTACCATATGTCTTCACTAAATATAAACACTATCATTGCTGAGTTGCAGATTAGATAAAAAGATAATTACTGGGATCAGCTAATAGGATGCAGATAAAACCAGCATATATCCCCAAAACATCTGGGTCACTTAGACGTGGCAAATATAGCCCCAGAAAAGTTTTCCCTTATTTGGGATAAGGGTGGGATGAATTAGGTGTTAAGGCCAGTCTAAATTACAAATCCCTTATCACAACTCAGAGCAGCAAGACGTTTTGGTCACAAGGAAAACAGGAGAACCAGAACAGAAGAGGCATCATTACCTTTCGCCTCACATTCTCTCTCTCTCTCTCTCTCTCTCCCTCTCTTCCTTCCACCCTCCCTTCTTTTTTTCTCTCCTGGGCTCATGTTCTCTTGATCTCTGTCAAGGATGAGCAGCTAAGTGCATAATTCTAAGCTAACGATTCAAGTGTAACAGTCTACACCGAGACAGGAAATTCCAGATGACGTGTCAAATATCTAGAAATGTCACTTTGTGAATTTTGCCTAGAACGGGAGCCACATCAGGTCTGCGAAGTGTTCCCCGGTCCACCTCGCCCCTGCTTCACAGTATCTCGAGTTAATCATTCAGTCATTTATCCACCCAGGCAACTCAGCAAACCACTCAGAACCCCAAGAGGGTTCTCTTGGGACACTAGGCCTGTGCTAGTCAAGGGATACTAGGAAAAATCGCGTGGTCCCTGCCTCACGGAACACCCAGCCTGGTGGGAGAGGCATGTGGGAAGATCCTCTCCCAGTGCTCTGCCGTAAGTGCCGTCATGGAGGGAAGCACTGAGGTACTTACCCGTCATTCTAATTTATGGAAAGACATTGAAGGAGCTTAAGCAGGGAGTGACATGATCACTCATGTAATTGAGTAAATTAGATGTCAAGAAAGCACCGTTCTGTCCACGATATTGTTAGCTGGATTGTTACACAATCGGCACCCCCACTCCAGCTCTCCTTTATTTATTGGAAAGCTGTGGCGTGTAATGTGATAGGCTGGCCATAAAAACGTCTAATCGCCGCATGTGAAATTGCCATGTCTTTCAGCTTTGTATGGAAACGGCAAATTCTGCTTACTGTTCCTGGACTCTCTCACAATCTGATTAATTGTGCTAGATCCAAATTATAAGGAACGGAAGAGGCAATGGAGAGAGAACTAAGACACTATTAGCAAAAGGCCTCTCCCTTGAACAGGAGCCATATTTCAGATGTGCGTATAAGCGCCCGGGTAAACTATGTCAAGGCCACTTTGTGAGGTATCCTGGAGCCCCCTGAGAGGGTGGGATCATCAGTTCTCTCCTAGGGAGGTGAAGCCTTTACCCTGAATCCAGAAATCCTTTGCCAATTTGTTGTGAGAGGCCACCTTTATTTGCAGGGGCCAGGTAAGGTTCAGAGCAAACAGAATGTATACAAAGCAAAATGAAGAAGGGGGACACAACCAGAAAGTCAAGGATTTTAAAGAAGGAGGGGTCCCCTCCACATGGGAGACAAGAGCAGGTGCAGGCAGATAGAAGGGCAATTTGGCAGCACCTGTGTTACCACATGGAAACACAGCATCCAATGATTGCTATCAATTAGCTACCCCAGTGGTTCCATTCTAGAGGGACTTTTCTGGACTTTTTTCAGACACTGCCCCTGCTTGCTTTGGTAGCTTGGTGAAATTAACTGTATTCACCCCCCTTAGGTAGGCTGGCTGCAAGCCACCACAAGGCCACACTGGTGTGGTCCCTGTGAGGACCCACGGCTTCAGGGCAGCCACTCTTTATGCCACCTGCCCTTCCCACACATTCACCCATGCTCCCTCATCTGCAGCTACTGGGATGATGATGATAGTAATTGCAAAGACCCCAGGGCCCTGCAAGAGTAACTCCTCTGTAAGGATAACCATGAGCCAGCTAAGTAACATTTTCTCAGGACACCCCCCTAGGTCTCTGTTTTGAGAGGAGCCCCCAAGTGGGTTTGTCCAGGCAAAGTGGTGCGGCCCCAGGAAGGGTGTCAAAATATGATAAAACTGGTTTTGAAGTTTATCTCTGCCACTTACAAGCCTGGATGACCTCAGGCAAGATAGCTGACATCTGAGAGCTTGAACTTACTGTAATACCGAGCAAAAGAAACCACTTTGGTGGGTTATTATTGAAATTAGAAAAACACTCGTTCCTGAATTCACTCAAGAACATTAACTGATAGCCTACTATGTCCCAGGCAGTGTGCTAGGCCTTGTTCAGAGCAGAACCCACACACAGATGGTTCCTGCTCGAGTAAGTGTAAATAAATAAGATAATTTCAGACAATTATAAGTGCTCTATATATGATACATCAAGAGAATAGGATAAGGAGCAGCGGAGTGTTATTTAATAAAGGGGGGCTGGGAAGACCTCTCTGAGAAGCTGGCATTTAGTAGACCCTGAGTGATGAGGAGCCAGTCCCGAAGAACTCTGAAGGAAACCATTCCAGGCAGAGACACTAGCAACTGCAGAGGCCCTCAGAGGGGAACAAGCATGGTCTGTTAATTGGCCGGAATGGTCTGTGCAGCCTGGAGGGTTCTGAGAAGTAGGAGGCAAGGTTACAGAGATGGGCAAGAATCAAAGCACACGGGGACCCACGGGCCATGGTACAAAGTTGGGGTTTTATGTCAAGTGTAATGGGAAAACACTGAGAGCTTCTGCACTGGAGAGAGAAATCACCTGACTTAGAAAGGGTGACAAGGAGCCCAGAAGCGGCAGTGCCTGTTGGTAGGGAGGCCAAGGATTGCCAGGTGTAGCACCAGGTGGTACAGGTGGAGGGAAGTGTACAGATCCAGGAGGCATTCTGGAAGGACAGCCAGCAGGGTCTGCGGGGTAAGTGCCACGAGAGCAAGGGAGGGATTAGAGATGACCCACGCTTGGGGGCTGTGATGACCAAGTGACCAAGTGGATCATAACACCATCTACTGTGGTGTAAAGAGTGGAGGAAGAACAGCACAATTGAGGTCATGCTATCCCTGAGGACCCTGTCAGACATCCCTGCTGAGTGATCCAGGGACAAAAGGGAGTGAGTGGACAGTCCTGGCTGGAAATGAGTTTGGGAGACATAGTGCTGAGATAGTATTTAAAAGTCCAGACATGGTGGAGATCCCCTAGGGAGCCCTGGAATATAAAGCACAGTGCACTCAATAAAGTCTCTAATAATAATGACCATACACGGTAAATAATGAATACGGCAAGGTGGCAGCCCAACAGCCCCACATCCACTTGATTCGTTCCTGGCAAATGAATCCACATGGAAGACAGGACTCAGGACTCCAGAGCTTTTACCACCCACCCCTCCCTCTCGCCCTGGTGCCAGCACCTGGGGACCTCACCTGCCAAATTCTTCCCTCCTTCAGCTCAGCCAGTCCCCAGGCCCAGAGAATTGATCAAATGGACTCATTTGTTGCTGAGACCATGAAAGGAGCCCTCCAGCCCCAGGGGCACACATGCACTAGCAGGAAGAGGGAGTGCTATCAACCAGCGGTGGCCTCCCCGTCAGGCCCGGAGCTGTAGACACTACCTACCTGGCACGGCTCCGACCCCTGAGCTGCACCTGGTGTAAGAGGCTGTTATCTGATACCGGTTTAGTAACTAGGTATTTCTGTGGCCTCCCTCTGGCCTCCGTTCTTCTGATCTCTGCTACATTTTTCAGCAGAGGCCTTTCTCCCTATGCGGTAACCCACCATGAAGGGCCATGGCCATCACAGGGGCCATCGCAGGGGGCTGAGCTATTAGAGAAGCAGGAGCAACTTGGACCAAACTTGGGCTGGGACAAAAAGAGGGAGCTCTGGGATCCTCCTCTACCCACGCCTGTGCCATGTAAATGGGGCAAGTTTCTTAACTTCTGTGAGCCTCTGTTTCTACACTGAAAACCAGGGAGACACGACGAAGAGGAAGCTGATACTACGTGTGTACTTTACACTGGGAACATGGTGGTTCTCATCTCATTTAATCCTCAGGTAGGTATCCTTGTTGCTATCCTATTGATGAAGCTCCTCAAACCTGATGTGCCTATGTCTTGGGTTTTCTGAGGCTGGAATGTTCTAGCACACTGCAGCCAAGGCCAGGCGGTCCCAGGCAGCATTAGGTGATGCCAGCCTCTGCTTGAGATTTTGAATCTCATGGGATCCAAAAAAATGTTGTGCCTGCCTGGGTTCCTTAACAAAGGGCTCAGTGCCATACTGGCCTTCCTGGATGGGCAACTCCTCCTGAATACTCCTCAGATGACCTGAGGGGTGCACTTCCTTTTATGAGCTAGAGCTAACCCCTGCTTTGCTCTGCCAGGGGATGGCATCCTCTTCTCTGTCCCATGCCCTAATGGAATACACTTAAAATAGGCAGGCTGGGGCTATGCTTTCCCAATCTCCCCCGCTCCACCCCTGTGAACTCTGCTCTGAGAACCTTCCTTGCTCAGACTGGATAACCACAGACCGCGGACATCAGGCTAGATATGGACTAACATCATTATGTCTCTCTCTAGACCGTTGGCTCTCTCAACATCCACTGCAACTGGCCCATCTGTTCCAGTCATTGGAAAACAAACTTGGGCAGTGGAAACTCTCGTTAATGACCTTATCTGATTTGCCTGCTTTACCTCTTCTTTCTATTCATTCTCTCAAAGGCATGGAGCCAATGCCCACAGCCTTGTGACAGCTCAAGGAGACTCTTAAACTTGTGTCCCACGAGTGAAGTAGAATAATTACCTGCAGTATGCTGTGTGTGTCCACACAACTATTTGCCAGTTGTGTTTGTTATTATAAATACTTAATTTAATTAGCTATTAATAAACCTATTAAGTATAAATGTGGAAAAAGAGCTTTTGCTTCTATGACACTGAGTTGAATGTTTTGGAAAGACAACAGACGCAAGTTGCTAGGAAATTGCTCACTTTTTGGACAGGGTAAGACAAAGCTAAAAGATCAGAAACAGTATCACTAAAAATCTAGCAGATTTTGAATTCAAAATGCTTGAGGGTCTTCAAGTTCTTGCTCCATTAAAAGAAGCCATAAGTGGCCACTGTAGAGGGTGCGCTTTAGGTGGCCAGAGTAGAGTGACCCCTGAGCAGTTAGCCAACCTCAGGGAGATATTCAAGAAGGAACACAGGCTTAACCCTCCCAGGTCCATCAAAGGGCTCTTCTTAGGAGTTCCAGAATAACAACTCTTGCTAGTATTTCCTACTGAATCCATCCTGGAAGGCCACAGTCCCAGCAGCTGCCCTCAGCCATCTTGGTAAGGTCATGTGGAGAATCTGGGAGAATGGGATCACCCCAGAAGGAGTGACCAAGGGGGAGAGAGAAAGCAGATCCATGGCACTGTCTGATCTTTCTGGTCCACTGAGACAGTCTTAAATTCCTTGTTGGTTTAAGTCATGTTGGGTTGGGCTTTCTATCAATCACCTACAAAGCTTTCTCTCCTCTATGAACTCTCTTCCAATCTGGCTTTCTACACAACTTCTGCTCCTTCTTTTCCATCATCAAAGCTAACACCATATAACACATCTAATCCTTCCACTAGCCCTGTGAAGTAAATATCGCTGTGAGGAAACTGAGGCAAGGAGATATTCAATGACTTTTCAAGGCTACACAACTTGTAAGAGGCAGAGGCAAGATCTGAACCCACTTAATCATCCCTCTGGTTAGAGCTCATCAAACTCTGGAGGTCCATGGCCTCAAATGCACCATGTAGCTACTCAGTGGCAGATGACAGCTATGTGGATTCATTATTTTCCCATGAGGAGACCTGATTCTGTGCCTTAAACGAATGCCCATTATTGAAGAGACCACAGGTATGTATGCAACTCTTCACTAGTCCATTTTCCCCATGATATGATAAACAACTAGAAGCCAAGAATGCATCTTATTCCTATTTATATCTCCAGAACCTGACATATAGTAGGTGCTTAATAAATGTCTAGCAAACTGAACTGTGCAAGTTGGGACCCTACTCCGTATATTTCACTTCCCCAGCCCTCCACCACACCTGCTCCCTTCAAAGACCAGCTTCTCCAATGACTCTCCCTAATGCATCTAGATGTTGAGACTAGCCCCTGCCCCAGCATCGGCACTGTACTTCTCCCCCCTATCCCACCCTCTACATCTGTTTCCTTTTTCCGTGGAGCACAGAACCTTTGCACGCCCCATAACCTTCACCTCACATCACAGCTGCAGCACCGATGAGGTAGTTTCTTTCCTCCAAAGTACCCTGTCCAGAATGAGGGTAAATTACCACCCAGGGGGCAGTGCTGCCTTTGCGTGTGGCCTTGGGGTCCAAACAGCTGAGCTTCATGTATGGTGATTAATTGATGAAAAATGATAAGAATCTCCTCTCAGTTATGCTCTTTAAGTTAAAATATAAGTCTTTGTTAAAACAGCCAAGGCAGAGATCCTAAGTAGCATTAATCATGTCCACATTTTTAAATCTGATACATAATTTAAGAACAAGAAGCAAAAAAAGATAAGCACTTAAGTATCATTTGGTATCTTTTTGTTAAATCTTAACTCATTGATCAATGCCTCACCTAATCCTCATCTTCCCCCTGGATGCAGCAGAACCCTCCCTTCAAATCTCCCTGAATTTTACTTTTAGAGATGAGGTCTTTGCTAATTGTCCTCAGGGTACACATTCTGCTGGTTCCAATGCCCCCAGCTCCATTTCCACTATAGGCAGAAGGAACTGTTGGTACCAGAGCCCCTGGGAAGGGGACTCCAACATGCGGTGCCCAGGGCCCTGGGAGACCAGCCTACTGTCTGCTCAGCCTTCTCTCCTCACTGCCAGCACAAAACCCAATAATCAGTGATAGGGAACAGCACTCCCCAATAAAGCGTTCCTCAGGATCTGGTCTTTGGCCATCTACTTCCCCTGTGCCCCCTTGTAAAGGAGTTCACCCATTCCTTCATCTGAGTGAGTCACCGTCTTTTGCTTCTATGAACTTTTGACCAAAATCATGAACCCAGTTCTAATCTTGAGATTAACTACTGGAGTCAGGAAATCGGAGCCAAGGGAGGTAGAGAGGGAGGATCTCCATTCCCATCATCAAGTCAACTCGGAATGCCCAGCTCTGAACTAATGCAGCACCTTTTCCCCAAGGCTGCTCTCTATCACACTTCCCAACACCACACTTGGAGCCAGGGGCATGTGGTGTCTTGTCTTCTTACCTCGGAAACTGAGTCAGCTTCTGAAGCTGAAGCCTCCTCCTTCTCAAGGTCACTGGCACCTCTCACTCCCTTTCACCTACCTGCTCCTCCCAGCCTGGGACATTGGGATGCTCCCGGGGCTTCTGCAGCAGCTTCCTACCTGGCCACTCCGTCTCCCCAGCACTTCCTGATTCATTTCACAGAGCCCACTGTGGTCACACCAATCTCTGTACCAACCACCGTCCAATGCTTCTGTTATCTGAGCAGTGGGGTGCTGGGTAAAACGTAGGCAGAAAATGAGAGGGAGCATAATATCTTCCCCTTACAAAATACATACATGCATACAAACATACAGACATACCTACCTACATACATATATAAAGTAGAAAAATGTCAATATTCCAACATGGTATTTTCAGAGGGATACTTAAGATCTCTGTCGAGCTAGAATCAACTATGACCAAATTAAAGATATTCATAAGGCTAATGAAAGAATGTACCCCACTGGGGAGAATGGTCACACCTAGAGAATAAAAAAACTTCTCAGAGAGAATTAGTCCATGGCCTTCCTAGCACTGCCCCACCCCCACAGCATGCACACATGTACTTCCCATCTTCAATGGAAAAGCAAAGTCCCCAGGTCTTACGTCTACATCAGGGCTGGTGTTCCATAACCCCAGACTGACCTACATAGCTCAGATTCTTGCCTGCCAAAGGGAGGTTTTTCTGCCCCTTTAGAGTTGCTTGAGGGAAAGTGTGTCCTTGCCAGAGAGCCTGGGTATCTGCTCCTCTTGGAAGTTCTGCTCCCAGGGTACAAATACACAGGGCTCTGTCCACATTGAGCCTCTGGGAACCTAAAGTGTGGGACTCTGCCCTAAAGAGATAGATCTATCCTCCACATTTGATGAAAACAAATTTCCAAGTCTATAGCCCAAAGATCCAGCTCCCCGTGGTAGTAAGTGCCCTATAAAGAGCTAGCAATATACCCTGCCAGCTGCCTAAGGATCCTCCTTGGCCCGGGAACCATGAAAAAAATCAGCATGAACTTTAGAATGAACAAACCAGGCTCCACCTCTATCCACCCTCACCTCAGCAATGACCAAGTCCTCCAGACACCTACCCAGATGACCCTAGGATGCTAGGAACCTCACAGAGCTTGACCATTAGGCTGAGCAGAAGGTAGCAGGTACCGGGCAAGAGAGAAGTGGTCCCTCCCTGTGGGAAGCTCTCGTGAGTCCTGAACCCTCTCCAGCCTAGCCCTAAGAAGTAAAAAGCCCACTTTGGTCCAGCCTATGGTGACTGACACTCCTTCGGTGATGCTTTTGTTAAAATCAAATACAACTGGAGACCCACCTTGAAAATACCCTGAACAGACAAAACCAGTCTACTCATACAACCAAAGCCTGATTTAGCTTATTTTGCAAGGCAAGTGAGGCTAAGTCAACCTGGGTCACTTCTTGCTAATGCCTCTGAAAATCTAAGTGAAACTTAAATTGTTCCCCCAAGTTGATATGAGGTAAGCAATAAACAATTCACTTTCATTTAGGAAAATTCTAATAGTCTAACCAATCACCGTGAAGAACAGTCGCTGCCTTCACACTACTTTATAACAATCTATCTCAGAGTCTCGTTGCATGTTTTGGTTTGAGTGCTCCCAGTTTGCAAATTATCTTTTCCATGTGTGCGCACAATAAACTTTTACTAATTAGTCTTTCAGTGATTCACTGATTTTACTTCTGTTTTTTTTTTTCTGATCTTTGACACTTTCTTTGCCATATGCAATTG
Organism: Canis lupus familiaris; assembly: GCF_011100685.1. Lineage (NCBI taxonomy): Eukaryota > Metazoa > Chordata > Mammalia > Carnivora > Canidae > Canis > Canis lupus. Next base: position 32,084,812 of record NC_049244.1, on the reverse strand, counting down.
CATTTCAAAATTTAAAATTTTGAAAAAGTTAAATTTCCAACTCATTCTCACCATACCATTCACACACAATATCTAAAAAAGGGAGGATGAAGGAGAGAAACAGAGGAATTTTTCAGCAGCTGGTCCACCCAGTCGTAGCCTCTTGCCCACTGTCTGGGACTGGTGCTGCCTGGAATCCAAGTGTAAGGCCAGGGACAGAAGGCTTCTGCTCGCCCCACTTGGACATGGGGCCACCCCTGGTTCCGTCCTAGCTCAGATAGACTTCCATGCCTTTCCCATTAACCACCTCAAAACTTCCTTACTTCAATGAGTCTCAGTGAGAAGGTCCCCACCCTTCTCCAGATAGCTTCATTTCTTAGCTTATCCTTCTTCTATGCATGTTACATTGAACCATGTGAAATTGCCAATATTCAATCATTTTGACCTTTAAAAATGTGATTTCATATGGTTTAATCCAATACAAGCAGGTGTGAATATAGAGTCTAATTATCCCCATTTTTATTCAAAAGGTAACATATTAAATACTCTGTTTTGCATCTTGCTGGTTTGACTTAATAAGTCTTGGCAATCTTTCCAATTCAGGTCATTGAGAGCATCCTTTTTTTTTTTTTTTTTTTTTTTTTTAACAGCTGCAGAGTATTATTCCATTGTGTGGATGTTCCATTAGTTATTCAACCAGTCCCCTATGATGGACACTTGGGTTGTTTCCAATCTTTTGCTATTATAAACAAAAGAGCATTATCTTGAACATCACTTTGCACAAGTATATCTGCAAGATAAATTCCTAGAAATGGAACATCAGGGTCAATGGGTGTATGTATTTGTAAATTTGATAGATTTTGCCAAAAGGCCCTCATTAAGAATGTGCTAATTTACATTCCCACTAGTGATGTTTGGGAGTTCCCAGATCAGTGATTCTTAACATTTTTCCTTTACATCAGAGTTTTCCAAAGTGCGGGTTGTGACTCATTACTGAGTCATGAAATCAATTCTGTGGGTTGCAATCAGTATTTCTTAATGAAATAAGATAGAATAGCACATAATAGAATCAAGAAGAATAAAACAGAAAATACTACATTGCCTTGGGACCAAGTGCAAAAGTGGTAGTTTGCAAAGCACCAAGACTATATGTGAAAGAGATTCATTTGCTAATCTGGGGTGATTGGCTGGAGGGACAGGGGATAGCTGGGACTCTCCATGGAGACAGAGGAGCTATGGATGCCACTGTTGTACTCTCCACCTCCCTTGTTAACAAAGGTGGACATAGTACCCTCCTCCTGCCTTGCTAAGGCTGGTGGGAGTGAGGAGTTGTGGTTGTCCCCCAATCCCTGGCTAAGGCCAGGGAGCGCATGAACAGTACAGCATTCTCTCACTCCCTTGCAAAATCCCACAGGCCTGTGCAGGCACTCTTCTGCTCCCTTGCTAAAGCCAGTGGGTGCACAGACATGGCATTTTCCCAACTGCCTTGCTAAAGCTGGCAAGTGTGCTTTCTTTACCCCATACATTCTTCCAGCCGCCTCAGTAAAGGCAGTGGGCACATGCAATCCACATGGGGGATGTACCTTGATCATTTGGCCACCAAGGGGGCTTGCATTCCTGGGCTCCACAGGACTGTAACAATTGGAAAGACAGTTCTTGGCAGGCCACCACCCTCAGGACACTACACAGACAGCAGATGGAAACACACCACCAGTCTTCCTGTGGAAAAAGCCCATGTAACGTGTCCTGGAGCTTCAGTATGAGGGACAGGCTTTGAGTTTGCCACACATCTTTTGGATACAGAGGCACTCTCAGGGAATGTAACCAGGGAGATACTGTCTTTGCATACTCCTGTGGCCTTCCTACAGCTCAAGAGTACCTCCTAGAAAGAAGCTAATACCTTGTCCAGAGCCCCAATTTTCATAAGTATCACCTGGGGGCCACCTCCAGATATCCTGGTCTAGAGGCCCACAGGGATTATGGTTATAGCCCCACAGGACTATATATATTTGTATAATTTAAAAGCTACTTTCTGAGGGTCTTGCTGCCAATTGACCTGAAACTAGGTGCTAAATGAGATCCTCCCCTTTGGAACACTGACATGTCTTCACACACCCTCAACAGCAGGGATATATTAAGAGTAAATTAGGCTGTTTAAACAATCACAAAGATTCAGGAGACAACCAATGTCTAGAGTATGATTGAACAATAAGATTCATCACCTACACAAGGCCACTCCTTCAGGATTGGAAGAGTACCAGTTTTGCCTAACATATAGAAATAAACATAGAAACTCAAGAAAAATGAAGAAACAGAGGAATATGTTCCAAACAGAAGAACAAAATAAAACCTCACAAATGGACCTTAATGACATAGAGATAAGTAATCTACATGAAAAGAATTAAAAGTAATGGTAATGATGATGCTTGCTGAACTCAGGAGAATAATGAATGAACACAATATTAGAGCTTCAGCAAAGAGATAAAACATAAGAAAGCACAAAACAGAAGTCACAGAGCTGAAGAATACAACCAAACTGAAAAATATACTAGAAGGGTTAAGCAGCAGACTGGATGAAGCAGAAGAATGGATCAGCAGGCTGGAATGCAGGGCAAGGGAACTCATTAAAACAGAGCAGAAAAAGAAAAAAGAATTTTAAAAAGTGAAAATAGCTTACAGAAAACATCAAGCAGAATAACATTCACATTATAGAGGTCCCAGAAGAAGAGAAAGAAAGAAGCAGAAACTTATCTGAAAAAAATCATAGTAGAAAACGTACCTAATCCAGGGAACAAAACAGACATCCAGGTCCAGGGAAGTTCCAAATAAGATAAACTCAAAGAGATCCACCCCAAGGCCCATTATAATTAAAATGTCAAAAGTAAAGATAATAAGAGAATCTTAAAAGTAGTAATAGAAAATCAATTTATTATGTGCAAAGGAAACTCCATAAATCTATCAGATTTTTCAGCAGAAACTTTGCAAACCAGAAGAGAGTGGCATGATATATTCAAAGTGCTGAAAGGAAAAAACTTCTAACCAAGAATACTGTACTCAGCAAGGTTATCATTCATAATTAAAGAAGAGATAAAGAACTTTCCAGATAGACAAAAGCTGAAGGAGTTCATCACCACTGAACTGGCTTTAAAAGAAATGTTAAAGTGATTTCTTTAAGCTGAAAATAAGTGACACTAATTAATAACAAAAATACATGAAAGTAAAAATGCTATTAGGAAAAGGTAAATATATAATAAAAGTAGTGGGCTAACTACTTCTAAAGCTAGTATGAAGGTTAAAAAACAAAATTAAATTAAAACAGCAATAACTAATTAAGGAATACACAAAATAAAAATATGTAAAATGTGACATCAAAAACAAAATGTGGAAAGGGGGAGTAAAAATGTAGGATTTCAGAATGCATTCAAATTTAAGTTGTTATTAACTAAAAATTGACTGTTATATACATAGGATGTTATATGTGAACCTCATGATAACTATTAAGCAAAAACTTGTAGTAGATACACAGAAAATGAAAAAGGAGGGATCCCTGGGTGGCGCAGCGGTTTAGCACCTGCCTTTGGACCAGGGCGCAATCCTGGAGATCCGGGATCGAGTCCCACGTCGGGCTCCCGGTGCGTGGAGCCTGCCTCTCCCTCTGCCTTTGTCTCTGCCTCTCTCTCTCTCTCTGTGTGTGTGTGTGTGTGACTATCATAAATAAATAAAAATTTAAAAAAAAGAAAATGAAAAAGGAATCTAAATATAACACTAAAGAAAGTCATCAAACCACAAGAGAAGAAAAAAGGAACAGAGAGAAACTACAAAACACCTAGGAAACAATTAACAAATGGCAATGGCAATAAGCACATACCTATCAATAATTATTTTAAAAGTAAATGGACTAAATTTTTTCCAATCGAAAGACAGAATGGCTGAATGGATAAAAAAAAAAAAACAAGACTCATCCTTATGCTGCTTATAAAAGACTCACTTCAGATGTAAAGACACACAAAATGTAAAGACTTGAAGTGAAGGGGTAGAAAAATAAGTTTTATGCAAATGGAAACTAAAAGAAAACTGGGGTAACTATACATACATCAGACAAATAGACTTTAAAACAAAGACTATAATAAAAGACAAAGATGGACATTACATAAAAATAAAGGGGTCAATTCAAGAAGATAAACATTTATAAATATTTATGCACTCAACATAAGAACAATTAAATATACACAGCTAATATTAACAGACCTAAAGGGAGAAGTTGATAGCACTGTAATAATGGTAGGGGATATTAACACCCCACTTACACCAATGGATAGATCATCCAGAAAGAAAATCAATAAGGAAACATTGGCCTTAAATGACACATTAGACCAGTTGGACTTAATAAGATATATACTGAATAGTCCCTTTAAATGCAGCAGAATACACATTCTTCTCAAGTGCATATGGAACACTCTCCAGGATAGATCACATATTAGGCCACAAAACAAGTGTCAATAAATTTAAGAAGGTTGAAACCCTACCAAGAATCTTTTCCAGCCACTTAAAATCAATTATAAGAAGAAAATTGGAAAAATCCAGATATTTGGAAATTAAACAACATGCTACTGAATAACCACTAGATCAACGGGAAGTAAAACAATATCTAGAGACATATGAAAATGGAAATACAGCATACCAAAATCTATGGGGCACAGCAAAAGCAGTTCTAAACAGGAAGTTTATAGCAATACAGGCCTACCTCAAGAAATAAGATAGATCTCAAAAAACAATCTAACTTTATACCTAAAGGAAATAGAAAAGGAATAAATGAAGCACACTGTAGAAGAAAGGAAATAATAAAGATCAGAACAAAAATAAATGAAATAAAGACTAAAATGATGATGGAAAAGATTAATGAATCTAAAAGCTGATTCTTTGAAGAGAGAAATAAACAAAATTGACAAACCTTTAGCTAGACTCACCAAGAAAAAAACAGATAAGCCTTAAGTAAATAGAATTAAAAATGAAAGAGAAACAAATACCACAGAAAAACAGAGGATCATAAGAGACTACTGTGAACAATTATATGCCAACAAATCAGACAACTAGAAGAAATGGGTAAATTCCTAGAATCATACAATCTTCCAAAACTAAATCATGAATAAAAAGTCTGAATAGAGTGATTCTCACCAAGGACATTGAATCTTTTAGTCAAAAACCTCCCAACAAACAAAAGTCCAGAACCAGATGGCTTCACTGGTGAATTTCACCAAATATTCAAAAATTTAACATCCATCCTTCTCAAACTCTTCCAAAACATCAAAGAGGAGGGAATGCTTCCAAATTCATTTTATGAGGCCACATTACCCTAATACCAAGACAAGGAAATCACAAAAGAGAAAACTAATGACCAATATCCCTGATGAACATAGATAGAAAAATTGTCAACAAAATATAAGGCAAACCAAATGCAACAATACATTAAAAAGATCATACACCATGATCAAGTGGGATTTATTTGTGGATGGTTCAACAGCTGCAAATCAGTCAATGTGATACATCATCTTAACAAAATGAAGGATAAAAATCATATAATCATCTAAATTGATGCAGAAAAAACATTCTACAAAATGCAACATTCATTTATAATAAAACCTCTTAACAAAGTGGATATAGAGGAAACATGCCTCAACATAATAAAGGTCATATATGATAAGCCCACAGCTTAGAACATCATATTAAATGGTGTAAAGCTAGAAGCTTTTCCTCTATGTTCGAGAACAAGATAAAGATGCTCACTCTTATCACTTTTATTAAGTGGTGTATCATATTGGAAGTTCTTGCTAGTGCAATTAGACAAGGACAGAGAAAAAAGGCTTCCAATTGGAAATGAAGAAGTAAGACTGTCACTATTTGCAAATGATATGATTTTATATAGCAAAAACTCTAAAGACTCCACCAAAAAACTATTAGAACTAATAAATAAATTCAGTAAATTGGCAGAGTACAAAATCAATATACAAACATTGATTGTGTTTCTATACACTAATAAAGAACTATCAGAAAGAGAAATTAAGAAAACACTCCGTTTACAATTGTACCAAAAATGATAAAATACCTTTGAATAACTTTAACCAAGGAGGTGAAAGACCGGTACACTAAAAACTATAAGTCATTGATAAAAGAAATTTGAAGAAGACACAAATAAGTGGAAAGATATCCCATACTCTTAGATTAGAATTGATATTGTTAAAATGTCCAGATGACCCAAAATAATCTACAGAGTCAATGCAACTCCTATCAAAATTCCAACATTTTTCACAGAAATAGAACACACATCCTAAAATTTGTATGGCACCACAAAAGCCAAAGCAATTTTGAAATAGAAGAACAAATCAGGAGGCATCATGTTCCCTGATTTCAAATTACATCACAAAGCAACAGTAGTCAAGACAGTATGGTATTGGCATAAAAACACACACCTATCAATAAAATAGAATAGAGAAACCAGATATAAACCCATATGGTCAATTAATTTGCAAAAAAATGAGGCAAAATATATAGACAGTGGGGAAAGGACGTCTTTTCAGTAAATGGTGTTGAGAAAACTGAACAGCCACATGCAAGAAAAGGAAACTAAACCACAGCAAAGAAAACCATCAACAAATGAAAACATAACCAACTAAAAGGGAGAAGATATTTGCAAATCATATATCCAATGAGAAGTTAATATCCAAAATATATAAAGAACTCATAAAACAATAGCAGCAAAACAAACAATCCAATTAAAAATGGGCAGAAGATATGAACAGACATTTCTCCAAAGATGACATCCAGATAGCCAACACACATGTGAAGAGATGCTCAACATCATTAATAATCAAGGAAATGCAAATCAAAACTTCAATGAGATAACACCTTATACCTGTCAGAATGGCTAAAATCAAAAACACAAGAAACAAGTGTTGGGGGCAGCCCCAGTGGCTCAGCAGTTTAGTGTCACCTTCAGCCCTGGAGATCTGGGATCGAGTCCCATGTCAGGCTCCCTGCATGGAGCCTGCTTATCTCTCTGCCTGTGTCTCTGCCTCTCTCTCTCTCTCTCTCTCTCTCTCTCGCTCTCTCTCTGTGTGTGTGTGTGTGTTTCTCATAAATACATTAAAAAAAAAAAACAAGTGTTGGCCAGGATGTGGAGAAAAACAAACCTTCATGAACTGTTGGTGGGAATGTAGACTGGTGCAGCCGCTATGGAAAACAGTATAAAGATTCCTCAAAAAGTTAAAAATAGAACTACCATATGATCCAGCGATTTCACTTCTGTGTATTTATCTGAAGAAAGTGAAAACAGTAATTTGAAAAAGTATATGCACCCCTATTGTTTAGCACATAATGATTTACAATAGTCAAGATATGGAAACAATTTGTGTCCATTGAATGAGCAGAGAAGATGTGTGTGTGTGTGTGTGTGTGTGTGTGCACTACTCAGCCATAAAAATGAATAAAAGCTTGCCATTTGCAACATGGACGGACTGTGATGGAATTAGGCTAAGCAAAATAAATCTGAAAAAGAAAAATACCATGTGATTTCACTTACATGAGGAATTTAAGAGACAAAAAAAAATGAAAGATAACAAAACAAAAATCATAGACACAGAGAACAGGTTGGCAGTTGCCAGAAGGGAAGGAGGTAGGGTAGTGGGAAAAAGAGGTGCATGAGGTCAAGAGGCATAAATTTCCATTGATAACATAAATAAGTCATGGAGATATAATGTACAGCACGGTGACTGAAGTCAATAATATTGTAGAGAATACTTGAATGGTACTAAGAGAATAAATCCTCAAAGATAACTGTGAATGATGACAGATAGTAACTGGATTTACTGTGGTGACCATTTCACAATTTATACAAATATAGAATCATTATGTTGCACATCTGAAACCAATGTAACGTTATATTGCAATCATACCTTAATAAAAAAATTCTTTTAAAAAAGAAAATGCCATATTGATTTGCATGTAGAAGCAATGTAACCATTGTTTGGAGAACTTTTGTTTCAGAGATGAGATATAGACGTACATAGAGATATACCCAGAAAACTCTCTTTCTCTGTCTCGGTCTCTGTCTCACACACACACACCCCACACTCATGCATGCACACAGATATACATACACAGAGGTGTGATACAGAGTCAAGATATGAATTTTTTACCATACACCATGGTCCAAAAATTTAAAATCTCAGGGGCACCTGGGTGGCTCAGTCAGTTAAGCATCTGCCCAGGGTCTGGGATTGAGCCCCGAGTCAGGCTCTCTGCTCAGTGGGGAGTCTGCTTCTCCCTCTCCCTCTGGCCCTCCCCACCATTTGTGCTCTCTTTCAAATAAATAAATAAAATATATTTTTTTAAATGTTAAATCCTTAGATCTTGAACCTCTTCAAAAATCAGAAAAAAAAAAAAAAACTGTAGAAACTCTTCTGAGAAAATGTCGCCAAAGTCTCTGACCTCTGCAAGGGCCATGCAGGGAGCTCCCATAGCCCTAGGCAAAGACTGGGAGCCGAGCAAGGACAGGCGGGTGGGTTTGTAGCCCACACCCACTCTAGCCAGCCCAGCTGGCAGTGAATGGGCATTCCGAAGACATCTGCTGCACTGAATAAATGAACAACCGCTTCCTCCCGACATATCACCTCCATGGGCCTTCTACTGCTCCCACATTTCTTGGCCATGGTGAGAGAGTCCCCCACCTGCTGCTTTGGTTCTTATGAAAAGTAAGGTTCAAGGAGATAGAACAATTAATGTCTCTCCTTCGAGTCTGCTGGCTTCTCTTTTCCTCTGAGCCTGTGGCTCTGTAGAGAAATACAGCCATCAGAGAAGAACGGGTGGGGAGGCAGAGGGAGGAGGCAAATGAGAATGAGAGGAACTGGCAGTGTGTGTGTGTGCAAAGGTATCCCAACAAATGGAGGAAAGGCCGGCCAGCGACCTCAGGGACGAAGAAAACAGTCAGGCCGTTTCTGAAGTCAAGAAGCCCTCCCTGACTGCTGGGAACAAGGGCCCAGGTCATCTGGAAACTTCTCCTGACACTGGGATTGCCAAGCATGGTTCAGAAGCCACAGAACAGGGCATTAAAGGGAAGGAGGTGAGCAAAACCTCATACAAAAGCACCTAACAGGGGGGCACCTGAGTGGGTCGGTGGTTGAGCATCTGCCTTTGGCTCAGGTCATGATCCCGGGGTCCTGGCATCAAGTCCCGCATCAGGCTCCCTGCATGGAGCCTGCTTCTCCCTCTGCCTCTGTCCCTGCCTCTCAATCTGTGTCTGTAATGAATCAATAAATAAAATCTTAAAAAAAAAAAAAAAAAAGCACCTAACAGCAGTAGGGCTAACAAATGTAAAAAGGCCCAGCACTGGGGCAGGGGAGCCCCTGAGCCACCATCCCAGCTGTTCTTAGCAGAACAGAGGACAGAATGCGTCACTTTCCCCAAAGCCTTTTCCCAACGAGACAGCCTTCATCGTGACACACAGGACCGCCCTGAGCCCCACCTGCCCACCACCCACCTCCCCAGGAACGCTAACTCCAGGCTGTGAAGAGGAGCCCACTGCAATTCCCCATTTTACGTGGGAGGTGATGGGACAAGGGACACATAGTCTGTCCATAGGACACTGACACACAGCAGGCCTGTCCCTGCATTAAATACGAAGCCGCGTAAGAGGATACAACCTTAGGAAGAAGGAACAATGCTTCGCAGGGTGTGCCACACCTGTTCTATTTCCAGGCTCTGAGGTGAAAGAGGAAATTCAAAATGTTGAGTTTCTTTCCCCAGGCTTGCTCCAGGAGCTCTGGAATAATAGCCACTCTTCCCCGGAACCAAGTACAGTAAAAGACTGTTAAGTCTTTAAAAACCCAACACAAATATTGATTCTCCTTTTACCTAATTTCTTCCTTCTTTTGTTCCTGGTGGAGCTAGCTGCCACTTAAGAGCACTGGGTTTAAAAGACTAACGCGCATGAGGTTATATTGATTTCTACCTAAGAACTCGCCTGCTCTTGAAGTGAGCTCACATCAGGTAAGCGGGGGTCCGGGTTATGGCCCGGTGGTCCCAGGCCCCGCAGGCAGGCAGGGCTGGACAGAGACAGAGAGGGCTCTTTCGCACACTGACACTTTGTTCCTGGCAAAATAGAATGCTTCCTTAGAAGGAATATAAAATTCGTAAAGTTTAAAAGCTGATGAGTTAATTATAAAAATTTGTGGCTAAAATGATAAGCAAAGGTCAACTGTTACCCTTAAAAAAACCTAGTCAACTACACAAGATGCAACTTCATGCTATTTTTAACTGATACCCTGACTTCTACCAAGGAATTGAAATGGCTGTGTATAGAAGGAATTGCAATAGGACGTGAAACAGGCCCATCGAGGCCAACATACAGACTTAGAGGAGCAGCAAGAAGATAGGGCTAAGTGGGCCGTGGGGAGTAGGTGGCCAGGGACAGCTCTAGAGGAACATCTTATCTCTTCCAGCAGTTTACCAGTGAGCGAGGAGACTGGAGTGGCTGAGTAGAGGGCCTCTGTACACACAGGATGGTGAGAGATGAGGAAAGACAGGGAGGAGGGCCCAGGTGACACGAGACCATGAACGCCAGGTCCGCCAGGTCCTCCAGGTCTGCCAGGTCAGGAGACCCGACCCACCCCAGCTGATGTCCAGCGCCCTTTGGAGCAGAGCCAGACACGCAGTGGTTCTCAAAGCCATACCACTCAGACAGCCCCAAGTTCCATCCTAAGTGGGAAGAACACAGCACCCACCAATGTCCATGTGGTTTCAAGTCAAAGTGACTCCATCAGGTGTGGTGCATGCAAAGTCCTGAGTGTGTCCTGCAGCCCTTCCTACTCCGAGGCCCAGGAGGACAGTACATGCTGTGAGCTTCTCTGCCTCCAAGAGGAGCAAGAGGGTCACCAACTGGGTCACGGAACTGAACAACTCCACAAGAGAGATGTCCTGCTCCCAGGGCCCAAAGCCAGCCTTCTGCTTCTTGATCCCCAAACCCCAAGAGCCACAGTGTCACGTCCAGTCAGCCCTTCAGTCACCCCATGACCAAGGCTGGTGCTTCCAGGCCACGGGGCCATATTGGCTGCTGTAGTTGGGAGCACTTTAATTAGTGTTCTATTTTAATTGATGATATGTTTTAATTGGTGTTTCGATTTAATTAAAGGTTTATTCTAATTGGGTACCTTTTTTTTTTTTTTTTTTTCGGAACTTACATGATTTAAACCAAAGAAACAACAGCCTGTCCAGAAAAACAAATCCATGACCAAACAACTCAGCAGTATCCCTGGGGGAAAACTGTGGTTAAGACAGGCGTAAGTCTATTTTAAGGCTCCAGGGAGACAGACTAAGGAAATCCATGGAATACACAGCTCTGACCTCTTTGGGCCCAACTCAGACTGTTGCTTCTCCCTCTCTGCTGACCCCAACTCCAAACCTGCCCAACCACTCCTTCCCCAGAGAGCCAGGAGCTTCTCCCAGGCATCATTCCCTCTGCCAGACACCCAGGTGGGGTTGCCCCTGAGCCCCACCACCCTTTGCACTGGACCACATGCTCCTGGCAGGCAGGGAAGACCCTGGGCAAACCCTATGCTCTCTTGCTGCCCACAGCATCCCTCCCTCACCCACGATGGTCAGCAGTATCAGGAGACACAGAATCGGCTGTGTGCAGGGGCATCAGTGAGACCAAGATGGACATTCTGAGGAATCCCTGTGGAGCAGAGCCCCCACTCTGACCTGGCAGGGAGGCTGCTAAGTATTTCTGAGGGCTCCTCTTCACCCCTCCAAATTGCATACTGTAGTTAGACATTTGGCAGAAGTTGGTCAGGGCCAGGGACACAAGAGCCATCCTTTTAATCCAACAGAGCTAAACATATCTTTCCCACCTCTGCGAGGGGAGGGGGGGTGTTCTCTTCCTGTCTCTCCCTCCCCTCCCCCACTCCATCCATTTCCTAACTCTTCCACCTACCTTCTTTCCAGGACAGCTTCCTTTTCTGGAACCTGGCATGGTCCTCCTTATTCTGCTGTTTGCCTCCTCTAGCTGGCACAGCAAATTCCCTAATTTTGATTGCTGAATCTCAGGTGAATGTTCTATACATAGAGGTGCACTTGCCTCCTTGTCCCTGATGACGTGGATTCCATCTCACCGTGCCAGGAAACGAGCTGGTCAAAGCCACTTTTTCCAGCCCCCTTCACTGATGATCTTAGCCACATTCCATGCATTTGACTGCTTTCTTAAGCACCCTGGCCCTGACCAACTCTAGAAATGACACAGTCATCTTTCTACTTCACCTCCTTCTTTTTCCTGGCCCCGGGGTCACTCCCTGCTCCTCCAGACCCCAGTGTGGTTCCGCATGTAATATGTTGCCCCCAGCCCCACTCCTCGCTACACCCACTCACGATTCCAACACCTGCAAACCCAGCCCTGACCTCCTGCTGGCACTCTAGTCCACCCACTTCCTCTCACAAGCCCTTTCTCCACGCTCTCCCCTCCTCACCACCTCTTGCTCACCCATGCAATCACCAAGCGCTTCTTGGGGAAACACAGAGAAAGTAAAACAAAATAGGCAGCAAACACATGCAGATTAAGCAGTGAGTCCTAAGTGCTACTTTTCATCCTATTAAATCTGAGGTGAGCCGGGGTGCATGGTGGGTGTGATGATTGGTGACAGGCTCTAGTGTCACTCCCAGTGACAGCACCAAGAAACCTTTTTGGAAAGCATTAAGTGGAGCTGTTTCTCATGCCACGGTTAGGTCTGAAGGTCCCTATGGTCGAAACTGTCCTTGAGAGTCCCCAAGGAAGGCACCATGCTAGAGACCACCATGTCATCTTTCCAGTTCTCCAAGCAGCCCAGAAACAGATGGCCCCTTTCTGTGGCTAGGTGCCAGATGAAGCAGTTGGTATACACTTAGGTGCCAGAGAACACAAAAACCACGCATCTTTAACACCAGAATCTTTAATGAGGGTGTGGGGAGAGATTTCCAGAATGGGAGACTTGTGGGAGGGAGGAGGGTTGAGGGATCAGCAGAGACTGTATCCCTTCCCCTGTGTACATGTACATGTATGTATGTATTTCTACCCTTCCTCCTTTGCTAGAGCTGAATTCTGGTCACTTAAATGTGCATATGATGCCACTCTGTACTTAGAACAGCTCTAAAGGTATTCAAAAATAATCCATTCTTCAGAGTTTACCAGAAGAAAGAAAACACACTATGAAGGAAAGTGAAATACAGATCTACTTATCCTAATTTCATGAAACAGAGGAGTGGTTAAGTATTATAGAGCCACTTGATGGATGATGACAAAGCTATCAAAAATGAAAATGGCAGAGATCATGTAGAACAAGGAAAATATGAGCATTAAATTTGTATGCATCTGGACATACTGGAAGAGGAATCACCAACAAATGAACTTCTGAATTTTATGGCATAAATCATTACTGTAAAAAAGGAGGAAATCTGCAAATAAATGCCTGTTAATTGAATGAGGGATTGCTCTTGCGTAGGGAAATTCAAAGTCCTAATGGTGCAGCTGGCAGGCTCCACAGGGACAGAAGACAGGGTCTTGAGGCTCAGAAGGAAGCCACTATGAGTCCTATTACTGGCTGCTGCAGGCTCCAGCGGGGGGGGGGGAAGGGGGGATCTCAGTCAGGGGGTTGCGGGCATCAGTCTTCACATAGCAGCACTGTGGGGTGGGCCCCCTAGAGATCTCAAGGCTGGGACCACGGGACCCTGACCAGGGCGCAGACCTGCCACTCATCTTGATCAGAATGAGCTAGAACAGGCGGGAAGCTCCTAGCACTCCCAAGTTAACTTCCAGCAGGATGATTGGGGTGGAAGGTGCTGCCTAAATGAGTTTCGTTTATGCCTTCTGATAACCACCACTCCAAGGCTGTGTTGGAGAAGAATTTTCTCTATTTGGCAACCATCATTTGATGGTCTCCCAAGGAGGCCTAAGGAGGAGCAGTAACTGGAGAGGGAGGGAGGAGAGAAGATACCACGTCACATGTCCCTGAGTCAGAACCTAAAACAATTAACTGAGAGACACTGATGATGAGAAGCAGGGCACAAAAAATCAAGACAAGTTCAGGATATTTTCCTGCCCCAAGGGGAGGGGAGAAGTAAAAGCTCTCTAAACCAGAGGTGAAACCTCCCTGAATTCCTTCCTCCATGGGTTTCAGCTCATGTGACTATGCAGGTAGGGAGGACTTGGATCCCCATGCTCCAGTGGGCATGGCCCAGTGCTTCCAAGGGGTCTACAGGCTGGTCTTTGGGGACCAGCTGGGGAGAGGTCCTGGCTGGAGATGGGCTGGCCTATCCTAGCTCCAGCACTGTCGCTGAGTCTGTGGTCACTTGCCCTCCCCGTGCTGTGTCAGTTTCCTCAACCATCAGATGAGTGGACTTGACCACCTCTCAAGGGTCCTTTCGTGTTCCTCTGTCCGTCATTCCCTGCTGTTATTTCTAGCAGCCTTTCCAAAGTAGAGAAGCTTTCCTGTGCCCTTTCCTGGAAGTGATTTTTGGGTCAAGTTACATAAGCTCCAGGCTCCTTATGTTGGGGCTGCTCTGTGGGCTGCTGATGGGAACAGATTTTAAATCATCCCTTGCCATGTTGAGTGCAAACACACCATCACTTCCGTGCCTAACAACACCAGGCATCAATGAAACTTCATATTTAGCAGATGTTCAGCAGTAATTACCTGGACATCAGATACATTCTCCCTGTTTAATTACTCAGCTGTGGTAGCCCCAAATGCCCTCCCACATGCCACTTCGAGTGCTCACATAAACACACTCGAAGCATTGCCCTTGATTCTGACCAATTAGGGAACCAAATGAGCACCTGGGGTGATAGCAGGACAGGCTTCTGGGCCCCAAGCAAGGACTCCATATCATCCCAACCTGTGGTGATATCCTGGAGTTGACAATAATGATGATGATAATATTGATGGGACCATAAGGCTTACAAGAGAAAGTTGTCTGAAGCAGCTCTGGAAGAGTTAGGTGGGGGGATGAAACAGGTTAAGGCCCCCTGGATGGCTTCCAGAAAGCCTGCCAAATTGATATCATCTTTCATGAAATCATCCCAGACCAGGTCAGACCCCCAAGTGTGGTCACTTTTGCTAATAACATTCACCAAGAGTGATGTATAACCAGGATGCCAAGTGTTGCTTTCAAATGAAATGAGTACCCATCCAGGTAACCAGAAAACCTACATCGGCTCACCAGTACACGCTCTCTCCCTATAGACAAGCTGCATGTAGAGTCGTGTTATCCAACAGGTACAGGGTGACTGATGGTAGAATTAAGTACTTGGGGGGCCTGGATGGCTCAGTCATTTCGGTATCTGACTCTCAATTTCAGCTCGTGTCATGATCTCCAGGTTCTGGCTGGCCCCCCGACCCCACACTCCCACCTTCCACCCCCCACATAAGGCTCTGTGCTCAGTGGGGAGTCTGCTGGAGGATTCTCTCTCTCTCCCTCTGCCCCTCTCCCCTGCTTGAGCATGCATATTCATTCTCTCTCTCTCTCTCTCTCTCTCTGAAATAAATAAATAAATCTTTTTTTTTTTTTTTTTAAGAATTAACTACTTAACAGCATCAGGCTCCAGCAAGTTCTGTCCTCCTCTACCCTAGGGATGTACTAGACATCACTTATGAATAGTACTCAGAATGAACACTGCCGTCCCGCCAGCACAGTGCTGGGATGGACGCCACCAGTCTTTGCTTCTGTTGGCATGATCAATCACCCCACCCTCTGTTATCTGCTGCCAGCAGACCCAACTTTCCTGCCCTCTGCTCAAGGGCACATGTCAAGTTGGCCTCTGTTTAGAGGCCAGCAACCGACATCTTCAGCCATTCAGTGACCGTGACCTGGCCAGCTGGGAAAGGTGACTCACCAACCAGAATGCCTATATCAGGACTATGATGTAAGACCTGGAAGGCTGAGACAGCTAGGAGGAGCCTAGGCCAAGTGGAAGCCAAGTTCAAAAGAAGCAAGAGGTTGGAGGGAGGGAGGACACACTGAGAGAAGAGGGAGAGCACGTGCCTGGGCGGGGGGAGCAGATAGAAGGGGACAGCCTCATGCTGGGCAAGGAGTAGCCTGGGGTCTCCCAGGAGCCTGCCTCAGTGGAGCTCACAGGGTGCTGCCTCCTGGAGCTGGCTCATCCAGCTTCTGCTGCCTTCCTGGCATCAAGCCCTTACTACACCCTGCCCAGTCACTCGGGAGGGTCTCCATTCCCACACTTCCTTCTAGTGATTCATTTTCCACAACAGAAATTCCCACACTTCAGTGAGATCTGCAGAAAGTGAAACCTTGTTTTGTTTGACCTTCCTCCTGGTCTAAATCAGTGCTGTCCAACAGAAATACAATACAAGTCATATACAGAATTTCAAGGTTTTCAATAATCATATTAAGAAAATAAAAGAGCAAAATTAATTTTAATAATTTATCCCAATATGACCAACATATTACCAGTGAAGCATGTAATCAATATAAAAATTATTGAGATATTTTATTCCTTTATTCATATCAAGTCTACGAAACCTAGGGTATGTTTAACTCACAGAACCTCTCAGTTAGGACTGAGCTGGAGTGGGGTGCAGGGAAGCTAGGTTATCCTCCTGGGGTGTGGCCATTTGCTCCCGTCCCCATCCACGCCGAGAGCCAGGCCTGCCCTCCGAGGGGATGCTGAATCTGCCTGGCCCATCAGGCTCACCGATGCCTGCACAGGGTGCTTCCTGCTTCTGATGCAGCCGCACTGCAGGCTTGGTCCCAGCTGCTGATACCACCATACACCCACTCCCCCAAACCTGTCTACGGGTTTCCCAGCCCGTGGCAGCCCCTCACTTTCCCCCATCCCAAAGTGGGGCTGTGGGGTGCAGGCACTCAGTTCCACCCTTGCCTTTCTCTCTTTTTGTCTTCCTCCAGGAACCAAAAGGATTTTATTTGTATCCTGATTGGGCCCTAGATCCTCATAAATTAAGGCCACTGTCTCTAGTCAGGCTCCTTGACTTTGGATCTTAGCTCTGCCCATTAGTGGCTACATGACCTAGAAAAAAACTAACTGACTCTGCTCTTCCTCTCTTTCCTTATCTATAAAATGGGCATGATCCCAATACTACCATCTCATAGAGCTGCTCTGAGGACTGAATGGCAAATACCCATAATACGCTCAGAAGAGAGCCTGCTACCGGGTCAGGGCTCAATGACATGAGTTATAACAGTGGAGCAGAAACTTCTCTAGCTCCTAGCTTCCTTTTTCCCTACTGGGCAGTATTTTTCCCTCCTCCTTCCGCCAACATCATTGGTGGAAGGGCTGCAGGGAAATAAATAAGCCTATAGATACAGAACAATATATCAGGAGATATTTCTTTTTTTAAAAGATGTATTTATTTATTTATTTATTTATTTATTTATTTGAGAGAGAGAGAGAGAGAGAGAGCATGAGCAGGAGGGGCAGAGGGAGAGGGAGGGAGAATCCTAAGTAGGCTCCATGCCCAGCACGAAGCCCAACTAGCAGCTCAATCTCACAACCATGAGATCATGACCTGAGCTGAAACCAAAAATCAGACACTTAACCAACTGCAGCACCCAGGCGCCCCTATCAGCAGATATTTCTAAAACAGAATTCCCATTACAATTAGTATACTCAATCAGGTCCCAGCCCAATCTGTAACTAGGAGCCAGCTTGTTGCTTTAAGGTGACTTCTGATATTTCTGCTCAGGTGAACAGTAGGTTATCACTCAGAGGCCACACATTCCCCCCGTTTCTAACACCTCTTAGCTGTCCCAACATTCTATCTATAGATTCAACAGGTAAATTTCTTTCCATCTGACTCTGGGATCCAATGGACACCTCTGAACTTCTTCCAGTGTGTTCAAACACCCCCTAAAGGACCTGAGGCAGCCTGCCAGGGGTCCTCCACCCCAGAGGTACATGTCTCTCACCACAGTCCAGAGCCTCTAGTTTCTGGGGAGCCCCTCTGGGCTCTTCTCTAGATTTTGCTGCAAACCTTGCCTCTGGGTTCCAAAGCTTCCCTGGAAGTCACTGCCTTAAATCTTACATTTTATTTTTTTATAACCCACTCTATTCTAGAAGATATAAGGTAGGTCTTACGAAAATTATGTAAAATATTATATCTAACTAACCACATAAAAATATATATTGCTATTGTGTACATTACCATACACTATATGTAATGTGGTGAAATTGTCTGGATATTGTGTTTGTGTGCGTGCATGTGTGCGCACACCTCTATGTTGTATGCTCATGAATGTATAGGAAAGTCACAGGTAAGCGAAACACAAAATTTAACAAGAGGGGGTAGGGATTATAAATGATTTTGTTTTCTCCTTACACCTTTCTATATTTTCTTAACATTTTGTAGAGCATCTATTTCTGTTTTATAAGAAGAAAAGCAATAAAAAGCTTTTAAAGAGACACAGGTAAGAATGAAAAAGCCAAGCCTAAAATAAAGGCATAATCTGGAGCCCCCAGTGGGGCTAAAGCAACTCATTTTCTATGGCCGAGCCACACATTGGGAGCCGGATTCTCTAACAGTCCATGGACGAGGAAACCCCGATCAGTTACACGGGTCACGGGGTCCACAGGACATAAACCGAATGATTGCACAGAAGAGCCCAGCCGTTCCTGATCCGGAAACCTGAAGCAAATGCCTCCCACGGGGCCTCACAGAGGGCGGTGTGTAACACAATGAGTGCTGCCGACGACACACTCACAGTAAACACCCAGGGTTTCCAGGGGCTGTTCGTCTACAGCCCCTCAGTGTGGGCTGATGGCATCTCCCCAAAGCGGGGTGCCGCAAACGCAAATCCTTGAGGACGGGCACCCAGGAGGCGGAGTTCGCAGTGGATCCCAGATAACCCAGAGGGAGACGTTAGAGGATCAAGGTGAGGACACAGATCACCTTTCAAAGAGCCTCCTCCTTCAACTCAGCTCTTCCTAGGCTCAGCTCAGCTTGGCTTAGTCCCCTGATGTAGGGCCATCAGAGGATCCTACACCTCTGCCCCAAAGAGGCTGCACACGCCCACTCCTCTACACCTTTGTTCACTCCACACACATTCCCTGAGCACCTCCCGGGCACACCTATCATCAACTACTCCCAATAACCCCAGGCCTGTCATACACCCAGGGCGCTGGCCAGTCCCACCTGATGTCATCTTGGAGCTTGCAGCAAGATAAACACCTTTTGTTTTGTTTTGTTAGCACAGAAGCCTCTGGTTAATCTCCAGGGCAGGAGAGGAACATGTGCACCTGCTTGCATGCCAACAGAGCAACTGATAGAAGCTTCTGGAGCGAGGGATTCCGGGGCTGAGTATGGGCTCACGTGAAGGAAAATGTGTTGGATGGACTCTGGTGCTGGTTGAGGAGAACGCACTTCACAGAGATGTGATGTTAGTCCTGCATGGAACCAGGCTGCGTACTTCTCCGCCCTGGCTCTAGTTCTGGGTGGTGGAGCCCAGAACCTTCTCTCCCTCCCCAAAGCTCTTCTCTTCTCTGAGAAGAGGCCAAGAATACTGCTGGGCCATGGTGCTTCTGATGGGGATCCCCCATCTCTATGCCGCAGCTACCAACTTTCCAAGTCCACGCCAACCGCAGACCTCTCCTCCGAGCTCCAGATCTACACAGCCGCGTCAAGTCCCCCAAACACAGCAGTCGTCCACCCCCTCCCATTTCAGCAAGTGGCACCACCATCCAGTGGCTGTAAAGGCCAGAAACCTGGATGCCACCTCTGACTGCCTCCCCGCCCCTTCCCACAGCCTTCACTAAAATCTGTTGATTTTATCCCTGAAACGGATCTGCCTTTCTTTCCGTTTCCAGGTTCGCTGTGAGACGCTGCCCCCGGGCACCACACAAACGGAGGCGCCTTCGGAGGCACCTGCTGCCTCTGCTGGCACCGCCCAAGCTGGCCGGGGCGGGGCGGGGGCGGATGTCCCGGAGGAGCCCAAGCCCGCAGCAGCTCCTCCAGCCGGTCACGTACGGCTCCTGTCCCCTCTGACACCAGCTCCCAGGGCAGGCTCACCTGGCTCTCTCTTCGCTTTTCTCTCATGTCTGCCCCCACTTCTGTTTCCACCTTCCACTCTGCTTCTTTCGCTCCCACTCCTTGGCCTTGACTTCTCTCTCTCCCTCCCTCCCTCTGCCCCCGACTCCACCCTCAGCCTGGTCTTCAGATGTGACAGTCAGAGTTGCCAGTGACCTCATCTGCCCGTCTGACTACGGATGGATACGTGAGGCTCAGGGTGGGAAAGCAGCTCCCCGTTCTCCCCACCTTCGGCCGGCAGCAAGGTGGACAGTGGGGATATCCCGACCCCAGCCAACACTGATTTTCCTTGTCCCTGTTCCTTACTCCGTGTCTGTGACCCTCCGCTGAAGACAGGGCCATCCTTCCTACAACACAAGTCAATAATCAAGATGCTTGGGGAGGTCTGTACATCCGTCTGTCTGTCTCTACATTTTACTGCACACATGGAATCCAGCGCCCAAAAATCTCAGAGAAGAGAAGTTTCATCCTCTCCAAATGTTACTTTTGTGGCTTTTTAGGTCTTCAGTTCTCCTCCTGGTGAGGCTGATGCATTCTGTTGCAATTGGATGCGCCTATAAAAATCCTCTTCAAAATCCCATCATTTCACCACAAAGGATTTAATAAAATACCACGAAAAGAGTACCCATAGGAAATACAGAGGGGGAGGGGTGGGGGAGCAAGCGCCTGACCCTCTGCCCTTCTCTCCTTGTAGCCCCATATGGTCTTGGCACAAGAGGGCCGCAGAAATCAAATAACATCTTCGGAACCCATCCAGATTTAACAGAGCCATCTGTGAGAATGCTGCTCGCCAGGGTGGGAGTGTCAGGGTGTGTTGTGGCTGCAGATTTAGGGTCCAGGCAGACTGCCAGAGGGGTGGGCAGCCGAAAGGAGGGGACCACGGAGGAGGACAGCGGTGAGAGGTGGGGGTAGGTGGATGACACCAGATGGCGGTGCGCTGTCCTGTTGTGACCACTTAAAACGGGTAGGAAAACACCCCTGAGGTGGGTTAAGTGCACAGCCGCTTGCACAGGATGAGGGCGGGGCACGTAATCTGAACTTGGACAGACCCTGACAGCCCTGGGGTTTTACCGAAAATCCACCTTTGGCCAGAGTTTCAAAACAGACAGTGAGCAAAGAAGGACACAGTAAGATCCCTGGCTCATCCTAAGGTCCATGGACACACGTCAGGTCTCCAGAGCCTGGCAAAGGATGACTGCTTGGCTCTGAGCACGGACACAGATACAAAATGCTAAACAAGGTTACAGGAGTTTTTTGTTGTTGTTCAAGATTTTGTGCCATTATATGATTTTCAGCCAACATAATTCACTCAATGTGAAACAAGGGGGATTTAATATTCATACCTTCTTTTATAAGACAACATGTGAACAAACCTCAGATCTGAAACAAACTATCCCTTGTCAGGCCGTGAAGAGTGACCACCCTGCCTATGGGGCAGAGCCCTGAGGACGATGAGCATGGTTGTGCCCCCACAATGAACTGGCAATGGCCCAAGGAACAAGAGTGCAGAAGCGAAGATAGCCCCCATTGAGCCCGGCCATACAAATATGCATCGAGTTCAAGGCAGACATCCACCAGGAAGGGGTGGGGGGGGGCTGCTGTCAGAAGAAGGGGATTCTAGAAGCAAAGTTACAGGAGGAGGATGTGGGGGGATGGAAAAGAGTGGAGGGGTGAATGAGAGATCAGAATGAAAGGGAAGAAAGGGGGTGGTGAGGAGAGGAGAGGAGGTTGTGCCAGGAGGAGCTGGACCGCACAGGACTGACACCCCATGGGGAAAAGGCTGTGGAGGAGACCCCAAGGAGGCCCCAAAAGGAGTCTCTCCAGAGACCCAACTGCCTTTGGAAACCTGTCACTGAGACAGGTGGCAGTGCATTAAGGAGCCAGGTAGGCAACTGCTCAGTAGGCTCCTTACAGCCAGGATCCTTCCCTTGAATCAAGTCTGTCCAGCCCTGGGGGCCTCAGTTTCCCTTTCCCTCTTGGCTGCTCCCAGCCAGATCCCAGAAGGACACAGAACCAGCACCTTTCCTTCCAAACATACTCAGACCTCCAGCCCAGGAGGAAACAGGGCAATGATCCAACAGGGAAGAGAGGAGAAAAGCAGTTCCTGATGGGGTAGAGGTCAAGGACCATCCTTCTATTGTGATGCAATTTCCCTTCCAGCTGCTTCTGCAGGGCTATCCACAAGGGGAAGGGGACAATCACCCTCCTGGCTCTGGACACACCAGCCGGGGGCATCTGATGTGGCTGACACTGCTCCATGCGGGGACTGTGTGGCCTTCCCTGTGCCCACAGAGCAGCCACAGGTGCTCCCCATGGGAAGCGGAAGTGGGCTGGATTATGACTCACCAGCCCCATTAGACAGCAAGTCAGGGATCCCCATAGCTTATGTGGGCACATAGTGCAGCCTGCCTCTACTGGCTTAGGAACAATCCCCAAAACCCTCTGGGGCCAGCATAAGTGGCTGGCACCAAGACCCCGACATCAGCCCCCAGGCTCTGTGACCCCTTCTCTCCTCCCTGTCCTGGGACATATTCCCCTTCTGGCTCCATGCCCCCGTTTCCCGGCCCTGCCTGAGAGGAGTCAGTGAGGGCAGGCCGAGAGGATTCTCAAGAAGACTGAGGGGTTCCCATCCTTATAGGCCCCCAATCTCATTCTCTCAAGCCCCAGACCAGGGATGTCTCCCCAGCGGCCAGTGTGGAGGACATCCTTTTACTCAGAGAAGGTCTCAGCCCGCATGCTGACTGGCCCCCCTGCACCGGGACGATGGGCCAGGCCCTCCTACCTCTCCTCCCCAGGGAGCTCCGTGCTGCTTTGATGTAGAAGGCGATGACATGGCAGTAACTGGTGGGAAGGAGCTTTAATGCTGCTGTTTTAAATGACAGCCATTGTTCCTTGGCAATTTTATGATCAAGGAAAAGAAAGAGGCCTTTTAAGAAGCAATGTAGCACGTTTAAGAAGCCCTAGAGGATTGGGGAAGGTGAAAGAATGAAGTGGAGCCACAGAGAAGGCAGCACCATGCAGGCGTCAATGACCTTGTCCCCTCCCCAGCACCCTAGAGCACCATCCGGGGCAGCTTGCCAACACAGCTGAGGGACCCCTGCTGCTGAGGTGACCCCCAAAGGTGAGCCCAGCAGACCCAGCACAAGGCAGGGGCAATCCTCTTTCCAAGGTGATCCTTCTCCCCCAGCACAGGGCATGTGAAGCAGAGCTTAGGGCGCACACCCAGGGCCATCCCCTGCCCTGCCCAGCAAAGACAGCAGTGTAGGGAAACGCAGTTAACCCAAACAGTAGGCACGGGCACAGGTGCTCGTGGTGTGGGCTGGGCTGCACTCCGGAGACAGCTGTCCAGCTGCTATGAATGAATGGCCGCTAACCCCTGATCTCCTAACTCTACCCTCGGGGGCCCCTCTTCATTCTCATGGTGGCAGCAATAGCTCCCCCAGGTGCACTCACCCCTCTGCAGAGGCAGAGACAGAGCTCCCCTGTCCTACTCCCAGGTCCACCTGCTGGTTCCCCTGCTCGTAGGCCATCAAGGGTTCTTAACCCAGATATCTCACCCCAGGGGCCAGCTGCACTCCAAACCTCCTCTTTCTGACCCTGGCCACTTCACCTTCCAGGGGACTTCTCGCCTCTACGTGCTGATGCTCAACTTCTCCTACAAAAGCTAAAAGATCCTTCTCCATGAAATCTTCTCGGTCTTCTTCTTAGCCATCTTTCTGGTGGGGCTCAGGGGTGGTACTCAAAGCATGGTCATCAGTTTCCTCTTGTTCACGATGCAATTTTTTGGATTCCACCCGGAAGTTACTCAGCAGAAACTCAAGACAGGGGAGCAGCAATATGTTTGGACAAGCCCCCAGATGATTCTTTTGAAGTCAAAGAACCACTGGTTAGGAGCAGTGGACCTCAGCCACTGGTGTGCACGCTGATGTTGGTGGCCTGGGCACCACACTTTAAGAAGCTCCACCTAAATCTCTGGGGTGCATCTGTCCAAGTGGTTCACCTGAAACTCAGGCCTCCTGCCTTAGGCACAGGTGTGGTCTCCACAGGGCAGGGCTATCCCACCTCCGTGGGCACTCCATAGTACCTACCCGGTACTCAATAAATAGCTCTTGCACTGGTCATAATCTACCTCTCCCTCTTCGCTGGGGAGCACCTGTGGCTGCTCTGTGGGCACAGGCAGTCAGAGGCTGGGACTTCTGGGCAGCCCGCTTCCACCATGAAGAGATCACCTCAA
This sequence comes from Canis lupus familiaris, assembly GCF_011100685.1. Classification (NCBI taxonomy): domain Eukaryota; kingdom Metazoa; phylum Chordata; class Mammalia; order Carnivora; family Canidae; genus Canis; species Canis lupus. The sequence goes on along the minus strand of NC_049244.1, from coordinate 32,060,524 downwards.
GCCACCAGAGGTCTTTTGCTTTCCCAGGAGCATTAGTGGGCTGCATGTCATGGAGGAGCTTCCTGGCAGGAAAAGCCCTCTCTGCCGGGTGGCTGGTGCCTTCAGGCTTGGCTGGAAGAGTGGCAGCCGACTGCAGCAGGGGAGGGAAACGACAGCTGGTGATGGCTCCCTCAAAGTCTCCGGCACCATTATCAAATCAGCACCATAATGGCAAGAAAAAGTTATTTCTATTTTAAATTGTCAATATTAATCTAATGCTCACGATGAATGGAGTGGTGATGATAAATGGGGTGTTTAATAAAGATGAAAGCTCCAGCAGCCTAGGAGAAAACCCCCTTTAACTTCAAGTTATCGTCTTGATTAAAATTTCCATTTTATTATCCTAATCAGCAATCTTTGTTCAATGTGCTACAATTTCTATTTTCTCCACTTAGAGAGATAATTAACAACACTATAAACATATTAAAAGTAAAATGTTTATTAAAATTGCTCTGTTATCCATATTTAACGTATTTTTAGTAATGCCTCATCGAGATAACCCTCGCCTCCAGAAAGACTACCCTAAAGCCCACCTCTGCTGAGAGCTTCAACCTGTTCTGAGGCCCCAGGGAACAATCCTCGTCCTGGTCACATAGTCCCGTATTCAACGGTAATGTCAGTTTAACTCAGTTTAATTTCATGATATTCAATCTGACATCTCTTCATGCAAAGCGTAAGAAACTCATTACTCTCCATTAGGAATGTGTGGCTGGGGTGGAGTGGAGACACAGATGAGAAACTGAGGCCTACAGAAATACAAATATTTCCCCAAATAAATCACCTTGCATCTCTATGGAATGCAAAGGTGTTAATTAAAAGGTATAACAAGAGGGACACCTGGGTGGTTGAGTGGTTGAGCTTCTACCTTCAGCTCAGAGCATGATCCCAGGGTCCTGGAATCGAGCCCCATGTCAGGCTCCCATGGGAGCCTGCTTCTCCCTCTGCCTATGCCTATGCCCCTCTCTGTGTGTCTCTCATGAATAAATAAATAAAATCTTTTAAAAAATGTATAATGAGCAAATAGCCATTAAGTACCACTTATGAGCAGGCTCAGCAGGAGGAAGCCACAGTGACTCACAATCCAGGGCCCGACTCCAGGCAGGGCTTCAGAGCACACAATGTTTGAAGGCCACGGTGGGAAAATTGTTTAAGCCTGATTTTTTTTTTTTTAACACAACTCTGATCCTTATTCAGACATGGAATCTGACTCCCCATATAGGACATCTGCTTTACACAATATGAAACACTGGAGCCAGGTAGAAGTTGCCACCTTAGCTCATCCAGTGACATTCCCTTCAAAGGCCTTCTGGTTTCCTCCTTCTGCCTTCTTAAATTCCTCATCTAGGGCAGACCAATAGGCTCAATCCACCCACCTTCTCATGTCCTTTCAACAAAACCAATTCAACAACAGATATGTCCTCCCCACAACCACCAGGAGTTTAGAAGCACCACAAGTGGCCACCATTCCCAGACAGGACCTTGGTTTGAAAGCACTTTGGCACAGATCTCACTTAATCCTCTCCAAGGCCTGGTAAAGTAGGTGTCATTTCTACATTTACAGATGAGGAAACTAGGTTCAGCGAGGTTAGGGACCTTGCTCCAAGTTGCATAGCAAATGGGCCGGTGGCAGTGCCATCTTAGCACTAGCCATCTCCTGGGGAGTCAGTGCTCTAGCACACTTCTCCAGCCACAGGAGGAGTAGCCATCTCTGATGCAGGAGGGGAACCAAGCCTGGCCCTGCTTGCTTTGGATACTCTCAGGGGCTCCCGTGAACAGCCTCTCTGTCTGGGATGTGTTTTTCCATGATGTGTGTGTTTTAACCCAGGTCACCTCTGGGTATCCTGGAGCCTTCCACAGGGAAGGCCACATTCTGTTAATCAGTGTGAACTGGCACATGCCCTCTGACCCCACGGGAAGGCAGGCATACCGGAGTTGACAACACTTAGGGAAATGAAGGAAACAGCAGTCCACATAGGCCCAGGGGTAAGGGCCATTAATCTCCCTTCACTGAAGGAAATGAAATCATTATGTCTGCAGCTACAGCATCCAAAAGAACAAATTTCCTGCCAGGATAATAAATGGATTCTTTTGTGTTCGCCTTGACTCCTGTCACATGACCCTCCTGAACCATTCCTCAGCCAGGTGACTTGGCGGCGTAAATCCCCAGAAGTTTCAGTTTCAACTTCTAAAATGGACCAGCGAGTGGCCCTGGCTGCCCTCAGCCTTTCCTCCCAAACCACCACTGCAAAGGTGAGCAAAGCTTCTGTGTCTTTTCATTCTCCACAAAAGCTTTCCTAAAGAGGCCTGTCCCCCGCCCTCAGTCAGGAGCAGGTTTTGGTGTAACTCCATGGAGAAGAGGGGGGAAGTCATTTTACCACTGAACAGACATCACCCAAGATGTACTTTGGAAACAATAATGAATAGTAAATATGAGCTATAAAGTTCCCAGGGCCAGCAGAGGAGCACCTGGGCAACGCTCCTGGTGATGTGCGTGGAGGGAACAATGCAGAGCTTGGGAGGTCGTGTGGAGGCAGCGTTATGGACAACCTGGGCTGCACTGGGTTGTGCTAACATCCCTTCGAATGGAACCCCAGGGCCCTGCCCTGGTAGGTCGCAAATGTGCAAGCAGTGAACCACTTCTTAATGGGCTTCTATTCACACACAGCACTGAGTACTCGCCTTCTAAAATGAGTCTGTGTTTGCAGAGAAAAACTATTGCTGGCTTAAAAGACTCAGGGAAAACCTGTGTGTTGATCTCTGCCCTCCTGTGCCCTAGGCCCCGGAGAAGAGGCAACAGAAGCAGAGAAGGAAATGCAACTCTGGAGTGCAGGTAGGCAGCCCCACTTCCCCAAGGGTGTGCCCCACTGCAGCAGACCTTCTGCAGAGGTAGATAGAAATGACCACAGGTCTTCTTCTCTCTGACCCAGGCAAGGAAACCTCCCAGTGCTAAATATATGTGTGTGTCTGTGTGTGTGTATGTGTGTTGTGGTGGGGAATATAGCCCCAGGCATCTTACAAAGGTGAGGATGCCTCCTCCATGAAAAGGAAAAAAAAAAAAAAAAAGCAAGAGCTCCCTAGGCTCTCCTGGACTCCACTGAAAAACTATGTATGACATGTGAGTGCTTTGGGGTAAAACAATGGATAGAAGTGATAAATTTCTGAGCAAGAAAAATAAAATGGCAGTGTGAGCACACAGATGACCACCACCATGTGACATCTGCTGGGTCATCTCCCCAAAAGAGACCAGACCCTGAGATTCTATGGGATGAAGGAAGTGGGTAGGCAGTCTTGTCTCTACTTAACTCTGGCTCCCTGCCCCTGACCAGACAGCTTCAAAGCCACAGCAAAGCGTCACAGACACCAGATCCCCCACTCAATGTCATTCCTCTGACTTCTATACCTGTGGCTTTTCACTGATGCCTGCCATAGCTCTTGCCTACAGGATTACAAATTGTCTATTTATATAGCTGTCTACTCTACTAGATGTGCTTCTCCAGAGCATGCATCATGTTTCATTTATCTTGGCATCTGTATAAAGATGGATGGATGGATAAACCAGATTACCCAAGGCATATTATCTTCATTAATCCCACATCTTATGGAAAGAAATGAAATTAATAGTTACAAAGCACTACTTCAGGCTGGGTATTGTTGTAGATGACTTCTATATCTTATCTTATTTAATTCACACAAATATCCCAAGAAGTGATTTTTATTTTTGACATTTTTTTTCAGATAAGAAACCAAGGATCAATACGGGGAAGCACTCTACTTGAGCCCCAAAGCTAGATCTGCATGAGTCCACATCCAGTGTTTAAATGGATCATGCCATCTGTCAGCCATCTTTCATATCATAAGTGCAACAAACATTTGTTGGGCACCTGCTGCGCACCAGGCTTGATGCCACACGTGGAGGATTCAAAGACAAATCCAAAGTAGATTTGGATGGAGCTCTTGAGTAAGTAGAGGAGGAAACTCAAGCTCTCCACAGACTCCACAGCCAAGAAAAAGCTGATCACATCAAAAAATACACAACCGGGTAGAGATGCATGGCTAGAGCAGAGGGAAAAGATTACTCTCTTTTTTAAAAAGTAACTACAAAGTTAGGCAAAAGTAACAAAACAACGCTTTCAGCACTCTGGAAATTTATCAGAGACCATCTGAGAAGTGTTTATATTTCAAAGGCTAAACATTGGATAAAAAGCGGTGGGAACCTGTGTCATTCTTGCGTAGGGCTGCTTCCTTCTTCCTACCCACCCCCCACCTCAGCTGACATGGAAATTCTGCCAGGAAAGGAAATGACATGAAAAGAGCGGAGGTGTGGGGTCAAAGAGGACTCACTTGATTTGGAGTGGCTGGTGATGCCCACATCCAGGAGCACTGTCAGTAGAAGTGAAGATCTCAGAAGGTATGGCTGTGGTCACGGTTGGGACAAGCATATTTCTGGCTGATTGAGGCTAGACATATATCCAGTGAAGCCAGAGAAGACCCAAGATATTCACATCCTACTGGCAGCACCAGCACTGTGCTTACTCATAGGAGAAGCAAAATCAAAGCCAGAGTATATTTCAGGATGATATGAATTTTGAATGTGCTTTTTTACCCACACGCAGATCCATGAACAGAGAATGGGAGACTTACTGACACAAAGTATTTGAGCACAAACTCTGTTGACCCTTGCAAGACCCCTCACCTACCCAGATAGGGGGGTTACCCCAAGAGAGTAAGATAAAACATAAAAACACAAATAAAAAAACAAAAACAAAAAACAAAAACTGGGGCAGTCCGGGTGGCTCAGCGGTTTAGCGCCACCTTCAGCCCAGGGTGTGATCCTGGAGACCCGGGATTGAGTTACACGTCGGGTTCCCTGCATGGAGCCTGTTTCTCCTGCTGCCTGTGTCTCTGCCTCTCTCTCCCTGTGTCTCTCATGAGTAAATAAATAAAATCTTTAAAAAAATAAAAAATTAAAAAACAAACTGAACATAGAACACATCAGTGACCACACACTTCAGGAGAGACAAATTTCACAGATTTAGCCCAGGCAAGTTACTAAACAAATAAACAAACAAAAACAGTAACAGTCTTCAAGAGGAACAAAAAAAAGAACCCAGAGTTGCTAAATATATTATCTAAGTGTCCAGCTTGAAATTTAAAAAATATGATACATCTAAAGAAACAGGAAAGTGTGATCAATACTCAAGAAAAAAAAAGTGGTCAATAGGAACTGTCTCTGAGTCCCAAGATATTGGATTCAGCAAAGACTTCAGATCAACTATTACGAATATGTTCAACAACCAAAAGAAACCATATCTACTGAATTAGAAAAATGTGACAACAATGAATCAACAGAGATTTTCACTAAGGAGACAAAAATTATAAAGAAAGAACCAAATGGAACTGGAGTTGAAGAGTATAGGAACTGTAATGAAAAACTTACTAGAGAAACTCAATCAAAAACTCAAGAAGGAAAAAGGAAAAATCGTGAACTTGAGACAGATCAATAGAAAGTACCATATCTGAAGAACACAGAATGAAGATTAAAGTGAAAAGCACCAGAACCTTGGAAGCCTGTTGGATAACATTTAGCACATCAATATATGTGTGATGAGAGATACACAAGGTGAAGAAGAGAACAGGAGACACAAAAATTTCTGAAAAACAATGCTTCAAAACTTTTCTAATCTGATCAAAAACACTGATCTATACACATTCTGGAAGCTCAATGAACCCAAAGTTAAGGAGACTCCCACATAGATACACCATTGTCAAGCTTTTAGAAGACAAAACAGAGCATGTAAATGCAGCAAGATAAAAATGATTTATCACATACAAGGGAAATCAATCTGATTGATACTGATTCCTGAAATGGAGTCCCAAACACAGTGGAATGATATTCAAAGTGCTCAAAGGAAAAAAAAAAATCTGCCAATCCAAAATTCTATATCCAGCAAAACTATCCTACAAAAAAAAGAAGGCAAAATAAAGACATTCCCAGATAAATAAAAACAGAGGGTATTCATTGCTAGAAAATATCCCTCACAAAAAAATTGTAAAGGGCGTCACTCAGTATAAAAGAAAATGAACCAGAAGGTAATGTGGAAACACAGAAATGCATGAAAAGAAATGATAATGGAAAGGCTTACTAATGTCTTTCAAAAACACAAGATTATGAAGTAATAATTATAACACTGTACTGAGTTTACAGCACCTACAAATGCAAGAGACACAATAGGAATAGCATAAAGAAGAGGAAGGCATCACTTCAACAAGGCCATTAAGGATGTGGGGGGGTCTTAAGAGGTGGTGACAGTGGCAAAGGGACTTCAGGCAGAGAGAACTCAACAGCCAAAAGTGTAGAGACAAGAAAGTCATGTTTGAGGAAGTGCAAGTTGTCTGATTTGAGGGCCAGGTTGGATTAGGTTGAGATTTGCCTAAAGGTAATTAAGGAGACCTGTGGAAAGCCAGGCTAAGGAAATAGGACTGGTTTTTTCCCCATTCAAAAGGAAACTGGAGGGATTTTTGTTTTGTTTTTTGTTTTTTATTAGAGAAATAAATCTTTCTAATCAGTGCCTCAGGAAAGTGTCTTCTGGCTACCAGCACTGCAATGGCTCAGGTCCCAGATGGAATGGGTGCTGTGATGGCATGGCTCCAGATGGCATGGGCATGCAAGAGTGAGGCACGTTATGAGGGAGTTTTCAGGAGCCCACTGGAATTATATGTCTATGATGTCCTCTTACTTTTATTCTCTCCCCAGCTCTCAAAGTCGCTGCCAACAAGCTCATCAAGACATAAAGCAATGAGGGAGACCCCCAAAGAGTGGACACTCGAATGAATAAGGGAATTTTTTCAAAAAAATTTTTAAGTAGGCTCCATACTCCATGCCCAGCACGGGGCCCACTAGGGGGCTTGAACTCACGACCCAGAGATCAAGACTTGAGCTGAGATCAAGAGTCCAATGCCTAACTGACTGAGCCACCCAGGTGCCCCATGAAAGAATTAAATAAATCCATACACAATGCCAGACTCTCTGATAAACGCTCCAAATTCCCTCACTTAAGCCTGAAAAGGAGATTTTATTAAATGCATTTTGCAAAGGAAAAGACTGAGGACATACTGGCTGGCCTAAGGTTCATATAAGTATAAAGTAAAAGCAGGATTCAGATGCATGTGTGCCTGATTCACTGCTCACACTCTTCCCACAGTTTCAGCCACTCTTCAGGTGAGAAGGCCCCCACTCCCAGAATAAGCTCTTGCAATCAAATCAGTGGTGAAGTGAGTAGAGAGCTGTTTAAGCTAGACTCATTCCTGCGTCCTTTTAGGAATCTTTCGTCTCCGTCTGTGTTCCCTAGAAAGCAACACACCCAAGCTCAGCATTGTGCAGTGGTGAACAGCCTCAGTATCTCTGCCTACTCCCACCCCCTACACGCAAACACACACACACACACACACACACACACACACACACACACACACATATACACACTGACATATGCCTTTTCAGGAAAGACAGTGCCACCAAAAGGCAGCCCTGGGCCAAGAGCATGAATACCAAGAGGAATAAGCCTGCTGGGGCAGGAAGTCCTGCTCCTCCAAGGCTTCTGGGCTGGATCTGAACATGGGGCAGCCAAAGCATCTAATGGAGTTCTGGGGACATCCTAGCCACTGTTTGTTGTTCACATCAGAGCTCTTCACAGAAATCATGAAAACAACCCAGGAGGAACGGGGGATTCCAGTCACAATTCAGTGCCAGTGAGTTCTGCCTCTACTGGTGGGGCATGGCATACACATCCTCTGCTGATGGGGCATGGAGAGGGGGACTCTGAAAGTGTGGGAGTCCAGGGAAGGATCCCATCTCCTACAAGGGGCCCTGAGATGGAGCAGCACATCACATGCAGTTCAAAACTCACCCTTCCTAATAATACCTGCCAATAACAGCCCAGAATGAGTCAATCTGGAAGTGAGCTGAAGGGCTGTGAGTGGCCAGAGCCACTAACGTGTCCACCACTGTGCTGGAAGCACTAATGTGTCCACCACTGTGCTGGAAGCTTCTCTGGGGACTCTTGAAAGGAGGGGACCTCATATCTGCCACCAAAGAAGAGGCCAAGGGGACAGGCAGGGAGTTGGCATTTACAACATGTACCAGTTCTGCGCACTGTAAAATGGCATCCACATTACAACTTTCTCACCAACTTCATAAAATACATTTTATTGGCATTGTTATGGTTCTAACTCAGACAACTTCATAAAATTTTTCCTTCCTACGAAGAGGGTGCTGTTACACATTCACTCATTTGAAAGACAGAAGTTCAATTGCCAAGGCCCATTTCATTAAACATGCACACTAAGACACTATTTTGTAAAGGACTAGGGCATACACAGACTATTTATAGTGCTTTAATTTAGAGGTTTTTAATGCAACCAACTACACGGAGATGTAAAAAAGAAAAAAAAAAGACAGAAAACATGTTTTCATCAAAATTTAAAAATTGGGTAACATCCCCTTGAAAATACAGAAGATGAGGCAATGCCCATATAACTAGATGGGTAATGGGCTCATCTATCTCCATGGCCCCCATTATGCCATCTCACCTGCTTACAAAACCTGTAGTGCCTGGCAAGCCTGAGGCCCTGCTCTAGATGACTCACACACACTATCACAGGAGTCTCCTACAGGCCAAGCCCTGTGCCAGGCACCATGGGGAACTAATCGAGTAAGACCTGATCTCTGTGCCCCAGCGATTCATTCTACCTGGAGAGACAGATAGACACACAGAAATAACTGACCAAAACAGGAATGAGAACAAGACAATAATGGAGGAGCCAAGTGGAGATAAAGAGATCTCGCAGGCAGAGAGAAGCAATGGGGTCCCACAAAGAAATGTGACTCCTTGCTCCAGCCCCAAGACTTTCTAGTGGGATGGCCTAGAGTCCCTAATGAGGTGTCAGTCCTAGCCCATCCTAAACTAATCCTTAACAAAGCAGAAGCACATTCTACTTTTCACTTGTTTTTCCCAAAAAGTGCCCCAGGGTCCACAGTAGAATCACTTGGAAGCTTTTTCATCCCACACACAAACAGTCCCCACTATCTAAGGAGTCAGACTCCCTCCTTACAGGGGTGAGGGGTGATGGGTGAGGGGTTTCTGCTCACAGGGACATAGAAAACTCTTGCCAGGTGGCTCTGAGGTCCATATCGTATTACTCAACCACCGCCCAGCCCTATGCCAGAGCCCATTCAGGCTACAACCTCTCCATCAGGGATTTGTCCACAGCACTGGTCATCCTACTCAGGGATAGCCTGGCCTGAGGCTAGACCTAGTCAGGAGACCAGGATTTGGCATCCTTGGTCTTGTGCTTGAGCGCATGGCACAGCAGGGCTTCCAAAGTGTGCCCAAGGGCAGAGGTATTTTAAAGACATGCCAGTGTCCTCTTCTCATAACCTAAAACCTCTTTCTTGGCTCCTGTCACATTCTCTTCCCCAGGATTCATTCTACCCCCTCCTGTCTCATGAGAGGCAGTGGCTGATGACACAGCCAGAACACCCAACAATAAAGTAACAGGCTTTAGGAGTCCAGGTGAAGCTCAGATCATTCATTCTTTCAAGGACAGGAATTAGCCACCAGCCAATAATAAGCATGGTAAGGACAGGGCTGAGCCCATTCATTGTGCACTGATGATGGGAGAGCACAGGACTCTGCAGAATCAGCAGCACTGACAAAGACAATTCCTTGGGCCTGAACGATCTAGTTCACATCCTAACCCTGAGAGTTCCAGATTATGTGTCTTAGCCTGTCAACCTCTGAATCTGTAAAATAGGGATCATATTTGGGGGCTGCACATTGAGAATCAAATGAGAGGACTTAACACAATGTCTGGCAAAAGGAGGCAGTATGCAAATAAATATTGGTTCTCTTCCATCTGAACATTATTTGATGAATTAATGAATATACAATAGAAAAAAAAAGAATTTACTTGAACATGTTCCAGACCACTTCTAATTACTCCATTCTTTTGTTTTTATTAGAATTTCCCTGGGAGTAGCGTGTTCACCTTCATTTTCTAGCTTCAAAGTTACATGCAAAAAAGCTGCCTTCTTTTTATGTACTTCTCTTGTAATTAGGGTACACTGCCACCAGGTGGTGGTGGCTGCTTTGGGCTCATTAGCAAGCTGGAAGCTCATGAGTTGTCTTAGATCTAGCTACCACCATGAATTTTCCAGATATTAATTTTCAAAGAGCAAGAAAGGCTACATATGATTGATTAGAAGATTCTATTAAGTGAAGGATTTTTTTTAAAGGAAAGTGCTAAGCAATTATTCTCCCATGACTTTCAAGCATAGCATGAGAGGGTAAGGCTTTAAATTTGGGCAAAATAGATGACATAATAGAAAGAACTAATTGACCAACAGGATAATAACATTTTAGAATAAACTGCTAGGAGACTGTAGAGAAGACACTCAGGGGATGTTCCCAAGAGCTAAAATAAGCCCAGAAAAGCTATGAGGGGACAAAGAGATTAGGACAAAAAAAATCAGGAAACCAGGATTTTCTTTGGGCTCTGCTACCCAACACACTGTGAGCCCCTGCCCAGATCACCAAACTTTTCTATGCCTCAGTTTCCTCACTATAAAAGGAGATGAGGGCGTAAAGGATCTCTTGTGGCTCCCGTGACCTCAGCTGACACATATCTTCAACCTTTCTGTGTTGCATCTCCCTGATCCGAGCCTCTGTCTTCCCTTGTGATGATAAATCTCCACCGCAGGCAGACCCCAAAGCAGTTGCATGAAATCTGATCACTGGTGCCTGAAGGTGTTAAGGGGCCAGAGTGGGAGACCAGCACAGTCCGGGACCAATGAGTCCCTAAAACTTCTCAAATAGTCCCAAAGCTCAATCCCACTCAAACCACATCCCAGTTCTGTACTCCCTATACTCCTGCCCTCACTGCTTGTCTGTTCTTGGGGTCCACCTAGATGCCATCTCCTCTTTGTGTATGGCTATGTGCGTGGCTGTGTAACATCCAGTGCCTGTTCTGTGGGGCAGGGATCACAGCTTTTCTTATCTAGAGAGCACCCTCAACGGAGAAACAGCATGAATGAGACTATTCATGTTCCCTGCTTTCCTTTGAAATCCTCCTTGTATGGATGTGGTAAAAAAAAACAAAAACAAAAAAATCCATCAAATAGCCCCTAACATCTAGCTCCTTCATATTGGCTAATTCTCAATCTTTGGCAGCCAGGGGAGAACTTTCTGTAAGATTCCATTCCTTTGAAAAAATCATGCTTGTAAAAATATGAGCAAACAAGTCCTAAGGAAGCCCCAGGCCAAGAACACTTCTCTCTTGCCCACTAAGATTCAGCCCCGCAGGCCTCCTTTCCAACAGCCGCACACCTCCCCTGCTCCAACAAAGTCTGCACAGCAAGACTGGTTGTCGCCTCCCCTGCCATCATTCTGGGCAGCTGGAGCATCCTGCACAGCAGCCTGAACCCTATGGGAACCCTCTGGTGGTCATTCTCAAGCTTATGTCAACAACATCTGCACCCACATGAACCAAGAGGAATGACAATCAGGGATTCTTTAGGAGTAAACCAGGTTTTAAAACATCATTTAAAAAAATTAATCTCCATTTAAAACATCAATTTGCCTTTTTATGGCCAAAAATATACACTGCAGCTCAAAGAATCATGAAATAGAAAATACATTCTTCAGCTACGGGGTACTTGAAAGACGAGGTTATTTTAATCTTTTAAAGGAAAGTTTTACAAATAGGTCCCAATACGCTCCTGACACATTGGTTGCTAGTAGTCTCCATAGAGAAAGGGCTGCAGCCACTCTTTTAACTGCAGGGACACGCTGGCCTGCAGCCACATGAACAACTAGCGATCATCCTTTTTCAATATCAACTCTATGAGTCAAACCTCAGCATGAACGCATTAAGAGGTAGGTATTTGCTGATGACTAATTTCGGTAAGTTAAAGTCATTACCTAAACTCATCAGAATATTAAAATGATAAAATAACCTTTTATTAACAGTAGCCTCCTCTATAAATATAGAAACAATGTCTTCTTTCTTTAAACAAATTTATTCGAGATTCGTCACTTGGGAATTGGAAAAGTAGGAGAGCTTCTATTTCTTTTCCGGTCAATAAATTAGCAGGAAGGAGAAGGTAAATGCTGAAGTCGCTGCATAATAAACAATATTGCATTTCTTATCTTGATTAAACTTAGGCTGATTCATATTTACTGCTATTTTTTAAGCCCGCATTTCATATTCATAACTGAAAAACTAACAACGCGTGTGCATGGTTTTGTTAAAATGTGCTTTTATTGAATGTAGATATTTATAATGTGTAAATAGGTGGTTTTAACCAAACAAAATAATTTGAACGTCTGTTATTTCTGTTACACTTTATTTGCTTAATATAGTTTAAAAAAATTCACCAAATATATATCATTTCCCTGCTAGATTGGAGATGGTTTCCCTCTTAATTTACAAATATCTGCTTCAATTTGTGTGAATAAAAAAAGTTCCTAAAAGATTACTACATTTTCAGATGCAAAATTAAACACAGACAAATGAAGTTAATTCTCTAAATGCACCTTTTAAAAAAAATCCTGCATCTGATTTATGAAAATCTAAGAGCTTAAATCCATTATTAATAATTTACTTTTTAATTGAAAAAGCTAAGTATAATATATGTTAAAATCATGCCTTGCATTGACTCTTGCAGTCAAATCAACTTTGGAACAAATAGGGACTGATCGTGCCTTTGGGGTGCTCAGTGTGTCCAGCGTGGCCCGGGACCAGGATGGCTCTGCCCACCGGGTTCCCAGTGGACAGCTCTCCCAGAGGGAGGACGCATCCCTTCTCCATCTCCAGACACCCCCTGCATCAACTTCTGCCCTCAAATGAAATGTGCACAGAAGATACAAACTGCTATGACATAACCTTTCTCTCAAACCTTTTTTATGAAGAAGCTTGCTGATTCTTGGTAGAGCGCCAGTCATTTCTTATTAGGACCAAAACAGCTCCCATACCTGCAGCCTCCAACCTTCAACCAAAGGAGGCCACAGGCAGGGAGACAGGAATCCCCAGGTTCTGATAAAGGGGATGCTGATGTGGGGCTGAGAATGGATACAGCCCTGGGGAGCCAGGGAAGCCCTGACACACCTTCCTTGGCCTTCCTCCTTCACAGAGCCACCATCTTCCTCCTTCAGTGGCCTGTCTTCTCACCTCCACCCAAGTCTGCTCCACTAGGCTGGATGTATCACATGCTAGGACAGGAATAGCACAGGCTTTGGAGTCAAGCTCTTCTGGACTGGACTCTTGGCTGCCATTTCTACTTCTGTTAGGCATGTCATCTCATCTCTGTGGGCCTCCATGTCCTTAACTATAAAGTGTTGTAGTCAAGATTCAAGATAATACTGGTAAAGACAGTAGGCCAGTGCCTGGCTGCTCTGTCAACATCAACAAATGTCATACGCACACATATGTGAATCTGTTCCCATTATCAGCTCCTCTGCAGGGCTGGCAGTAGCAATCATAAGAGCTAGAATCTGGAATCTACCACCAATAAATGCTGTCCAGCTCAGGAAGGAGAAGGGATCTCTGGTGTTCAGACACCAGTCCCGCTGGGATAGACCTGGTTTCTCCACAGTCCCTACCACCTCCAATATACGCACCAGTATCTCTCACTTCAAGAAAAGGCATGGCTAAGGCACTACCATCAGAAGTCCTATACCTGTTCAGATGTTAGCACAACTTCTCCCATGGTCGCCTGACCTCTGACAGAACCAAGAACCTGAATCCCAGACACTCTCTGGAAGCCAAAAGAGGCTGCCAACCCATTACACATGTGTCCACCCAACCGTGAGAGAGCGCCTCTAAATTACCCCCTGTTCACTTGACTGAGGAAGTAGCATTTGTTTTTATTTTCCAGGACAGACAGTCAATCACTCGTATGTGGCAGAAATAAAGATAAATACCACCCATTGAACTTTAAATCAAAATGCTAATCCCAGGCTGACTTCTCTGTCAAGGTCTGACACTGAAGTAATTCAGCAGGCTTTGATTATACCCAAAATTAATGCTCTGGTGGAGATTATGTCTATTAATCACAGATTTTGATGGTGTGGCTGTTCATGTTCCTCCACTGGGTGACATCCAAAACTGCCCTAATGGCCAGGAGACCTTTGCCTGGCTGTCCTCAATTCAAAGATTATAAGACAACCTCCAACTGGGAATATTTGAAAAGACCACCTGATGTTAACAGTAAAAAGCTCAAAGGGGAGGGCCATCTCTAAGAAACAGCTAGAAGGTGACATGTTCTGAGCATTAAAAAAAGGTAGAGCACTATTTTGTCTTTACTAATGACCAAAGAAGAGAGAATGGGACTGGCCAATCTGAATCCAGCAGAAAAGATCCTAGAGTGGATCCTGGGGATGATCACACCAAAGACAGTCCCAGGCAACCTGCCCTCACATCCCAAAAGACCACCCATAAGTCAGTTTGGTTTGTGTGGGGAGAAAAAAAAAAGAGAAAAGAACAAATCTTGGCTCCAGAGGTCTAAATGGGATAGTTAGGAATCCAGATTGGAATATCAAATGTCCATTTCATCTCTGCAAAGCTGGAGTCCCTAAACCTCCCCTTCAGTCTGAGCCTCTCACTCAATACCTATTTATTGGTTGCTTACCGTGTATCAGGCTCCATTCTAGGCACTGAAGAGATGTCTGAACAAAACAGAGTAAGATCCCTGTCATCATGCAGTTTGCATTCTAGGGAACCTGGCAATTGGTCTGGTCCAGTCTTCCATTCTCCACCCAAAGAGCCACAGAAGCTGGTCTGTTCCCTCTGTCCGAGCAGCCTTCGGCTATCAACCACACAGCTGCCAGGGCAACTTTCTTTCTTTCTTTCTTTTTTAAAGATTTATTTATTTATGATGGACAGAGAGAGATTGAGAGAGAGAAAGGCAGAGACACAGGAGGAGGGAGAAGCAGGCTCCACGCCGGGAGCCCCACGTGGGACTCGACCCCGGGACTCTAGGATCGCGCCCTGGGCCAGGGCAACTTTCTTAAAGGTAAGTGGTTCCCCTCCCTAAAATGGAGAGTCCATGCTTCTTAGGGGTCTGGTGGGCCTCCATAACCCTCTCACCTTACCTCTCCAAGCTCGAGGCACTTGAGAAATATACACAGAGCTGGTCAGGCTCCTGCCCCACGGTTGGCCGTTTGCTCTTGTGCATGCCCCACCTCCCTGCCCTTCACTTGTCAAATACCTCCTCGCCCTTCGAGATCAGCTTCAGAGCAGCTCCTCCAGATGCCCTAGGCCCTCCGCTAGACCCCACAGCACCCTCGCTTCTTTCAGCACCGGCACCCACCATGCTGAATTGCCAGTGCCTGCACATTTGCTCTTTCTCCCTCAAGACTGAACTCCATTTAGCCTGAAAAAGTGCTTTATATGTTCTCTAGTCCCAGCACAGTGTCTGGAGCATATTAGGTGCTCAATGAAAGTTTACTATCCTGAACCAATCATACCATAAAACCTAACTACCCTTTAGTACATTGTTTCCATGGAAAAATTGTGTTCCAAGTTCTGCTTGGCCTGTTGGGGACACGGCTTGCCCATTCACAGTCCCAGGGACAAATGTTGGTCCATTTGGCATGTCGTATCCTGTGCTGTGCCTCCCATCCAACCATTCCCAGGCAGTGTCACAGGGTCAGCGTGGAACCACCATCAGATTAAAGCTGGAGAGTCCAGTTGGGTTTGCCCCTACAGTCTCACTCACGGGGGGATGAGAGTCCCAAGGGACCTCAAGATGGTTTTTTGCCAGATGGTGGCTCATGGTCCTGGGACATTATCCCTAAGGTCAACTACAAAGGATTCAAGTTGACCCTAACCCTAATCCATGCATGCTTTGCAGAAAGTCAGGCTCCTGAGCACAAATATTCAAATCTTGTTTTCTCCACAGAGAAAATAAATTCACTTATAAAGAGTTTTTTAAATAAATAAATAATAAACCAGTATTATTGGCTACTGCTGCACCATACCCAATACCAGCACTACCTGGAAGTGTGAGCCACATCACCCTGAATGCATGGCCACAGCACTGAATATGCTGCCTCGCTGGGTCAGAAAGAGGCATCCTCTACAACTCTTCTCTGGTTCTTCTGATTATCAAGAAGAAAGCTTCAGGGATGCCTGGGTGGCTCAGTGGTTTGAGCTTCTGCTTTGGCTCAGGGCATGATCCTGGGGTCCTGGTATCAAATCCCACATTGGGCTCCCTGCAGGGAGCCTGCTTCTCCCTCTGCCTCTGTCTCTGCCTCTCTTCTGTCTCCCATGAATAAATATATAAAATATTTAAAAAAGAAGAAAGAAGAAGAAGAAGAAGGAGGAGGAGGAGGAGGAGGAGAAAGCTTCAGCTGGGGACTAGGGTGTCATTTAGCACTTCTCTCCCACATCCTCATTTCACTTTTTTAAGGAATCAAGAGCAAGTTTCAGACTCGGAGTCAAAAGTTAGATTTCAATACCCATCAATTTCAATGTCCTTATGTTTACAGTTATCTGCAATTTGTTAAGAAGTGAGATTTCAATTTGTGAGAAGTGAGATTTTTCCCTGACAGAGGTGAATCAAGTTTCCTTTTTGAAATACATTTATTCAAGGTTTTAAGTGACTTAAGGACAAATATTGGTTTTAAGTGATTTGACCAAGGACAGATATGCTAGCACCGGTGGTAACGGGGCAAAGGGAGAAATCATGGCAGGGACACTCAGATGGCAGAAGCTAGGGAGCTAGGGAGTGTCCCCAGTTTATATAGCAAATTTTCAGGGAGGTACAATAACTCAGACACTTCATTTGAAGATCTGGAAATTCAGTTCTCTTATGACATCCCAGATCACTTGTCAGCTGTCCCTGAATATGGAATCTCCACATTGGAAAATAAGGAAAGCTCAGAAGCACATATCTCCTTTGTAATGGGATTAGGGGGAGGCAATAAATCATATAAAATGGGCTGGGGGGAGTACTGAGCCAAGTCACAATGGCCTGAAGGCAGAGAAGGTGGAAAGTAATTTTCCATTTGTAGAGAGGCAACCTTTAGGAAAGCAAGGAGATGAAGAGTCAACCCCAATCATAGGAAAAAAATGTCCTCAAGGAAGTGGAGGCAGCGTGTGGGAACTGTCAAAGATGCTGGAAAAGAAGGGAGAAATATCAGAGGGGAAGGACAGGCCAGAAGCAAGCCTGTGTTGCTTGTTTCGGGGGGACATGAGCCAGTCTATAAACCTAGGGGAAAATAAGATGGAGAAAGTGAGCCAGAAAAGGATGAGAAGGCATGGTCCCAGAGCACCTGCTGGCACCTAAATCTGCCCAGCTATGGGATCAGCAAGCTGGTCTAGGATTGGGGGATCAGGGCTCCAGCTCAACATGCCACAGCTCCCTTGTTAGATTCTGGAACTCTGTGGGTCCACGCCTAGCCTCCCAGCTGCTCTCCCAAGCTCTGGGGGAGATTGGGGCCCATACTTATGAGTGTTTTCAGAGCCCCGGGCAGTAATTTGCCTAGACAGGACACTGGATCTCCATTATGCCAACGAGGCACACCCTCTTAATGGTTCAATGATCTCCTCACTGGAGACCATGCTGAAATTTCTTTATTAGAAGGACTTAGGAGCAATTCTCTAGTTGGACGAGGGATGCCATTACAGTTTATATAAAGAGTAGGAAATCATTGTCCACTTCACAACTGGAGGGAGAGCATCGGAGGGGCCCTCTATTCCTTGGGCTGTTTATGGATGACATGCAAGCAAATGCAAAGTACCCAAACCCCAAGTCCTGAGGCCTCAGGATAGGAAGGACCTCCTGTGAAGAAGGGATCTTCTCTACCAGGTTCTCCAGCGTTTCCCAGCCCATCTCCATCAAGACTCAGCTGCCCATAAGGGATCCCTTCACACTGAGGAATAGGACCAATAACAGTTAGTGAGTCTGCGTGTTTAACAGATTGCACCCTTAAGAAACCAGGTAGCCTTCAGGGGTACCTGGGTGGCTCAGCAGTTGAGCGTCTGCCTTCGCCTCAGGGTGTGATTCCGGGGTTCTGGGATTGAGCTCTGCATCGGGCTTCCCGCAAGAAGCCTGCTTCTCCCTCTGCCTGTGTCTCTGCCTCTCTCTCTCTCTCTCTCTGTCTCTCATGAATAAATATATAAAATCTGAAAGAAAGAAAAAGAAAGAAGAAAGAAAGAAAGAAAAGAAAGAAAGAAAGAAAGAAAGAAAGAAAGAAAGAAAGAAAGAAGAAAGAAAGAAAGAAAGAAAGAAAGAAAGAAAGAAAGAAAGAAAGAAAGAAAGAAAGAAAGAAAAAGAAAACACAGCCTTCAGAAAACAGCAGGCTGAACACACAGGATCTTCTCCTCCTGTAGGTAGAGGGGGGAAGAAACCCAGACCCACAGAGAGAATGAGCTAGAGAAAAGACTTCATTAAATTCCTTGATGAAAGCCCACGGACAAGTGCTTCCTTTTGAAGCAGGATGCAAAAAGTCATCGGCAAGAACAGAGATGGAGTCTCTCTGATTCTTAAATGTGGACTAGATCTCTGAGGAGCCCTGCAACACAAAAGACACACAAATAGGAAAAATGGTCAATTCAAAAAATAGTTTCCCTCAGCCCTTCCTCATCTTCCCCTGATCCCCATTAAAAAATTCTCTAATCAGTACCTTCAGATAGAAACAAGGCATTGTTTCTATCAGATCCAAGCAGCAAGAATAGGACACCATATTAAAAAAAATAGAGCAAACAGACAAAAGTGATCTTTAAAAGCTTAGAAAATTATTGTCAAAATATATGTATCTTTCAAACAATGGTTGTAGGATGAAGCAAAGGAACTCTCCCCACACAGAACAGGAAAGCAAAAGAAGAGCCATGAGGGCTCATGCCAGGCACCCAGCTCCCATTTGCAGCCTGCTAATACCAAGTTTACTTTCTAGGCCCCCTTTCTTAGAGGTTATTTGAAGTACTGTAGTCAAACAAGGGTATCAATCATGTAAGAGAAAGACAAGGGGCCAGGACACAGGGAGTGGATCAATCCACAAGATCAGAGCTGAGAAGTCCCCGGGCAGGGGCAGAGCGGGGGGCAGGGCCCACTGTGCAGCAACCCTGCAGAAAGCCAGTCAGGACTGGAGCATGAGGGTGAAGAATTTCAGGAGGGAAGTCTCTGAAAAATGAGAGGGTGCAAGCTCAGTTACACAGTGTGATAGGGTGTTTAGAAATACTTTGTGGTAAACTTATTATGGGGGGAAACTGGGGATATGATACTGGCGTATACTACAAAAAGGAAGGAAGGAAAGAAGGAGGGAAGGAAGGAAGGATGTAAACTACAAGAGGAAAAAAGAACAAGGAAGACAGCCTCCAAACATGTAACAGACCAAATTAAAGCATTATTTTGAGCAACTGGCACCATTTGAAAAAAAAATGCTAGAAATACTTAATTTTGAATGGCTCAGGAGCGATGGCATTAGAAACTTGGACAAGAAAGACAAATCAACAGCATGTTGCTGGCCTTGTGGTGAACAACACTTCCAGATTATGATGTCATAAATGCTATGTGATGGATTTTGTCTTTTAGAATCAACCCACAGTCAAATTATGAAAAGTTCCACTGTGGTTAAAGAACTGAATACAAACATCGACCTTCACAATGTAAAAGTGAAGGCACAGCTGACAAGACAGGATGAGCTGCTGGGGAGCAGGCAGTGCCACAGTCCTCCTCTTACAAAAAAAAAAAAAAAAAAAAAATCAAGAGATGTCATCTGCCGGAACTAAGCAAGAAATAGAGATCTGGGTGTTCAGAGGAATGGGGTATGGAGAATGGGAAGGATAAACAGATTAAAGCTTCAATCTATTATTTCAGGTAAGTCAACAGACAGTGTATGCAAAAGTCCTCTGAATTTGATAAACCAAGACACATTGTGATACACATGTTACATAGGCATAATCACCAGAAGAGAAAAAAGTAAATACAATAAAAATGGTCACATATGAGAAGTCCGGCTGAGAACAGGAAGAGATAGAGCACGTCAGGCTCCCTGCGGGGAGCCTGTTTCTCCCTCAGTGTCTCTGCCTCTCTCTGTGTGTCTCTCATGAATAAATAAATAAAATAAAAAGTCTTTTAAAAAATAAGAAAATGCTGTTCGAGAAAAAAATTAAAGACTTTAATTATAATTTGTTTATGGGGCAGCCCCGGTGGCTCAGTGGTTTAGTGCTGCCTTCAGCCCAGGGCGTGATCCTGAAGACCCGGGATCGAGTCCCGCATTGGGCTCCCTGCATGGAGCCTGCTTCTCCTTCTGCCTGTGTCTCTGCCTCTCTCTCTCTCTGTCTCTAATAAATAAGTAAAATCTTCAAAAAAAAAAAAAAAAACTTGTTTATGGGTGCCTGGCTGGTGCAGTTGGTAGAGCGTGCAACTCACGCAGTTGGTAGAGCATGCAACTCAAGCCCCACAATGGGTGTGGAGCCTCCTTAAAATAAATGAATTAATTAATTGGGAAATATGTATATTTAAAAGATAAAATGGATCAAAATAGTTATTTTTTGGCATTATAGCAAAATATGAGTCTCTACATTTGAAACGGTACTGCACTAGTGTTGTATCAGTGCTAATGCCCTGATTTTGATCCTTATAAGTATGGTAATGTAAGAGAATTTCCTTGTCTTTAGGAAACAAACACTGAAGCACTTAGCAATGGACAGGCATTGCACATACAACTTTCAAACAGTCCAGAAAATGACAGTTCTGTGTGTGTGTGTGCAGGAGAGAAAGTGGTAGAACATCGATGACTGAGAAATCTGAGCAAAGGCATGTATTAGTCTGCGAGGGCTGCTGTAACAAAGTACCACACACTGCGTGGGGTGGGAGGTGGCTTTCTTTCTTTCTTTCTTCTTTCTTTCTTTCTTTCTTTCTTTCTTTCTTTCTTTCTTTTTTCTTTCTTTCTTTTTTAAAGATTTTATTAATTTATTCATGAGAGACACACAAAGAGAGGCAGAGACATGGGCAGACGGAGACGCAGGTTCCCTATGGGGAGCCCGATGTGGGACTCGATCCCAGAACCTCAAGATCATGCCCTGAGCCAAAGGCAGATGTTCGACTACTAAGCCACCCAGGTAGAGGAAGAGGGGGGCTTTCACAACAGAAATTTATCTTTCGACTATTCTGGAGACTGGGCGTCCAAGATCAAGGTACCTGCAGGGCTGGTTCCTTCTGGGGCTGTGAGGCAGACTCTGTTCCAGGCGTCTCCTCCAGCTTCTGGCAGTTTCTGGCCTCCCTCCGCTTCTTGGTACATCACCCCGATCTCTGCCTTCGTGTTCTCACGGCAATCTCCCTGTGTGTGTGAACTGTCCAAATCCCCCCTATTTTTTTTAATATTTTATTTATTTATTCATGAGAAACACACACAGAGAGACACAGAGAGAGAGGCAAAGACACAGGCAGAGGGAGAAGCAGGCTCCATGCGGGGAGGCTGACGTGGGACTCGATCCTGGGTCTCCAGGATCACACCGTGGGCCGAAGGTGGCACTAAACCACCCGGGCCACCCCAAATCTCCCCCTATTTTATATGAACACCAGTCATATTGAATGAGGGGGTCTACCCTACTCCAGGATGGCCTCATCTTAGTTTAACCAATAAATATGCAACGACCCTAATTCCAAATGGTGTCATATTCTGAGGCATGGGAAGGGGGATGGTAAGGAATTCAACCTATCTTTTTTGGTGGGGGATACAATTCAACCTGTCACAAGGACATAATGGAGTTCTTTGTACTAAAAACTTTTCTGTAGGTCTAAAATTATTTCAAAATTAAAAGGTTTTTGTTAAGGATAAATGGAAAGGAGCTCTAAGAAGGGACTGAAGGGGAGGGTGTACAGAGGACAGCATGATCGGAGAAGCCTTCTCCGGCCCTTGGGGTTCTAAAAGCCCCCCAGGGAGGCAGTTGCTGAGAGGCACCTAAGGAAGGTGACAAAGTCCCCATGCCCCAAGAACAAAGAGAGTCTCCTACCCCTGCCCCTGCAGTGATGGACTCAGGTCCTTAAAGTGGAGGCTTACTCAGGATTTGGGTCAAGAACATGAACCAATTTTTTTCCCGTTTGAGGCAAGCATATAGCAGGGTGTCCTTGCCCAGCATCTCAATAGATGCTAGTGGTGGTTAATTAGAAGAATGTTGCTAAACAAAGACGCTAAATAATTGTGTGTTTCACAGAATTTTATTCCTTAACTAGTATCTCTTAAAAATAGCATACTCCATATGAGAGTTTTCCGTTTATTCAAATCATGTCTGAGAAGCAGCACATTTGCACAGCAATACTTCATTGACGAGGAGGAGGATGGGGATGGTAGGTACTTCCCAGAGTATGAACCGGGTGAGGGAAAGCCCCAACCTGCCAGCCTCAGGCAGCTCATATCTGAGCCACCCAGATCTTCTCTTCTAATGCCTCCAGAGATGGGACCCAGCAGCCATCCCGTGTGGCCCACCCCAGCCTCTGTCCCATTCTCCTGCAGTACAGAAACCAGTAAGGCGGCATCTTCCTAGCTAGAAGCTTCCAAACTTGAGAAGCACCATCAAGCCAATCCAGGTGTCCATGTACTGATTCAATGTCCACATGTGCCAGGACTATGCTGACCAGCCTCCAGGAAAGCATCACTGGACCCTCTCTGTGACCCTCACCCTCCTTTTGGTTGGAGACAACCTGCAGTCCCCAAACCAGCCTCACAGAGTCATTCTCCAGCCTTATGCACCTTGCTGGGCCCCCTAGACAACCACATAAATTGGAAAGGGCACCAAATAGGATTTCTACTTCTGGCTGTGCCGCTAACCCACTGCAAGATTCTTGGGGAATTAATTCAATCTCAGATCCCTAATCTGTAAAATAATTAGGTTGAGTCAGATGCTGGGAATTAACACACATTTTCACATCTAGTGACCCAACTGGGGATGAGTCTCTAAGAAGATTCTAACTGACGGGGAAGAGAGCAAGAGGACAACTTCCCAGCTTGAATGGGCCCTACTTGTTTTAATCCCACTCAGGGAACTGGAAGGTCCATGCTAGACTTCTCCTGATAGCACTATATTCAGTCATATTCATCATGGGTCTATTAAGACCCCATGATCTTTTTTGTTCCCTCTCATTCATGGTTCTTTTTGCCTCCATCCTTTGCTGCAGTGATTTTTCACCAACTATTCACCAAAAGCCCAAATAGCGCTGAGATGTGAATTTTGCACATTTATTCCAACTTGAACATAATCTCTTTTCTTGAAAGCTGTCCAAGGTACCAAGCAGATGTCTTTCCTCGATGGGGTACCAAATGAGGGAAAATGAAGGTACAGATCACAGGACCTCAAGAGATAAAGCCTCTGAGGCCTGGTGTCCAGGAAGCCTTCCTCAGTCCAAGGAGGAGTGAAACAGGCCAATGGGTGTGGGGGATTCAGACGAGAAGGGTGAAAAGCAGGGGCAGGAAAAATGCATAAGTGAAGAGATGTTGGTGGGGCAGGGGGATGCCCATCTGAGGAGCAGCCCAGTCAGAACGTGAGGACCCAGGGTGGAGTGCCAAGGGAGGGCTGTTGCCCTACTTCTCATAAGTGCCCCTATACTCATTGCAATTTCACACACACACACACACACACACACACACACACACACCATCCACCACCTCCAGCTCCCCAGGGGAAGGAGTACTCTGGGCCAATCAATAAATTCCAGCCCCTTGGCATGGTGACTGGTTCAGAGATGAGCATGTGATCTAGGTTGGAATCACTCAGAATGAACCTCAGGACAGTGCAGGGACCAAGAAGTGAATCTCCCTGTTGCTGCTGTCGTCAGGACAACGGATCTGCTGCCCATGCTGGGAGAGCAGGAGGCTAACCCTGACGAAGCGGGGCAGGAGCTGAGTCCTGCTAGCATATTGACTCGTGCCATGCCTGAAAGCAGCACCACACTGCTCCTGCAATCACACGGGCCACTACGGTGTGAGTCTCCGTGTGCATATGCATCGGTTCTGCTCACTGTCGCTCAGAACCAAAAGAATCGTCAAGGACACAGCCGTAAGCTCAGACCAAAGAGGAGAGAAAGCGCTAGACCAGGGTGTTAGAGAAACCTGGCCTCAGATGCTGGCACCACCACAGGGCAGCTGCGTGAGTCTGAATAAGCCACTTGGGTGCCACAAGCCCCAGCTTCCTCATCTACAAAGCGAGCATAATTCACGAGCTGATGTATGTGGAAAGGGAGGCTCCGTGAACATTGGTAGAATCTGTGGCACTTGTACGTGATGCTGTGGGAGACACTGCAGCACTCCGGGCAGAGAACTCGCTCTAAGGAAAGCGTGCGTTATGTTCATCAGCCTGGGCACGGTACAGGCTGCAGAGGGAATGATGCCCGCCCAGGGAGCCCGTCGCATAGCGCCCTCCAGCTGGAGAAGAGACCACGCACCCCTGGGTGTGGTAGCAGATGTTGGGTAGAGAGCTAGAGCCCAGGCCTCTTTCACACCACGGACCGTGCCTGCCACAGGGTGCTGAGGACGAAGTCACCTGCACCTCCACCACCTTTCCCCCAGTAAAATAGATAAACGACCCCTACCCTCTTTCTCTGGGACTGGGCAGAGAATTAACTATGAGCTCTACAAACTACTTTGTACTCCTCGTGGAAAAGCTGCGAGGTAGCTATAAGGGGTGATTAATTTTATGTCTCTAAATGTCTCGGTATCATTTGCCAAAATGATGATTTATTATTTAGACAACCTTTATATTTCCAAGGGGCTTTAAAATCATTTATAGTGGAGAATGAAATAAAACTGATTAGGGCCCTGAAAAACAGGAGTGGTGACGAGATGCACAAGGAGCTGGGGGTTATTTATCCAGAACCAGGGAAGGCAGATGAAGGACACAGCAAGCATCGTCAATTACATGCAAAGCAGTACTGCTGAGGAGAGGCCCATGTCTGGCCCATGTGAGATGAGGGGGAAAGAAGTGAGGAAAAAAGACTGCAATGCATCCGGACTGGTTTAGGCTAGACATCAAAATGATAGCAGGAAGAACTTCCTAAATGTATACGGCTTCTAAGCTATGCATCTGAAAACGTTTTCCAGCACCTTCTATGTTATAATACTATCTGGGAGAAAATACAATATAGAAAGACAATACAGATATAGTCAGAGAATGACCATATTCTTCAAGGAATGACAGAGGATGAAAACCATGGTAGAAAACTGGGAGGCGAACGCATTATTTCCTTAAGGGAGAAAGAGTCAATACTGTGTGCCATGAGCCAAGCCATGGTGGAAGGTGGAGACTGGGGTATATTTACACACAGAGGAAAGTAGAGATGGCCCGGAGACACCATGGGTTGAGCAAGAACCACCAAATCTCTTTTCCTCCTTAAAAGTCTTCCTAGGCCACCAGATGATGGTGTATCTGGATCTCAGTAAAGCACTTCATGAAATGGCGGATCAGCTGGAAAGCTCTGGGCAGAGACAAGTACAAATTGGTGGATTCGCAGCTGTAAGAGCAGTAGCCAAAGAGGGCCCAGTGGAAGCAGCATCTCCTGTGAGATTTCACAGGCTCTGCTCTCTTTGGCATTTTCAGCAACCACTTGGATGAAACCCTGCAAGGGACACTCATCCAATCTCAATTGCTGGGATGCTCATCCAAAACCAACCTGATGAAATGAACAGTCCTGCATGCTTAGGTTCAAAATGATCCCATCAGAGCTAGAATAGATCTGGCTTGATGGGCAGTGACGTTGCCAAACTGCAGACCCATCGCCAAGCTTATAGAGTTGACTGACAGATGATCCCCACACCTCCACTGTGCCTTCCTCAGAGTAGGATTCCCCAACAGACAGGCCACCGACTGTTCCTTTTGGGATCGAAGGTGTGAAGCCTTGAACCCTAGGGCCCGTGCCAGGAGCAGTCACCTGCCCCTTTGGTCACTGACCTGGAGCCTGCCTGGCTTCTGCCTCATGACAGCTTCAGGTGATGGCTTGTGTCCCTTTGATCTGTCATCTCCTGTTATCTACTGTTTGTAACAGATCACCCTGAGATATAGTGGCTTGAGGCGATAACATGTTAGTCCTCCTCACAGTTCTGCAGGTTGACTGGGCTCAGCTGGGTAGTTCTCACTTGGGGTTGCTCAGAACATCGCAGTCAATGTTGGTAGAAGCTACAGTCATGAAAGCTCTTCCCAGTTTGGTAACCAAATGGCCCATTCACAAGGCTGGCAGGTGTGCTGGCTGGCATTATGGGAGCTCACCTGGGGCTGTCAACTGCAGTCCCTCCATGGACCTCTCCATGTGGCTTGGGCATCTTATACCATGACAACTGGGTTCCCGGAGTGAGCGTTCTAGGAGCAGAGTGCCAGAGACCCAGCTGGAAGCTGTGAGGCTGCCTATGACCTAGCTTCAGATGTCCCAGAACTTCTGCCACATTTTATTGGTTGAGTGAGTCACCAAAACCAGTCCAGACTCAAGGCGAGAGGCAGGAGACTACGCTGGCACAGGCCCATTGGTGAAGAGCAGGTGGGATGGCGGATACTGTTGTAGCCATTTTTGAACAATCATAATGGGCCACAGGTTTGAAAACATGAAGCACCACGATGAAGCTTGCAGCTGGCAAGGGCAAGGGGACACAGCTGCTGTGTGTCACACCCTGCAAGCCCCAGACCTAGACTCTTTAAGTCCAAGGTATACCAACCAGCAGTCAGCCCCAGCATGTTCAACACCTGGTCCTCACCTGCCGATCTCCTTCCAGAAACCCACTTGCCTCCCGGCACTCGAGCCCCAGCAGGTCCTGTCGCACTGCCATCCCGACCCTGGCACATCATGTCAACAGGAATTAACAGCCTCACCGCGCTGGACACACAAAGAACCAACCAGCACTCAGTGGAATGCAAGAACCCAGTATTATAACAGTAACAACAACAACAACAAAGTATGGTTCTTTTTGCAAATATTCGAAGAAAACATTCAGGGAAATCATGTTTGTTTTGGCTTATTGTGTGAGTTTGCAAGGTGAAGAATTCAATGGTTCATAAAGCTCATGTATTTGCTTCAAGTGTCAGTGCTTTTAAAAAGCAGCAGCAGGTGCTGGGGGAAGGGTGGACGGAAGGCCTTCAGCATCTGTGCGAACAGCTCACGTCTGACATCCTCTCCCCCATGGCTCCCCACTACCCTTGCCTGCTGTCTCTCTGCTGTTGAAGGCATCTGTCTGTGACATCATAGCCTGTTGCCATAGAAATTGATGCTATCACCGACTTCTGATTTCAGGCAATAGAATTTCTTTGTATTTACAATTTCCTAAGAGGATATCGGTGTGGATCTTCCTATGTATGATGTTCGTTCAGTGGGACACTTGGCAGTTCCCTGAGTATTCATTCGGTTCCCTGTCAATGATCGCCTCGTGGGAATAGTAGAAAGAACCTGCCTTTCCTTTGGCCAAACTAGTTCTCAGTTTCCTGGTCCATAAAATGGAAATGAGGAGACTGAGCCTTTGGGTTACTGCAAAGCATACATGAGGGTTAGGTGTTGTAGCATCTGGGGCAAGGCAGGTGCTCAGCAGGCAAGTCTTCTCTTCTCTGAACAGCCCTCCATGCCCACTCGCACCCCAAGCTGACTTAAAGAGCATGTGTGGCCCATTTTGGCAGGTGCTTCTTTTTTTTATTAAAGATTTTATTTATTTCTTCATGAGAGACACAGAGAGAGACAGAGGCAGAGACACAGGCAGAGGGAGAAGCAGGCTCCATGCAGGGAGCCCGACGTGGGATTCGAGCCTGGGAATCCGGTATCACGCCCTGAGTCAAAGGCAGGTGCTCAACTGCTGAGCTACTCAGGCGTCCCTTTGCAGGTGCTTCTGCCCAGAAAGGGCCACATGAAGCAGCAAAAGGTCATCTTCAGCCCCACTCTACCTCCTCGACTTCCCTCCCTCTTTCTCTCCATCCCTTCCTCTACCCTTACCTTCCTTCCTTTCTTCCCACACCCCATAGTCCAGAGCCTGACCCTTCTTTAGTCTAGAAAGATCTCTCTCCCACCATCCCAAGCACTCACCTTCTAGCCCCGGTGACCCCATCTGAGAAGTCTCCAGAAGCCCTGGATGCTGAAGACAGCCTCTGTGGATTACAAGGAGCTTTCCTCCAGCCAAGAGTCAAACACTACCATTCCCCCACCCCCAACCCAGACTGCTACAGAAATGTGCTGGGTTTTTTCTGGAAATATCTTGCTCCTTCCAGTTCTGAAGTCCAGAGTGACCCCCTCCAGCCTTTCCCTTCTGTGCAAACTTGGCCCATTCCACTTACCACACTCATAGCTCACAGAAGACACTTCTCTTCTGGGAGACGCTGGCCTGTCCTTGTTTTCTGGACACTTCTCTCTGAATTTCCTTCCTCCATTAAGGAGGCAGGTGAATTGTGTACACCAGTTCACACCTTCTCCTGAGATGTAATAGCTTTTAAGCAAAAGCAATCAGTCATCTGAGAGGCCACAGGCCCAGGAGCAAGCTACTCAAGCCTTTCAACCTAGTGTCTGGAAACGTGCAGGGTGAAAGGAACTAGGAAACCAGGTGGTCTCAGGGACAGGAGCGGTGGACCAGTCCACCCGCCGAGGGCACTTCTGCTTCCCTTTTGGCCAGATCTGAGGCAAGGGTGCAAGTCCCGCTGAGAAATCAGCTCAGTATGATCCTTGGTTAGACCATCTGGGTTCATTTATGCCAAGTCAAAGCTATAATCTGCTACCCCAATTCCCACAAACCATCCCACCGCTCCTGAGAAGACACAAGGTGATTGGAACAAAAAAAAATTTTTAATAGCAAAAAGTATGCTATTTTAAAACAGAAGGGTCCCTGATGTAATCTAGATCTGTCATCTTTGCAAAATGAGGTGAAATTAAAAAGGAACGTGCTCTGGCGTTGGATGGTTCATCAGAACAAGACAGCAAGAGGCCAGAGAGGTCTTGCTCACAAATCGTGTGTCAGAATATCCTACACCTTAAAATAAGAATCATGGGCATTGGGATCCCTGGGTGGCGCAGTGGTTTGGCGCCTGCCTTTGGCCCAGGGCGTGATCCTGGAGACCCGGGATTGAATCCCATGTTGGGCTCCCGGTGCATGGAGCCTGCTTCTCCCTCTGCCTGTGTCTCTGCCTCTCTCTCTCTCTCTCTCTGTGTGTGTGTGTGACTATCATAAATAAATAAAAATTAAAAAAAAAAAAAAGAATCATGGGCATTCCTGAAGGGTCAGAGCAAGGTCTTGACTTTAGGGAGCAAATCCTTTCACAGTGGGAACAAGAAAGGACTCCCACATGGCAGCTAGCGCCCCCGCCCCCACCGTCCTGCACATAGCACCGGCCTGTAACAGCTCAGCTCACCTGTAGCCGGGTCCGAGCCAAAGGCCGTCAGTGTCAGAGCAGAGAGATGCCAGGGCCCGGGAGCCTAGGCCACAGGGTGTCTGCAGAGTATGTGCATGCCTGTGGCATAGTGGGGACACGGTCTGTGGGGACCCGGAGACCAGGTTCCAGGCTGGAGGGCAGTGGGAGAGAAAGGGGGTGTCTCTGCCAGCTGAAGCACCCCTTTTATACCCAGCATACATTCCTCAATTCCAGAAGTGGAACAGGGAGACCTCCCAGCTCCTCTGCACATTCCCAGACAGCACCAGGCCTTAGGGGCCTCCTCTTCCTCCATTTTAACACTGTCTCAATTTCCATGTCACCAATGTTCTCCAGGATATACCATCTAGGAGGGGCTCCTCTGCTCTTAGTGGCCTCAAATTCCGACCCCCACAACCACTGTGTCCCACACAGCTGCCACAAACGAAGGGAGAACCAGAAGGGCTGGACTCCAGGGGCGTGACAAGTAGTGCAAGCTGCCCAGCCTCCCAGTTTCCCCAGTTTCACAGTGCCCACCTGGGGCCTCTTCCTCCTAGGAGGAACACGTTCCTATTTGCATTCGAACTTTGCACACCCAGAGAGTCCTCAGAGAAAGAGATGCAGGCACCTACCAGAACAATCACAGAGCCAGGCTTGGGAATGGTTGTCTTTTTCTGAATTTTGTTTTCTTATGTTATTATAGGCTCACCTTAGAGTACTTTAGGTTTCTGGATTTCACATGTTTTCTCCTGTCTGTTTGGGTTTACCCTTTTATTCCATCGTTATTTCTATCCCTATCTTTTCTCTGTACTTGAGCCATTTTCACTTTTCACAAATTCTTTTACACAATTAAACTCCCTGGTTTTGGGGTCCCTGAGTGGCTCAATGGTTGAGTGTCTGCCTTTGGCTCAAGTCATGATCCTAGAATCCTGGGATTGAGTCCTGCATCGGGCTCCCCACAGGAAACCTGATTCTCCCTCTGCCTATGTCTCTGTGTCTCTCATGAATAAATAAATAAAATCTTTTTTAAAAATTTAAAAATTAACTCCCTGGTTTTTACCACTTTATTATCATTTTTTTAAATTCCTCTACATGCCTAAGTCTAATGCTTTTCCTTAATTTTTAAAATCCGTTCTCCCTTTCAAAGCTTATGGGACTTTTGTTCCCTCTACCCAGCCGCAGAACAGCAGGTGCAAATGTTGGGAGACAGGAGGAAGCGCGGGAAGTGCCAGGAAGAGAGGAGGCAGCCAGGGTGGGGGGTGCACTGCAGGCGCCCAGGCAAACAGAAATAAA
Organism: Canis lupus familiaris; assembly: GCF_011100685.1. Taxonomy (NCBI): domain Eukaryota; kingdom Metazoa; phylum Chordata; class Mammalia; order Carnivora; family Canidae; genus Canis; species Canis lupus. The sequence goes on along the minus strand of NC_049244.1, from coordinate 32,029,831 downwards.
TACAAAACAACACCAAGAACTTGCTGTTGGAGAAGTGCTTCGCCCTTAATTATTCTCATCACTTCTCTCTGTGTTGGAATAATGTGGATAATTTTTGGCTCTGTGATCAGAGAGCCCAGCCTCCATGATGTGAAAAGTCAGGTATCTCTTCCTTCACCTCATCAAGGCAGCCAGTTTCTGGTCCAAGGGAATGCTCTCTAAATGCTGGCAGAAGGAGGGAAGGACAGGGAAGTAGGGAGAGAAGAAGCAGGGATTTTTCTAGCCCTCTTTGTGAATAGGCCTCCCCTGAGGGCAGGGAGGCATCCCCTGTCCTACAGAGGGGCTGTGGTGCACAGCAGGGACACTGTCACCTGCCCTCTAAAACCAGCACCCTCTTCCTCACTCGGCTTCTCAGCTGTATCTGGATGGGACCACTGAACAGAGGAAAGGATGCATCACCTCGGGGGTGAAGGACATAGGAACGGGGTGTCTTCTCCTTCATGGGCCCCTGAATGATGGGATGGGCCAGAGCTCCCGCTGGCCTCATTGGCCTGTGTTATGAGGAAGAAATACACTTTATCTTATTGGATAACACATATGGAGCCGGTTGTTACAGCAATTAGCTGACATCGGCCAAATCGGAAATTGGCACCAGGGGTATCCATCTGTCCTCTGAGCTGGGCCCATCCCAGCAAGGCGCAGGGCAGGAGGCTGGGGTGGCAGCACCAGGGTAGGTAAGGAGGCAACCGTACTCCTGGCTGCCCATCACTGGGAAGCACAGAAGAAGGGCAGAAAGATAAGAGAAGCAGGGCCGCGGGTAAAACCAGTCCTAGGGCAGCCACCCTGCCCACCAGGGGGAGCTACGAGGCCAATGTCTATGCAGCCTGCAGTGGGTACGGAGTGGAGACTCAGACTCCCCAAGCAGAACCCCTACACTACAAGCCTTGGAGGAGAAGGGAAAGAAAGAGCACAGGAAAGAAAGCACTGTACATACCCAGCACCGTAGTGGCACAGACATATATTATCTTATACTGAAATCCCCGTACGGAGGTATTACTCATTCCATTTTGCCAAGGTCGAGATGACTGCCCAAGACCCACACCTCAAGAGTGGCCCAACTGCTCAAGAGAGGTGCTCAAGAGAGCAGATGGGCACCTGCTCTCTGAGACCACCCAAGGAGCACCATTCTATGTCCTTCATGGTGTTGGAGGAGGTCACTGAGAGGACCTGACCGCTGACTGACCCACGAGTTGGACCTGGGCAGTGGAGGATCTTTTCCCCTCCTCCCCTGCCTTTGGGTACACATTGCCCGCGTCCCCACTGTGGAAGCCATTTTCAAGGACATAGGCTTGAGACAGCAATATGCTGTTGAGGCTACCCGGATGGTAAGCATGACTGAACTCTGTTAAGGCCTCTTAAATAAACATTTAAGATTCTGGTGGAGAAAAAAAAAAAAAAAAGATTCTGGTGGAGATCTAAGAGTCTTGTGGCGCCCAAGATAGGCCTCGTACTGAAGCACCCTTATTACACCTGCCACCTACCGATCTGGAGTGGTCTGTCTCTTTCTTCCATCTCTGTGCCCTCCTAATGGGGCCTAGTTTGCAAACCAACACTTGGGAAATGGGGAGTAACTGTGGGGCACACACCCTGCCTGCCCGTGCCAGTCTGCACAAGGCACCAATCCATAAACACGAGGCACCAATCCATAAACACCAATCCATAAATTTTTTGGATCCAAAAAATCCAAATCCAGCCCCAATAGGCCTGAGGAAGCACAGAGAGGATGGACACACTCCAAATGGAAAACCCCAATTTAGTACAGAAATGTAAGACAGAGTTGTGCTGATGCCTATCCAGCTCCCATTTCTCTGTATTCAGTGAGGGGTTCACCTCTGCATCTAGCAAAACTCCCAACTGGCAAAGCATTCTCCTGTCTGCTATTCCATGTACAGATTCATTTCTATCCTGTCCACATGACCAGTTCTGCTCATAAACTGACCACCAGGCATCTCATGGTAGTCTGAAGAACGAATCTGCCCCCACTTCTCACCTCCGCCCCATTTCCAGCCAGGATGCCTGTTACCCTCTGCTCCTCAGCCTCTGATCAGCCCCCTACTAACCCTAAAACACAGTCCTACCTGAGGAGAGGGCAGGTGCCTGGAGGGTTCTTGGGGAACCATAGCACTGTCCTCAGCAGTATGGTCATACCATGCTTGGGTTGCCTATTGCAAGCCAAGGGAACCCCCCACCCCCAACTGGCTGGTTGCCTGTCAGGTTCTTAAATATGGCACCAGGGACTTCCAATCTCATTACCCAAGAGCCAGCCACAGGTTCCACCGCCTGTGGAATGACAAGTCAAAGGAAGGTAAAAGTGAAATCTATAGCCATGGCCTTGTAATCATCCAGGTGTGTGAGGTAACCACTCGGCCGGCATATTGTGGTACCCCGTTATGTCTTCCCTTTCCATGTCCTTCCTCTCCACATGGCTTTCTGAAGGGTCAGAGGAATGGACAACCCCACAATTCTTAGGTGAGCCAGGAATGGGGCAGCAGGGGCAAGCACCGGGGAGTCACTTATTTGAGAAGTAGGTGGTTGGGGAAAAGGCACAAGATCTTAAGAGGTATCTGTGAACCTGGCTAGACATTGAGAAGCCCCTCCATCTGTTCTTGCTCTGGGCTGGGTGAGGTGTTGGACTTGATCCTCCTCTATAGGCGTGATCACTCACTCAGCCTCAGGCCAGGAACTAACACTATCCACCAGAATCCATCACATCCACTGCAACTAGAAGGGCAGCTTGCGTTTCCAGAGCATGTCCCAGTTCCAGAACAAAGCATTTCACTGGAGCACACTGGCTCCAATTTCTACTCCACAACCTCTTACTGAAGAACCTTGACTGGAGGCGATTAAACCCCATCACCCCCACGCCCACTGGACTAGGGATGAAAATGAGTGGCTTTCCAAGCTCACCAGCAGATAAATGTGAGCCAGTTCTCCAACCTCCAGCACCCCATCTCTTCCACAGAGGCATACTTCAGTACGAAGGCCAGAGAGGGACTCTGTGTATCTCGTCCACCATGACAGAAAAACAAGTGCCACCCAGCACCAACTGAAGCCACCACCCCACATGCCTCCTTCCCAGCCACACTGACCACAGGCCTGGGGAGCCAAGTGCTAAGAGCACAGAATGCCTTTATGTTGGCAAATCGAACTTCAGTAAAAACAAACAAAACAAACAAAACCACATATATAAAAAGGGATGAAGGCACTGAACGAACTCTAGAATGGCACACTTGTTGATATTGCTGTATTGAGAACAAGTGCCAGGAGTGTGCTCTCCAACCAGCCCAATTCCAAGGACCACAAAGCAGGTGTGCAGACCAACTGACTGAGACCTTCGAATATTATTTTGAAGCTTTATTTTTTATTTACAAAGACAAGCAGCCAGGAACAAGCCAGAGTTTAAAGATTTTATTTTTAAAAAATATTTATCCTGGTTACTGAGATTTGGGGTTCCTCCTTAAACTGTGCACCCAAGGTGAGTGCCTCTCTCTCCGCACCCTAGTCCTATCCCTGTGCCACTTCCTCCCCACAAACTGGAACTCTGGTCCAGTGAGTAGTCCTAGAGACAGGGTGGAAAGGGAACAAGGGGCCACAGGCCCTTTCCTTGCTAGTCCAGGGCTGTTGGGACTCTGTCCAGGCCTGCCCACCTGGGGGTTAGTGACTTGGGTGGGAGGCCCTGCTGCTCAGGCCTGGGATTCTGGGTCAGTGAAGTGTGACAGCCGGCTGCTGAACATCACCCCAGCACATGTGCCTGTGTACCAACTTTTCAGACACTCCTGGAGCACTGGCTCCCCATCTACTGGAGTACATGAGACAGCCACACACCAGCAGTCCACGGGCCAGACAACATACTGGAGGCAGGGAAAAGGCAGGGACCTGGAGGAGATGGCCTGGAGATCTGTTTAGATGAAGGACACAGGAGAAATAATGATAATGACTACCGCATGCTTTCGGCGGGCTGTCTCACTGACCCTGCTCAACAATCTGAACAGGTTAAGAGGTGTCGTCCCCACTGATCTGATGAATAAACTGAGGCCAGGAGAGGGTGAGGAGTTTGCCCTCCAGGCCAGAGCTGGAGTTCAAATTCTGATCTGTCCACCTCCAATGCTCTACCAGTTTGCTTCAAGAAAAAAGGTATCAGCTCTATCAGACCCAGAAACAATTCTGGAAAATCTGGGTAACAGGAGATGAAGAGCCAGGTGTAGAGGATATGACGTCTGGCTCTTTCACTTACCTTTGGCAAGTACTTAATTTTGCTGAGTCTCAATTCCCAACCTCCCCCAAAACTGTGTTCTGATAGATATCATAAAATATTAACAACTATTGAATCTGGGTGATGGACAATAGATGCTCATTGCACTCTGAACTCTGTACCTTTAGAAATATTTATAATACACTGGGAAAAAAGCAAAATGTCCCCGGGTCAAAACTGATATATGACCCCATCAGAAAAAGTCTCTGACATCAAAATAGCTGACTAAAACTAGCTCCATCAAACAGCTGCACCAAGCCTCTCACGGCGTTGTGAGAATAGAAATTGGTTCAACCTTTTTGGAGGGTAACCTACAACATCCATCAAACTTTTAAACTAGCCATATATTTTTAAAAAACATTTTTTTTCACATAGGAAAGTTGCTTGAATGGAACGAAGAACCCCCATATGCCTTTTACCCTGATTCACCAATTTTTAGCATTTTGCCAAATTTTTTTCATTCTCTGTCTACACATAGTAAAATGGGATATAATAAATTTCATATACAGTGTTGTGTTATATGTGCCTTTATTATAATATATATACACACATTGATTATTTTGTTTATCCTCTTCCGTGAACCCTCTGAGAGTAGGCTGCATACATCAAGAGGGAAGGGTATTCTCTTACTTGACCACAATATAGTTATCAAATTTGGAACATTTAACATTGTTATAATACTTCCATCTAATGAGACCCTCTACCCTAATTTTGGGAGCCCATTGTCAGTTGTTAGTTGTCCAAATACTATCCTTTGGAACAACTCTTTTTTCAGTACAGGATCTAGTTAAGGATCATGTGTTATATTTACTTGATGTGTCTCCTTAGTTTTGTTTTGTTTTGTTTTTAAATCTGGAATGGTTCCTTTTAAAAAAAATGCTCAAAAAACGGTTAAATTGTTTAAAGAGGCTGCTTCCGTCAGGGCGCCTGGGTGGCTTACTGGGTTAAGCATCTGCCTTCGGCTCAGGTGATGACCTCAGGGTCCTAAGATCTAGCCCCATATCAGGCTCCCAGGCCAGTTAGGAGTCTGCTTCTCCCTCTCCCTCTGCTCCTCGCACACCTGCTCATGTGCACTCAGCACCCTCCCTCTCAAATAAATAAGATCTTTTTTTTTTTTTTTTCTTAAAAAGAGGCTCCTTCCCTGACTCAGAAATCAAAAGCCTAGGACTCTTGATCAAGGTGGATCTGAATTTGGTCACTATGAGGCGAGGCCTGGAGATACTGCATTTCCAAGGAGCTCTCAGGTGAAGCCCACGGACCACATAGAGCATGAGACCAAAGTAAATAGCTAGTGAAAAGCTGGTCCAGAGCATTGCAAGAAACATCTTGCTTTCCTCTAGGTGAACCATGTGGGCAATGTCAACTGGGCCACAGGATTCAGGACGAAGCAGTGATGTTGGGCCCTCCCTCACAGGAACAGTTCCTGCCCTTTGTAGAGCCACGATGTCCTAGACAGAGGGGCATGCATCACAGAAACAGACCTGTCTGCTAGTTCACCACCCCAGATGATGTCAGCTTGGACTGGGCCAGTCTGGATGGAAGGAAGACCTATGCCTTCCCTCCTTTACCACAGCAAACTCTCTTTTTCCTTCAAAATTTACCCCCACCTTCAGGAAGCCACCCTGGCTAACCCAGCCTACTCCAAACTCTCCGTCCTCTCACTTTCCACAGCACTGACCAACCAGCTGTACCCCTGAGCACTCACCTGCTATTCCAGGCACCTGCCTCTCCTTTCCAGGCACTTGCTTCCCTTTCTCATTGCCACACCTCTGCTTCTGCTACTTCTCCCATGATGTACTCCCCACCACTCTCCATCTCCATATATCTGAGGCACAGCTTACCCCTAGGATTCCCCTAGAAACAGGCCTTACAATGGCAGCTCTTCATCTGACCTTGGGTCTCTGTACCCAGCACTGGTCACCCCAGTCATGTCTCCACAATCAGATCTTCAGGCTCTCATCTGCTATGGTCTCTTTTGTTTGACATGAGTCCCTGGCTTTATGCTGTGGGGGCACCTGCATCAGCCTCTCCCTGAGTGACCTACGCAGTATAACAGAGACCCTGTCCATCCACTCATCCATTCATCCATCCCTTCACATTTACCAAGTGCCTGGCCCTGGGCTGGATTCTGGGGGACCCTGTGCTGCCCACAGCCAGAAAGGACATAGCACCAACCACAGCTTTGCTCATGGGCACAAGAGGTACTTGTGAGAAGTGACGTGGGACCCGGCTCAGCATACCAATCCTTGATGACACCACAGCAGGTCTCTCTGCATCCTTGTCATCTGTCACCTCCCCCACGATTACTGTGATCACTGATCATCATGCAAATCACAGTAGGCATGGCTGAAGCACGTACATCATCCCCAGTGTTAGAAAGCCTGTGGAATCCCGAGTCTGTCATCTAAAGTTCAGAAATGAGCCAAAGGCATCTTCTGCAGCTTGAACATAGCACCAATCAGAAGGGCTGTGAAACCCCTTCGGAGTTGGAGTGGCAGGAACAAGGTGATGAGCAGCCTGGGGTGCCCAGCCCTGAGCATCTGGCCTGAGCCTGCATGTGATTCCCTGTGTAGGATGAGAATACCCTTCATGGGAAAATCACACCTTTCTTCATAAAAATAAAACCCTAAACCAAAAGATACCTCTAATAAGAACACCCCAGGGAAGCAGAATCCTTGGGGACATCTACCTGATTTCTGCTGCCACCAATGGGGAGACAGTTCCTCCTGCAATACCAAGCAGGGATCAGGGCACAAGTCCTTCCTTCATATCCAGGAGTATAGTGGAGACGAGGTTAGTATTTGGGGATGACACACGGGAAATAAATACCAGGAACACAATCCTGGTTCACCCAAAGCTGGGTTTCCTATGGAGGCTCACATAGTCACATAGTGACAGCTCACTTTCCAGGGTCCTGGCCCCTATCTGGGGATGTACTTCATCCCTGATAACTAATAACCATCCCTGTGGGGAAGATCTTGGTCCATCTCTACCTCCACTCCAGGAATAAGACCCAGCAGGTAACAAACCATGGTCTTCTTAGCACAACACAGCAACCCAGACACACAGAAGTAGGGGTGGCATTCCTCTGTAGCCTCCAAACAACCATCCAAGTTGAAAATGGACCCAGAACAGACAACCCAACAATAAAAATGGACAAAGGATCTGAACATGCATTTCATCAAAGAATATATATGAAGGACTAAGAAGCATGTGAAAAGCACATCACTAGTCACTACAGAAATGTACGGGGAAACCACAATGAGATGCCATTATATGGCTAAGAGAATGGTTAAAACTTAAAAGACTGGCAATATCAGCTGTCAGTAAGGATGTGGAGCAACCAGGACTCTCATACGTTTCTGGTAGGAATGCAAGGTGGTGCAGCCACTCTGGAAAACAAATTGGCAATCTCGTAAAGTCAAACATACATTTACCATATTCTCCAGCAATTCCGCTCTTAGGTACTTAACCAAGAGAAATGCAAACCTATTTTTCATTTTGTGTCCATATGAAGACATGTACTCACAGTAGCTTTATTCAAAAAAGCCAAAAACTAGAAACTAGGAAAAAACGCCCATCAACTGTTGGACGGATAAACCAACCATGATTTATCTATGCAATGGGGATGGTACTCAGCAATAAAAAGGAAGGAACCAGTGATACACAAAACAACATGATGAATCTCAAATGCATTATGCTGAGTGAAAGAAGGCAAACATATGCTACGATTCCATTTATATGAACTTCTAGAAAAGGCAAAACTAGAGAGCCAGAAATCAGCTCAGTTGTTGAGAGAGAATAAGAGGACAGGGAGGGGAATGACAGTGAAGGGACATGAGGGTAATGAAAATATTCTGTATCGTGTTTGTACGATGGCTACACAACCATATTCGTTTGTCAAGTCTCAAGGGACTATACAGTTAAAATTGGTGACTGTTACTGAATGTAAGTTATATCAAGAAAATTTATTTATTTAAAGAAAATGGACCCAGGTGGGGATTAAGGAGTGCACTTATGGTGATGAGCACTGGTGTTGTATGGAAGTGCTGAATCACTAAACTGTACACCTGAAGCTAATATTACTAACTGGAATTTAAATCAAATTTTTTTAAAAAATTAAAATCACAATAAAAAAAAATAGACCACAGACTCAAAAAACTATTTTCAAATCTGGTAAGCTCAGGGCTGCCATTCAGAAAGTACACGCTGATAAAGCCACGCTTGTTAAAGTATGAAATACTTCCACCCCTACTGGTAAATCACCACTGCCTGAGGCTTCTGGTGACCTTGTGCCCCAGGACCCAACAACTAAAGGTTAATCCCAGCCAGCAGGGGACCTCCTGGATCAGCCAAGGTGGACACCTCTTCCAACAGGTCGGTGCCACACTGGGTAAAAGTTCGATGGAGAAACAGATGGTGCAAAGCAGTGGTCTAACTCAGCTGAGAGCTGGCTACTTGGCTGCCAGGCTTATTTCGTTTCAGTCATGGATTGATTCCGAATGGAGGTGAAAACTGATTCTTGGGGGACACAGGGGAACAAAAACACTTAAATATTACAATGGTTTGGGGTCCATCAAAAAGCCTCAGTACATGAACAGACATACAGTGCATCTGTACATACTACATTTCATAGGGCGTGGAGTGCTCAAGAAGAAAAAGTCTCTAAAGACTCCTTAGAGTTAAAAAAAATAAATTAAAAAAAAAAAGACTCCTTAGAGTTGCAACGAGAAGGCTGAGAAACACGGGTCTCGATGCAGATCTCCATGGGAGAAAGTGACACTGCAGGGCAGCGCCTAGGCCCAGGTGTGGAATTCCCACCTGTTAAGATGACCTCTGTGGTGGGCCCTCGTCTTCGGCATAGTTGGGTGGCAAACTTAGGTGGGTGGGTGTGTAGGAGGCCGTGGCCACAGGAGCTCCCGTGATCCTTCTCTATAGGACACCTACCTCTTCATGGGAAAGCCAGGCACTCCCGGGCCTCCTATGAAAGAAACCAGCACAGCACAGCGAACGCCCCCCAGAACCCCCAGAGCCATCACCCAGCTAGGCCCAGGCCATCAAGCCGGCTGCAACCAAGACTCCACATGGCAGTCCACAGGGATGCGAGTAGAGATCCAAGCACCTCCACCTCTTCCCTCCCTGACATCTGAGCTTTCTGGAACCTGCGATGGCAGCAGTGCGCACGGCACGTTCAGGGTTTTCTGCTGTGCTAAATAATGAAGACAACTTCCAGAGAAGAAAATCAGCGCCGTAGCTGAGTGCCCCGCTTTTGTCAGGCTCAGCCGAGCCAGAGCCTCCTCGGGAATGGCTTGTTTTGTGCGCTTATACATGATGACAATACTATAATTGTTCTTTCAGTCTCTTCCCGATATTTAATAACAACGTGAAGTGGGAGTCGCAAAGGTCAGCCCTACCGTAGAATGAGCTCTGTTCTCATTGTCCTTTTCTGAATAGTGTCTTCCATTTGCCAGGCTGTTCCATGCCGCTGAGCCCTGGTGGCGGAGGCCTGGTGCGCTACAGAAACAGCACCACCTCCTCGGGGTGGAATACTCTAATTTGCTAAATGGTCCAGTGTCACTGTCTGTCTATATCATCTGCGTAAATGCACACACAGACGCACACACAGACACACGCTCTCCGCCCGTGCCGCCCTCGGCCACCAGCCCAACCAGAGAAAGAACATCAACTGCCAGGACTGGAGAAAACGCACACACTTGGCATATTCACGTGGGCAATCACTCTCTAGTCAAGTGAATAGTGACAGTTCCTAGGACCGCAGATGAAGAGAGTCGCCTAAGTATGCTAAATAGAACTTTCTTGACATTTAACCCGAGAGCTCACCAATAGGTAGCAAACCGGGTCGCTCCTGGCAGGACACAGCCTGTGACGGTGGCCCAGGAAGCAGCGATGCCCTGCGCTCTGGCCCTCGCACCTTCCTCACACCTGGATCTGTCAGAGGGACCTCATTCCCCGCCTGCCTGAAGGAGACTGGGACTCTCCTCTGATGCTGAGATCTGGAGTCTCTCTGGAGACAGGTATTAGAGGACGGTTTTCAGGGGCTAACAGGCCACTGGGGGCATCTCTGTGCAAGGGTCGCCTGGAAGCGTGCATGCTCTGATAAGGTGAGGAGGAAGTGCATTGTAATGCAGAACCTGTGCAGTTGTGAGTAACCGGGTTTCGTGTTTGTTTGCTGTTTGTTTTGTGTTTCGAGTCTGGGCAGGGCAGGCTGGGTTTGGGAACTCAGGCACCGTAAAAGAGGGCAATGTAGCCCAGGCGGTCTGTGTCAGAGAGCAGCTTTGTACCTAATCCCGAGGGTACGATAGTTGCTAAGGAACCATTGAGATGCAAATGAATTGGCAAATACTTAGCAGCGAGATATCAGAAAAGGGTGGGGTGGGGACGCTTTGAACAAGTTAGTCAGGTGAGTGAAAGGAAAATTACTTTCTTCTGATTGGAAAAAGAAAACCATGGGTTTTCATGCAGAGCAGCAGCATTGTGCTACTGTGTTAAAAAAAAAATTGAAACTGTTCTTTTTCTGCTTGGCTGGGAGTAGAGGAAAGTTGGAGCCAAGAGCAGGGAATTTGGAAGGGCAAATGGAGTCCTCCTCTGATATATTCTAAGCAGATTCCTCAAGAGAGGAAGAGACCTCTAAAGTATGAAGGAAGAAGTCTGCGAAGGACTCTGAAGACCCGCCTTCTTTATACAAGTCTCAGAGCCTTGACAAATACCGCACAGAGCACAGCAGATAAATATTCTACTGATGGGGACGACTGGGTGGCTCAGCGGTTGAGCATCTGCTTTTGGCTCAGGTCATGATCCCAGGGTTCTGGGATCGAGTTCTGTATCCGGCTCTCCCGATGCCTATGTCTCCCTCTGCCTATGTCTCTGCCTTTCTTTGTGTGTGTGTGTGTGTGTGTGTGTGTGTGTGTGTCTCATGAATGAATGAATGAATGAATGAATGAAAACAAACAAACTACTGATATAAAATGGAAATTCCAGGTGAGACTAAGCCAGGATTGAAAACGCCAAGACATGAAGGGAAAGGAGCCATCCCATGTTCCCAGGAGTTTGCATTTCTTTCATTCTTGCTCTCCACTGGGTCCAATTTAAATGCAGTGATTAGGTTAAGATGTTCTGCTATCTATGCTGCAACCCTGAGAGCGACAGTGAGAGGTAAGGCCCCTCATGCAGTGTTTTTTCATCTTGCCCCAAATAGGAGACCTCCTCCTTCAAAGTCTGGCTGAGATACCCTTGTCATGAAATCACTACTTGTAGCCAAACACCCCTGCTGTTTGTCTGTTCATGACTTCGAGTTTGGTCATGATGCTCAGGAATGTAGGGAACATTCTCATCCAGAAAGAAGCTGTTTGCCCAGCCACCTTGGGTTGTTACTTCTCCCCATGACCTTCAGTTTCTGCAGCTTTTCCCAGGTCTACCAGGAGCACCACAGACACAGCAGGCCCCATCTGCCCCTCCCCTACCCACGGCCCACATCCTTTCCTTTACTGCTCTTCATCATGTTCCATGATCCAGTTATGCAGAAAGGTTGAACACCCACTCCTGCATCTTATAACAACACCCTGACTTTTTGTGGGGAGCCAGTCCTCATTTCAGGCCAGGTGCTTCAGATGGGTCTGGGCTAACCCTCTCCCCCCAGCCCCAGAGGTAGTTGCACCCCAAGCCTCGCCAAGAGGGGCTTAGCACCCAAGGAAGGCCAAGGAGACAAAAGTTCCAGGGCTTTTGCTAGAGCTCCTGGGAGTGAGCATTTATCTTTCTGTGGAAGTTTCCAAAGAATGTGAGTTTGAGCTGCCAGTGGCCACATGACCATCTTGCAGAAGGCCTGCCTGAGGATGAAGTCAACAAAAATGATTCTGTTCGTTGTCCCCTCAGATCCATTCTCTACCTTTCTTTGCTCTCTTCTGAGCCTCAGGAGACTGACCTTTCTGAAGCAGGCTTCCATGCCTCCTGCCTCCTTGCTGAGTTCGTCCAGTGGGAAGTGCTGGCAGGAAGAGAGAAAGTGCAAGTGAAGGAGTTCAGGGAATACAGTGCCCCTTCTCTGGTCCCACATGGTTTGGGCAGCAGCTGCATTCCTCTACCTATATCTACAGCTCCTGGTCAGGGAGCCCTCTCCCATGCTCCAGCTCTTGCCAGGTCTCCATAGCACCCTCCCTCCCCTTGCCCTGCAGGCTGTGGGGAGTCATGGCTTCCATGACTGTTGCCAGCCCCTGGCTGCATCCCCATCTGCAGTGATTCCCTTAACCCCATTCAGAACTCCACAAAGAGTCTCTTCACTAAACTCTCCTAAATCAACCTTTCGAGAGTGCCGTCTGTTCTCTGCCAAGACCCTGGCTGACACAGGCACAGAGATAAGGAATGGGAAAAGGGAGATTGAGTCCTGACACTGCACTAGTGGCCCCACATATAATCATAACCAGTTATTACCATGCTGTCTGGTAATAACAAGTGCCAGTCTTCACCCCTGCCCTTTGCTTTCCTCCCACTTGAGTTGAACATCTGTCCCTACAACCAAAGATATGGCTAATAGAATAGGCAAAGCCTTTGATGGAGATTTCCACCTCCAGGAGACAAGGAGTAAGAATAATCCAGGCTTGCTTTCTCCTTCCTACCCACTCGCATCTCTATCTGACAAATTTCTACCCATCCTCCAAGGACCTCCACCCTGGATCTCTCTATGGTCTGTCTCCCACATACACACATGCATGCACACGCCCATCATGCACATACACACACTCCTTCCCCAATCCTTCCCACTGGAAGTATGACCCTCTCATCTGGTCTCTTCTAGCAGCTGGCGTGTAACTGGTATACTACATTTATCAGACTCCATATGTCTTCTTCCAGCCTGTGGTCTGTCTCCCCCACCAGTCTGTCAATAGGTGGCTCCTTGAAGGAATGGCTTCTTTACCTTCATGTTTTCAGTTTCAAGTACAATGTTTTTCATGCAGATGTTCAATAACTGTGTTCTGCATGAGTAGTCATGAAACTGATGGCTTCTAAGCAAAGCTGTCAGTTTTGTTTCTTTGCTCCCACTCCTCATTTCCTTCTTGTAGAATCTGGGATCTCCGGTCTGGGAGTGGCTCAGCCCTCACGTGGAGACCTGGGATGGGACTGATCATCCCTCAAGGCAGCCCACTGCATCTTGGTTCAGCTTGGCTGGAAAGAATTTCATAAGTCAAAAATCTATCTTGCATCCAGAGTAAAGCTAACCTGTTTGGCAGACCAGCCTTCACGTATTCACAGAGAGAGGCCTTCCATTCCCCATCTTCTCCCTCATTTCAAGTTGTCCAAGCCTGTACAAGCCTGTCATTTTCTATCACATCACCTTGTTTATCCCTTCACAGCACTTTCCTAAAATTATATTCTATGTTATCTGTTGTCTTAATGACTGCCCCCCCCCACCCCAAGAGCTAAGACATATCCTGTTTTACTCATACAGCCTAGCACATAGTAGGAGGCTAAGAAATACATGTTAGATGTTGAATGAATGACATACCACATCTCCCCCGCTCCCCAGCTTTCCAGTAAATCCCCTCTGGTCTTCTCTAAACCATCCATTTTTCTTCTTCTATTTCTGCTAGGATGTTTTGCTTATCAATTGTTGTATAACAGACCAACCCACAACTTGATAGTTTTAAACAGTAACAACATCTATTTTGTTCTCAGATCTGTGATTTGGACAGGACTTAGTGAGGAAAGCCTGTCTCTTCCCACTGGGAGTCAACAGAGATGGTTAGAAGGCTGGGGGCTAAAACCATCTGGAACCCCTTCACTCCAATGTCTGGCATTTGATGCTAGCAGAGGGCTGGGATCTGAGCTGGGGCTGTAGCACTGGAACATCTACACATGGCCTCTCCATGTCACCTGGGCTTCCTCACAATATGGTGGCTGGGTCTCCAGCATGCCAGGAGAGAGAGCCAGGCAGAGGCTGGAATCCTCTCTGATGTCACTTCCAACGTCCTGCAGGATCACTTCTGCCATATTCTATTCATGAGAGTGAGTAAGGCCAACCCAGATTGAAGGGGAGAGGAGCTGGGACTTAATATTTGATAAGAAGGGCATCAAAAATTTTGCAGAGATGTTTTATTAAACTACTATACAGGACATGATCCCAGGTTTTCACACAACACACACTTATCGATGCTACCTACGTGCCACTTGCTGGGGATATCATGACAATTAAGATAGAGCCCCACCCTTCAGAGGCTCACAGCGCTATGGGGTATCCAGTGAAAGCAACACACAACTACAAACCAGAGGGAGGCACAGGCAGCTGTGGTAGTGACCAGGAGGCCACCTAATCCAGCCTGGGGCTGGAAGGAAGGCTTCCATGAGGAGGTGACCATGAATTCTAAAGAATAGCCAAGAAAAGATCAGTGAGAAATGCAACAAAGGCAGAGCAGGCAGGTGCTGACCCAGAGGCACACAGCAGCAGAAGCTCAGTTTGGCCTCTGCACAGATGGAAAAAAAGAAAATGGGATGACGCCCAGATGTATGTACTTGTGTAGTGTGTGTGTGCCTGTGCAGAGTAGGGGGAAATGACGCAGCAGGTGATGCTGCTGGCCAGGAGGAGAAGAGGAAAGGAAAGCCTGGATTGTGAAGGGTCTTGCACTGGTCAGGAAGATGCTGGAAGAGATTCCCATACATGGTGGCCAGGATAAACCAAAATACCAATCTGTGGTCTGACACCCAAGTTTGGTCCGACCAGTGCCCAACACAAGCCCCTGAGCATCTGCCAAAACTCAAAGCATTTTCTGATGATATTGAGGCCCTCTTTCTTGCCCCAAAGATTATAGTTTGTGCTCCTCCACCCAGGCCCTTTGGATGCATTGCCAAAGGGGCAGAAAGCATACCTGGATGGGTCCCTTCCCTAGTGAGGCTCCTCCTCTCCCTCTCCCCTCCTCCAGGCTCACCACTCAGTTCCAGCCTCAGCATCAATGAGAAAGCCAAGGGCAAAGGTCCTACCTTGATGTGTTAGAAAAACAGCAAGAGGAAAACAACAGCATAATTAACTGCAGGCCCGGCTGCCTCTCACAGATAAGGCATTCTCTCTGCTGCCAGCGTCGATGGAGCTGCGTGCAATCAACCCAGTCCTCCTGCTCAGCCCTTTCCACAGTCACAGTCCCACGGGGGACCAGTCACTGCCCAGTGAGACTAAGACACTGAGGGGTTGCTCTCCTCCCCATCCTCCCACACACCCTTCTGTGCTCAAAGCTGATGCCAAATCCCAGTGTCCTCCTCTGATGTCACCGTGTCTGCACCTGGCCAGGTGGGGGGGGGGGAGGGAGGGAGCAGCCAAAACTCAAGAAGCAACAATGCCCGAGGCAGGACAGGACCCACAAGACAGAAGCCAGGGAGGTCCCCAAAGGTGAGCACCCATAGCTCTCCTTTCCCCTGGAGGATGAGCCTGTGAAGGGAGCTCCAGGAGACCCACGGGGACTCTGCTCCCCAAACTCCCTCCAACTCCCACCCCTAAAAGCCAGGCACAGGTGCTAAATTGCAACCTCCTAAGCAAAACAGCTCATCAGAAACAAGTGCCAGATGGACATACAGAAAAAAAACAAAAACAAAAACCTATCATGACCACAGTCTGCCTGCTGGGGAGCACACAGGAGAGGCAAAGAGCATGCAGGAAAAGGCAAACCGGAAGGAAAACAGGTTTCTTCCAGCTGGGGGCACAAGTAGGGCAATTCCAGAAAGCAAAGGAAGAGCCTGGCCACAGGAACCTGAATGTGGAGACCCATGGCACTGTCTGGAACCTTTGATAGCACCTGGCAGGACAGTGAACAACTGATGCTTAATAGATGCTCCTTGAATTAATTCCTGAATAAGCGACGTTAATGGAAAAGGTGCTGAATGGGGAGGCAGAGGCCTGGGGAGTCATCCTACTTGTCAGAACGTCAGTTTGAATCTTAGCTCTTGAAGCAGTAACAACCCTTCAGTGCCTTGGCTTCCTCCCCTGTAAAGTGGGAGAATGAGTGCTTGGATATTAAGGGTATGGGATCAAGACACACACAGGGACCAGCAGGTGGTAAAGGCTCAACGGTGGATGGGAGCTTAGTTCAGTCCCGGTTCTAGTGCCACGAGACTATAGGATTTCTGGGAAGCTTCTTCCCTTCAAGTCCAACCCCTTGTCTCAGCTCCCTAGAGCTTCTGAGACCCCTCAGAGGCCAGTGCTAGGCTACAGCCCAGGGCCCCAGCTCCACTCGCTTGTCCCCTCCCCTCCTTGCCACCTGCCTCTGCCCATTTCTCTGCTCATTATCACCTCCACTGGGGGATGGAGAAGCAGAGCAAGGAGGTTAAATTCAAATCAGTCATTTTGTCACTTGCTGTCAGGAAGTGGGAGGGGAGAGAGGAGAGACTCAGGGCCTCAGGTGCAATCCACAGGCAGAAATGAGTCCTGGTAATTCTCAAGAAATTTCCTGTGCGTGTCCACGTTGGCCCAGTTCTGCTACAGAGAACTCCAGGGGAACCTTCCATGAGGGGACAGCGCAGCGTCCTTAAGCAGCCGCTAATGGCGTGTCTGGGCTGCCAGGGTTTCACCTGCCCTGGAGGGACACCTCCACAGGTGATGCAGGGGGAAACAGGTCCTTCTCCCGCTCACCATTTTTCCCCCTTTAGCAGATGGCTCATCCTGAAGCCCTAGTCACCGGCAGGGTCTTCCAGCACGGTGAAGGGCTCCCAGGTCTTCAGCTCTGGGCATTCTCTCAGAAGCTGAGGAACACCCCATCCGGCTGGCGAGCGAGTGAGCAGGTGAGCGAGATGCCTTTTCTAGGCTGTGGAAATGAAGCCTTCTCCTTGATTGCGTTAGAGGCAAACTGACAAGCCAGTTGCACTGGCAGGTGACACTACGTGGGACCAGCGGGGACGCAGCCCCAGTGCGGCCTGCACCACCTACACAGGCCTGGGCCTGCTGCCGGCCAGTGGGAGGTCCTAGAACAGGGCCTGCCTCGTGGAAGGCACGAGGCTGAGGCCCTCACTCATCTCTGCTGCCCAAAACCCAGGTCCTGAGCTGCCCCTGCAGAAACCGCACCAACCTCTGAGGAGCCCCATGCCACCCACAAGTAGCCAGGGGGGTCGCCATACCCCACTGCGCCCCAGTTTTATAATTGTCAACCCCCCTACTTCCAGCACTGCTTCTACCCCAGGGTCTGCCCCCACCCTAAGCCCCCATTACCCTCTCCACCATAGTGACCCCCCCTCCAGGCTGAGTCAACAACGGGGAGACTGAGGCACAAGGAGAGAGGGAGCAAAGCGTGCATCTGGCTGCTCTCTGAGGCTTCGGTCAGGTGGAAAGCAGTTTTCCATTAGCAGAGAACCAGCCCCCCCATCCTCCAGGCCTCCCTAGAAAGCGTATTCCCGTTTCCCTAACCCCCAGATGAGCGATCAACACAGGCCAGCGAGGCAGCTCAGACATCAGAGGTCAGGGGTCTTCGATGGCCCTGAGCTGGCCGGTCGATGCCCCCTCGCCAAGCACCGTCAGACACTCTGACCAAGAGCCCCAACTGTTGCTGAAATTGAGGTGGAATCCACGGAAGGAGCTGAGGCATTTCTCATGTACTATTTTGCTTTTAACTATGAAATCTCTCCCAGGGTGTTACTTTATTACTCTAGTAATTTCCTCAGAAGGGCAGGCATCCAATGCTCTGTTTCCCCACCACCTTTGAAGACATGGAAATCTGATAGAAATATTCAGGTTGCTTAAGTGGCTAGTGCAGAAGAGGGAGACATAAAGGGAGCTCTTCCAGGGAAACGCAGACTCCCGAAGTCCAGGGGAAGGGATGTGCTCTAGGCGGTCAGGTGGAGACAGGCAAGGGTCTCATGTGCCCCCTCCACTACCCCCGGAATGCACGGGGTGCCCAGGCCCATCTCCTTTGGGGACACTTGTCTGTAATCATTTCTTCCTTAGGAGAGCTGGCCGGGCCAGGGAGGGGAAGAAAGATACTCCGGTTTTTCTACTAGATTCCTCATCAGAAGCCATGCTGCAGTGCTGGTCTCTAACTGTGTGTGCGTGTGTGTGTGTGTGTGTGTGTGTGTGTGTGTGTGGTGGGAGTAGGGATAGGAGGTGAGAAAGGGGCAGGAAGGGGCTACGTGGAGACTGGTGTTCGAGCTGAAGTACTGAGATTATCTGAGCACTTCACTCACCTCTTCTCCCAGGACCATGGGAACATGGAGTGCCCAGGAATCAACGAAGCATCCAAGGCCAGTGGCTGAATTAGCACCAGAATTCTTTCTGCCCGTGGACTTGGGCTGATACGAGCCTTTTTTCATGCAAAACACACTAAGAGTGGTGTAGTCAGGTGGATGGTTATGAACGCGGACTCCAGAACCTGACCACCTGGGTTCAGATGCACTGCCATTTAACTAGCTATGACCTTAGCAAATGACTTATCTACTCTGTACCTCAGTCTTCTCACCTGAAAAATGGGAGTAGGGTTGGTAACAGCACCTACTTGATACAGTTGTTGTGCAGATTAAGTGAATTAATTTATGTAAAGCACCTAGAACAACACCTAGTGTAAAGTATTGGCTATTATCGGCAATTCCCAAATACACCGGTGCCAGGCTGCCTGCACCTGAATCACTGGAGCCCTCTGTTAAAATGCAGATGTCCAGGCCATTCTGACTCAGCAAGTGCAAAAGGGAGCA
The DNA here is from genome assembly GCF_011100685.1 of Canis lupus familiaris. NCBI lineage: Eukaryota > Metazoa > Chordata > Mammalia > Carnivora > Canidae > Canis > Canis lupus. The sequence goes on along the minus strand of NC_049244.1, from coordinate 32,010,873 downwards.
AGACTACCCATGATTTCTGAATGTAGCTTAGCTGAGAACCTCTCCCCGGGCAATGTCTCCAGGAAGCGTCTAGAGAGACCAGAAGCAGATTCTCAGGGTCCATCCAGACCTGCTGAACTTTTGGAGTGAGCTCCCAGGAGTCTATTACAAATTGCCTAGGTGCCGTGAGGCTTTCTGAAGCCTGAGAACCACTGCCCAAGATTATACTCCCCTCTTTTGGTTTTTAAAATTGTTTCCAGGGGGATCCCTGGGTGGCTCAGCGGTTTAGCGCCTCCCTTCTGCCCAGGGTGTGATCCTGGGCTCCCAGGGATCGAGTCCCACTTCGGGCTCCCTGCATGGAGCCTGCTTTTCCCTCTGCCTGTGTCTTTGCCTCTCTCTCTCTTTCTCTCATGAATAAATAAATAAAATCTTTTTTAAAAATTTGTTTCCATCCTTTGCTCACACTGGCACATGCTCTGCTTCCAAATCTGAGTGTCATTAAGAACTCTTAGAGACTAGCTATACATGCCCAGTTGACTGTTTTGTTTCAATAATCAAAAAGTATCTTTGACTTTAAGAGCACCTTAATTTTTAAGATAGTACAGATATACCCTGTAACATATATAACTCGTCCAACTTGAAAGGTGAGTCATGACCCCGCAGTACAGAGAAAGACACTTGGCCAGGGGGACTAGGTGATTTCCCCAAGCCACAGAGTAGGAAGATGAAAAATCTACAGGGAGTACCCTGGCTTCACAATCCAGCCATTTGTCTCCACCTCATGTGGACTCAGCCCCATCCTCATGGCCAGACCCCATTCCTGACCCTACACCTTTCTCCACCACCCCAAATTCATGAAATTCAATCAACCAACCAGAGAATACATAGTGTATGGTAAGTGGGCTGGGGGTGGGTCCAGACACTCGTTCTGGAGGAAGGGGTCAAGGTGCTGTCATGCACTCCCTGGCACCACCCTGTTTCTTTGGTCCAATCTATTTTATCCAAGACTACTTCTAGATGCGTGAAACTGTAAAGGATGCCATATCATGCCTCTGCCTCAAGGGCTTTTCCCAAAGCACATCTTGGTTGTTAGGATCCGTACTTGTGAGGCGCCAGGGTAGGGGCTCTGGGATCTCAGTCTGGGTCTGCACAGGTCACCAAATGGCAAGAGGGGCTGGGGCAGGATACTATGTGGCCCAGCAGGACTTCCTCATGCTCCTCGGCACCACGGGTGGCGACTCTGCTCTGTCGACCCAGAAAACTTCAAGCTGGGGCTGGACCCAACCTGTGTAGCTGTTTACACTGCCAAGAATTTTCTCAAGCAATTACCCAGAGCGGCATTGCCTACCTTACCAGCATTCCATTCGCTGGCTTGAGGGGGTCCCTCCACAAACACTGAGTAATAGGCACCTTTCCACCATGCACAGAAAATAAAATCATCTAATAGAATTTCCTCAAATTTACTTTTCTCTGCTAGACATTTTTTTTTTTTAATCTTTGGCGCCTGCTACTGCTCGTACGCTCATGCACACTGATGGATGCCCAAAACAGATGCACACACAGCAAAGAAATATTAACATAAAATGCAGAAACAGCCAATCAGTGTGGAGCCCAGTGGCCTGTTGTAGACACATGGGCGGAGCGTGGGGGGTTTTCACGGAGAACTTGTAATGGAGATTTAAGTGTGTACCCTGTAACTCAGGGCCCTTGCGTTTGAAGGTGTGGTATGCCAGAAAGGGGCACGGTAACTCAGGTATGTATCCGTGCCTCAGCAGCCCCTCCTGTCAAACCCTGAGAAATCTACTACCAAATCAAACACATGTGCGGGTTCCAGGACGGCAAGGCCAGGACTTTACTTGAGGCCACACCTATGAGGTCTCGTGGGCGTGCTCTGGTCAGCCAGTATCCAGACACTGAGGCCACCTGCAGGTACATAGTCATTTGTGGATGCCAGGGGTGGAGCCGGGAGGATGCTACAAGCTTTCAGTGATTCTGGGTGGCTGCTGCCCAGAGAGGCCAACAGGCTTTGTCCACTCTGAGGGCGGGGTGTCTGCTGCCAGCCCAACGTGTCCTACTGCTGCACAAACACCCTGAAAGAAGCCCAGGCCTCCAGACCCTGTTTTGAAGAGCACAGGCCAAAGGGCAGCTCAGAGAATGCAGATGGTTGCCTTCCCTCGAAGAGTCCAGCGGCCGGGTTCCCAACAAGCTCCAGACCCAGTGTAAAAAGACATGGGCTTGAAGAGGGAGGTGTTTGTCTGGAGACTAAAAGGCCTGCTTCTGTGTCCAGAAGGCCAGAGGATATCGACATCCCTGCCTCCCAGCCTGCCCTGTTCTCCTCTGAAAATAGACTTTAAAAGTCCAGGAGAGCCCTTCCCTGCAATGGCATCTCTCTCTCTCCCCACAAAGCAGAGCCTCTGGCTAGGAATGGAGAAGAGGAGGGAAGAGGAGGGAAGAGGAGGGAAGAGGAGGGAAGGGGTGCTCTCTTGCAGTGAGGGTTTCCCACACCCTACCTCAACCAGCCCCTTCTTTCCTTCTGCCCAGGCAGAGGGTCTGGTAGGAGCCTGCCTGTCTGGCCAAGTGTCCCCAACTGGCCCATGGCCGCCAGTGTCCCTTTGTTCCTGCCCCAGCCTGGACTGAGGAACTGCCTGGTCTTGGAGCTGCTTGCCCTTGGCCTTAAGACCCCAGTGCAATTACCCCAAAGCGCTCCCCCGACCCCGCCCGGGGAAAGAAGACAGGGGACCAAGTCAGCAGCGATGCCCCTAGCCCCCGGCAGAGTTGGCGAGGGATCTGCTGTCTGTGCAGGCAGCTCATTGATCCACTTTTCTGATAATTATGCCTCACTCATCACAAACCGAACGACGCTGGCCCCGGCCCAGCCAGGCAGGCGGGAAGGCCGCTGGGCTCCGTGTGTGAAGAGGAGAAAATGAACCCGCCTGCGTTCGCTGGAGGAGAGATGGGAGTGAATGGTGTGTACTCTCCCTGCGCGCTGAGCAGGGACGCGGGGCTGCTTTAATATTCTGCTGAATGTGGCGTTTCTTTTAACCCTTGCTGGAGAGGTGTCCAGCCCAGGGACTCAGGCTCCTCTTGCCAGGCTACGGGCAAAGTTTCCAGGGCTGTGCTGAGAGAAGGCACGCAACTCCCACAGTGTGAGCCCCTCCGGGTGACCCAGTGGCAGGGCCCAGGGACCCGGCTGGGCGCCCGCACCGGGCACCCTCTCCCGGGCAGCGCCAGCCCAGCAGGCAGGGAGAGCTCACCCAGAAGCGGTCTAGGAAGGAAACTGCGGGCATCCAGACGCCGGGTGTGCTCCCACGCACCTGCTCTCCAAACAATTTTGCTCGAGTGCATGTGTCCTCCTCCATCGGTGCAGACCCAGTGCCGAGACCGGGCTCCCAAAGTGGGCACCCGTCTGCTCCCCGAGGCCCAGCCCCTGACCCCCGCGGGCGCGGAAAGCGAGGTGGGGGGGGGGGGACGCGCAGCCCCGGCGCTACGGAGCCCAGCGGGCCGGGCGCGTGGCTCCCGCTCGCCCACCCGGCGGCCCCGAGCGGCGTGGAAGCGGCGTGGAAGCGGCGTGGAAGCGGCGGCGCCCGGCTCGCCCCGTGCCCAGCGCTGCCAGCCTCGGCGCCGCAGGTCCAGCGCGAGCATCTCCGCCGCGGGCTGTCCGGCGCCCGCGCTCCCCACCTCCGAGCCCTCCGCTCAGGCCGGCGGCCGGGAAGGGCAGCGGGGGGCGCACCGAACACCCCCTTCGGGGAAGCCGGGGGGCTTTCCCCGCAGCCACCGTCGCGCCCCGCGCCGCCCCGGACGCAGGCGGGACCCGGCGGGGAGGGCCCGGGCCGCGGGGTCTGGACGGAGGCGCCTCCCGGGGCCAGCGGGAGCAGCCGCGGGGTCGGAGCGGCGCGGCCCGACGAGCGCGCAGGGAGAACCGGGCGCGGCGGCGGGGGTCGTCCTGGTGGAGAGGCCGCCCGCCCCCGACAGGCGCTCCGCCCGCAGCATCTCCGCGGGGCCCGGGCCGGGCGGCGCTCCGGGGGGGGGGGGCTGCAGGGGGCGGGGGCGGGGGCGGCGGGGGCAGCGCGGCAGGGATTTCCCACGGGGATTCGCGGGGGCTCCCCGCTGCGCCAGGCGCGGGGCCGGGGGCGCGCTGGCCCGAAGCTCGGCCGAAGCTGAAGCCGCGGGGCGGCGAGGGGGGGGGGAGGTCCCTGCCCGTCGCTCCCGGGGCCGGCGAGTCTCCCCTCTGGGCAGGAGGCGCCGCTGGGAGAGCTTCGGCCGCACCGACCGGCCACCCACCGCGCCCCCATTCCCAGGCTCCGGACGGCTGGGGGTGCCCGCGTCGCCCGCCCCGAGCCTCCCGGGGGAGCTGCGGCTCCACGGCTGCGGGACCACCCGACGGCCCCGAGGGCCCGGCCAAGGAACTCCGCGCCCCTCCCGGGGGCCCGCGCTCGGCGCCAGCCCGGAGCCCCGGAGCCCGCCGCGCCCGAGCGGAGCACAAGAATCGGCGGCGCACGGCCCCCTAAGCGCGTCCGCGGCCGGGACGGGAAGGGAAGGGAGCCGACGGCGTCCGCACTCCGGAGCCCGCCCGCCTGCACCGCCTGCACCGCCTGCACCGCCTGCACCGCCCGCCCGCCCGCTCCGCAATGCAGCGGGCCCCGTGCTCCCCGGGCCGGGCTGCGGACCCCGCGCTGCCCCGAGCGCCGGGGCGCGGGACCAGGGGCGGGCGAGCCGGCCGCAGGGCGCCGCGAGCCAGGGCCAGCCGGGGGCGCGCCGGGGGTGCCGCCCAGCCCGGCCCTTCCCCGCGCCCGGGGCGCCCCCCCAGCCGTGCCCTCGGGTCGGAGCGGCCGGAGCGGCCCCGGGGAGCCCGCCGCCCGCCGCCGCCTCGCTCGGCGGAGGCCACGTTACCTTCCATCGCGGCCGCTGCGGATGCCAGGAGGAGCAGCAGCAGGCAATCCGGGGCCATCGCCGGCCGGCGGCCCCCAGGCCGAGCCCGAGCCCGAGCCCGAGCCGAGGCGGCCGCGCGGGGAGGGCGCCGCTGCACTCCCCGCCGGTGGCTTCTCCGTATCCTTTCGCGCTCTCGCTGGGACCGGACTCCCCGGAGCGCGGCGTGGGCGTGGGCGGGAGTGTGCGCGCGTGGGGCGGTGCGGGCGCGCGTGGGTGTGGGTGTGCATGTGTGTGTGTGTGTTTATGGGAGAGGTGGGTGTGTGCGTGCGCGTGTCTGTGAGGGAGGGCGAGGGAGTGTGAGCCGGAGAGCGCGCGAGTGCGTGTGCGTCCTGGTGTCACATTGCGAGCTACAGCGGAGCCTGCGGGAGGACGGTGCCGGCCAGACTGACGGGGGAGGGCGCGGGATCCCCCACCATCGGCTCTCTCTCCACCCCTAACACCTCCTGTCCAATCAAGGAATCAAACCTGCAAAATTCCCCCGGCCAATCAGGCGCGAGCACCTCCTTACGCTGGCATTGTTAGTTTAAGAAAAACTTTTGCTTGCGAGGCTGTGCGGGAGGGCTTGGAAGGCGCTAGGAGGGGGCCGGGCTCCCCCTCGTGGTGCTCTCGGAGAAGCGCACCGTGCGCCCCGCGCCCCGCTCCCGACCGAGGCGGCCCAGCCCGGGGAACCGGTGCCGGTCCTTACCCTTCCTTTTAGCCCACCGGAACGGGGTGAGCTTTAAACAGTATATATTTTTTTTCTTATTTCATCTTACCAACACCTACCCTGACCACCCATTACAGTGCAACCCGAAGGCACACCCTATCCCTCCTGTTCATAGCACTTCACCTTCTGACCCAGTATGGCTTTTACTAATCAATTATGTGTTTGGTGGTCTTCCTCCCTCCTATTAGAATGGAGAAGGTCTCCATTCTCGGGATTCGTGTCTGTTTTGTTCACTACAGAATGCCCAATGCCTAGAGCAGTGCCAGCCCCATAGAAGGCGATGAGGTATATCTGTTGACTGAGCAGCGAGTGAGTGAGTGAGTGAGTGAGTGAATGAGGTTCAAAGAATGATTGGACGACTGCTCCAGTGTGTGCAGGGCACTGGATAGGCTTCATGTCCAACTCCCTGCTGCTCTAGTCCTCCATAAGTTTCTGGCGGGCTTTAGTTTTCGCTTCTGAGTGCATTCTATGAGCGAGCATGCAGAAGGCTTGACCCCAGAAGTCAGGTCAGGTGGGACACTAAGGTGGCCACACAGCCTGCTATAAAAAACACAGATGGAAGGAGGGGCTGCAGAGGGCTTTGCAAGGTGAGGCACAGAGAAAGGCCCTCTGATCGTGGGTGAGGCCTTGAGCATGGGTTGGAAGGACCTGAATAGGCAGCAACAAGAGGAGGGGGCCTTGGAGGTAGGAGTGAGTCCCCCAGGCCCGGCTCCCTTCCTGTCTCTGGACATAGTGTTCTAAATGAAGGACCTGCTTTGAGGCTGTAATGTTGTGCTGGAGAAGTATCCCCACCCCATCACCCCCACCCCAGAGCTGATGATGGCCCGGCCCTATGGGGTCAGGGAGGACCTGTTAGATGGCCCCCCTAAAAGCAGCAAAGGCGGCTGCCTCTTCCCCAGCAAGCCCTTCCCAGAGTTGTCAATGAGTTAACAATGGCCAGATGTGGTGACCCCTCCAGCGCTCTCTGCTCTCCTTCCCAAGCTTTGCTAAATCCGTTTCCCACCTGTGTGCAGAGTCTCTCCCTTGCTGTGCACCCCCTCAGTCACAGCCAGATTTGTGTCCCTGTCCTGACACCGCTTTGTCTCCCCCCCACTCTCATCTGCACTGCTTCCCTCTCCCCTCTCCCACCATCCCACCCTGACTCTGCCCCTGAAAGGGAGATCCATTCCCGCATCAGCCACCTCAACGCCATGCCAGCTGCCCTCTGCCCTGCCAGATACCTTGAATATGTCCCAACATCTCTGGAATAGTCACCATGGGAATGACCCGCCCCCAGTTACCCATCACTGGCCCAGATCCTCAGCACCCTCCACATCAGTGACTGCATCAGTGACCAGCAGGCAAGTCTCCCACAGCCCTCCCTTTCTGTGGTCCCCGTGTTCCTCCTGTCTTACTGCTTCTTGCTGACCCTCTTCAACTCTCAAAAGGAAGCCCCTTCACCACCTCTGTCCCTGGAACCTCTGCTCTCTAGTTCAATGGACAATTCCTTGGCAGCTTCACCTGCTCTTCTACCGCCTGCCCTCCCTTCACTTGTGGACAGATGGATGAGTCTCAGACTCTTTTCTCTCCTTCACTATGTCACAGACTTTTGACAGGCATGTCTGGCAGAGCTTGTCCTGCCACCTTCTTCCTCCCAGTGCCCTTGTCCCAAACCCATGAGCCTGTCCCAGTTCTGACCATATTCTTTCAGCTGGACAACTGGAGAGTCTCAGCCACCCAGCTTCTTTTCCTTCCCCCTCTAATCTTTCTGCACTCTGCTGCCAAACTAATCTTTCTCAAGCCAAACCTGATCTTATCTCTCCCCAGCACAGAAAACTAGTGGCTCCTCACTGTCTGCTAAAGAAAGACCAACCACTCTGGCAAGGCATCCAGACTTCTCTGCAGGCTCCCTGAAACCTGCCTTCTGGGCCTGGGCTGCTGAGCCAGCCTGATCCCCATACCCACACCCACACCCAGGCTCCCCTTCCCCTGCACCTGGCTAGCCACACACTCACCCACTTACTCAGCAAATATTTATTGAGTACTTGTGATGAGCCAGGCAGGCCCTGTGCCTCACTGTGGGGACTCAACATAGTCCCTGCTCGTAGGAAGGATACAGAGCAGTGGGGGAAGGATGACAAAGCAGCAGCAGCATGTAAAGCAAGGACAGTAAAGCAAGGCAACAGTTAAAGGGTGGTGGTGCAGTTAGACATGGTTGGGGGGGGGTGGCTTCTGGTTATGCATCCTTCTGCATACAAGCACCGTGCTGGACATTTACATACAAAACTGAGATGAAGTGAGTAGAGTTTCCCACCCTGCTTCTTGCCAAACCCCGCCTCTCCCTGGATGTCTTGATATCCCTCAGCTGGTCACCCCGCCCACTGTCTCATGCTCCATCTCTTTGGACAGTACTGAGTGGCTCTTTCAGACCTGGCTGAAGACAGAACTGACCATTGTCCAACCTCAAAACATCACTCCTGGAAGGACCCCAGCAGACCATAAGTACAGGGATCCCAAGGAGCACTCTGCCAGGGTCTTTCAGGCTATACCAGCCAAATTACACAAGAATCTCTGATGAAATGTCTTCTAATTTTCCAGGCTTCACCCCTGGGTATTTGAAGTCAGTAGGGATGCCCACAAATATGATTTCATAGCCCCCGCCCCAATTGATTCTGCCGCACCAGTGAGACTTGGGAGTCACTGTTCTTGCCCAGGTGTTTAATACCGTGCTCTCAGGTCATCTCAGGGGTTGGCCAAGTGGGGAAATACCTAAGTGAACAGGGCATGGGGCCTCAGACCCACCTCTATTCTAGCAACCTTTTGTTTTAGGGGCATCGCTACCAGGTTTTGTTTGAAGAAAGGGTTCTGTGACAAGAATAGGAAGAAGTGTGGGGGGGGTTAAACGAGAGGGTTGGATGGGGTGGGGTTGGGGCACTTCAGATCAGAAGGGGCGAGGACAACAGCATTGATGACTTTGAGAGCATGCTGATGGCTCAGATAAGAATAGCATCAGTTTAGGGCTTTTGTTAATTTCTCTAATAACCCAGGGGATTGACTTTTCTTGAACAAGTTAAATATTAATTTAGCTGTGCAGCAAATTGATCTTTCTCTTGCAATGGGTTGTGATTTGCAAATATCCCTGAAAACAGCATTGGTTGGGCAATCCAAGCCTGGGTGCCTATTTTCCCCAAAGCATCTCCTTGGCTATTTTGTTTTTCTCTCTGATGTCAAATGCTCACTTGTTTTCTTGATTAATCACCCAGCTATTTGGTATCACTAAATCACTCCTTCAAAGCTACACATGCTTGCCTCTGAGCCAGCAGCTAAGGATTCCCAGGAACCCAAGGGCAATTTGACCCTTCTTCTAGGGCTCAGAAGCCCTTCTGCTTAGAAGGTTTGGAGCAGTCACCCAATTCACCCTCACCTCTAGAGCGTCTGTCTAAAAGGTTGAAAAACATTTCTGGCGAGTACAATTGTACAACTTCTCTTGACAATTCTGTATGTTATAAAGCTATCCTACAGAAAGGATCTGCTCACCTCTAAGCTACATCCCCCTTGTTATAGTTTAAGCCTGTTTTCCTCATTCTCCCTAGTTGTGGAGAGTGTAGGCAAATAGTAGCCATCCTGAAGATGATCATATGGCTATCTTGTACATGAAAAGACATTAAGTTGCTCCTTTATCCCATATTTTTCTTTTTAAATATACTTAACTCCATAAATATAAGCTTTAGTTATACCCTCCGTGACCCAAGCTACCTTTACTTTGATTCTTGGGCTGCAAGATACATTTTCTTCAATTCTTTTTAGAGAAGCAGGTGAACCATTTACGAGTCATTTGAAACATTTTAACAAGAGGAGATAAGACAAATAACAAAAAGCTTCCTCTCCTTTGTTCTTTCTGTTTTAATTTTTTTTAAATTTATTTATTCATGAGAGACACACAAAGAGAGAGAGAGGCAGAGACACAGGCAGAGAGAGAAGCAGACTCCATGCAGGGAGCCCGACATGGGACTCTATCCCGGGTCTCCAGGATCAGGCCTTGGGCTGAAGGTGGCGCTAAACCACTAAGCCACCTGGGCTTTTGTTCTTTCAACAGGTATTGGGTAGCAGTTCTGGGTCCGTAGCCTTCAAGGTGCTGAGGACTCAGTGATATGTGTGGCCCAGCCCCTCCCTTTAAGGATCTCATGGGCTCGCTGGGAAGAGAGACATTGAAATGCATTGTGGTGCTTTCTGTACAAAATGGCCTCTGGCAAGCAGCTTCCAGCAAGCCTTTCCTTGCTTCTCAGGAACATGTCCCAGCAAACACAGACAAATATGAAGACTCACACTAACGAAGTGAATGAACTCTGACAGACAACCTAATTGCCAGGATGTGGAAGGAACTGACAATACTTATAAGGCAGATGAAACTGGATGGAGAACAACCTATCAAGAGCATGGATGACATATGCCAACTTCTCCTCTATAAGGAGAACCTGCTTTGAAGAAATAGGAAGATACGTTGTCATTCCCTCTCTCTCAATACCTGACTCAGATACCCAAGATCTGTACTAACCAGAGAATGGAGTAAATATTCTTTGTTTTGTTGCTTCTGCTTCACACCGAATGAAGAAGTTTTCCCAGGTCATCTTCCTCCCTTCCCCAAGGTCTTCTTATACCCAAGAAGAGCCCCAAAATGAGCAAGACAACTGGCCAGACAGATGGGCTGGTGAAAGCACAATGTATTCAGGATATGAAGAATGGCCAAGAGGCTGGAGCAGGCACAGTAATAACTATGGAAGTTGTGCAGCTTTCTGAGCATTGTTTTTCCTATGACACATTAGATCAGAGCACCAGAGAATCAGGCTGGTGGTTAGGGAAAGATGCCATCTCAGTAGAGCAGATATATACTAGATGAAGCCTGTTGGCAATTGGCAATTGAACATTGGCTGGCCCTCCAGTGTAGGTCTAAACAGATGATTCAACCATCAAGCAAGAGAAAGATGGAGGGCCCAAAGCCAATCCACTCATCTTGCCTAGCAAAAAACAGCAAGAACTAATGAATCTCTTACTTCTCAAGGAAAAGTAAAGAGGAATCAAGACACTCGTGGTCTGTTGGAATACTTCAGAATAAAGAGCAGGAACAGCACCTCCAGGACCAGAGGGAAGCATCCCTTTGAAGATGGTGCTCTGCACAGGCAGGAGACATTTTCAGGAAGCTTCTTGGCATGCATGAAGACAATGACATGTAAAAGGAACAAGCTTACAAGAAACCAGGTTAAGCAGAAAAGACAACAGAGGAGCACCTGGGCACCTTGGTGGCTCAGTGGATGAGTGTCTGCCTTTAGCTCAGGTTGTGATCCCAGAGTCCTGGAATCGAGTCCCTCATCGGGCTCCCCTCTGGAAGCCTGCTTCTCCCTCTGCCTATGTCTCTGCTTTTTTCTCTCTCTCTCTCTGTCTCTCATGAATGAATGAATGAATGAATGAATGAATGAAATCTTAAAAGAGAACAGAATGATAGAAGGGGAGGGAAAGAGAGTTTTCAAGAAACAGAAATGCTGTGTAGGGATCTAACTTCGCATTGGTATAGCAGGAAAGAGCAGATATGTTGCTGTTGAGCAATAAATGAATGATGTAGAAGACAGATTGGAAAATCTCTCCAAGAATGAATACAAAATGGACAGAAAAAAGGAAAACATCTAGAGAAAATACAAAACACATGGAAGACAGAAAACAGAGAACCAACACATGCAAAATTGTGGCCATACTTGCAAAGGCCTGGGGACTTGAAAGAGTCCCTAAGTGCATTATTAAAGGAGATACCAGTACAAATGCCATGAAAGTAGTGACAGAGCTATGAAGGAATAAACCTCTTCCTAATTGAACAAAAACCTGATAGTTACATCTAGGTAACATTTTTGAACCATATGGATATTTTAAAGAAATCTGACATCTATCTAAGGACACACATGGACAAACAGATCACCTACAGTAGAATAAAGATTGTTAACTTCATAACACTAAGGTCCAAAAGAAAATGCAACCAGAGCTATAGAGTTTTATAAGAGAAAATTTGTGACACAGAAAATATATTTCCAGCATACTGAAAGCAATAAATATTTTCAGGTCCCAGAAAACTTGCAACTGTTCAGAAAAAAATTTACTTGAAAATATATTCAAATGACAAAGAGATGAAATTTGGTGACAAGCAATAAAATCAATTAAGATAGAAGTCTAAATGTTTGCAAACTACTAATAAATTGAATTGAAATGTCAAAAATAGTCTCAATAAAGAATATACATGTTGTTAAAATTCTGATGACAAAATCCTAAATTTAATAACTTGAATTATATTAATTAAGAACAAAGAGAAGAAGCTTTTTTTTTTTTTTTTTTTTTTTTTTTAAGAGAAGAAGCATTTAAGGAAGGGTAGCAGAGCTATGTGAAATTCCCTGTTCACGTGGGTGGGATTCAGGGTAGGGTTTTTTTTTTAATGCTCGAATCTTACAAATATTGAAATTGCTTTAAAATAATTGAAGTTGGTTTAAAAACAATTTAAATAGTTAAAAATTTTTATAAATATACTTTAAAGAAATATATATGCCTTTGAAAATCCTGAAAAAGACAAAACCAAAATATACCCCTAGATTTTTTTAAAAAAAGAATTGAAATAATATTTAATAAACATAATGAAGTTTAAACAGTAAGAATATACGGGAAGATAATCACTTCCAATAACAAGTATAAATGAACTGACTTGGTTAAAAAGACTCAGGTTGGCAAATAATAATAATAATACCGAAAACAAAGGGAAAAATAAATAGTAAAAGAATAATTCTCAATCATGGTAATAAGTTAACCTGCAAAACTTCTTGCTAAACACAGCTAGAAAAACTCAATAATGTGTAAAATAGTTTCTTCTCAATATATTGCAGAGCTCAGAAGAAGTATTCCCAAAGGGCCTAGAAACAAAGAAGTACTAAAATCCCAAATAGTAAATGTGGGAGCTTACACTGCAGTGTGGGTGGGGATTAGTCCCTGTTCTGGGAAATCTAATAGCTTGAATTTTAATGTATATCAGTTGGAAACAAGGCTTTGAATGAATGCAAGGCAGAAAGTTGGAACAGGGAAGGGAGGGGGCGGGGGGCGGGCCTGACAGGCTTAGTCAGTTAATCATCTGCCTTCAGCTCAGGTCATGATCCCGGGGTACTGAGATCGAGCCCTACATTGGTCTCCCTGCTCAGTGGGAAGCCTGCTTCTACTTCTCCTTCTGCTGCTCCCCCCTGCTTGTGCTCTCTTTCTGTCTAATAAATAAATAAAACTCTTTCGGAAAAAAAAATGAAGTATTCCCTTTACAGTTAAGGAAAAAGAAAGGATGCCTGTTCTCCTTGTTGCTATTCAGCATTTTCTTGCAGGTCCTAGCAAGCATCCTAAGACATGAAAAAGAAATGAAAGCCATAAGGAAGAAAGAGAACCAACAGGAAGATTATCACAAACAGTAAGATTATTTATCTAGAAAACCCAAGAGACTATACAAACAGACCAGTAGACCAAGCATAAGAGATGAGCAAGTTTGCTGGTTGCTTCCCTAAATATCTACAGAAAATAATATGTAATACGTAATAATTTTTAATTAGAACAAAAATTCTAGTATCTTGGAACAAATTTAAATAAAGCTTTAGAAGTCTTGTATGGAAAAAACTATAATACTTTATTAGGGACGCTTGGGTGGCTTAGTTGGTTGAGTATCAAGTCATGATTTTGGCTCAGGTCATGATCTCAGGGTCCTGAGATGGAGCCCAGCATCAGGCTCCATGCTCAGCAGAGAGTCTGCTCAAGATTCTCTCCTCCCTGTGCCCCTCCCCCTGTTCATGCTCTCTCTCTCTCTCTTCCTCTCTCTCAAATAAATAAAATCTTTAAAGTCCATGTAGGTAACGAGGGAGATACATTATGTTCGTGGGTAAGAAAACTGATGGTAATTCTCTACAACTTTAAATATAAACTTAATACAAATACAAGAGAAGTACCCACAGTATTTTTGAAGAATTCGACAATTTGATCCAAAATTCAAAGGCAAAAGGCAAGAACAACCAAGACTATTTTGAAGACAAACAAAATGGAAGGCATAATTAAAACAATATGGAACCAATGTAGGGATTTAGGACCAATGTGTATATGGAAAATCCATGTCAAGAAGAGAATGTTAACAAAATACTGGAAAGAACCAACTATTAAATAAATGTTGCTGAGACAATTTGAAAAAAATAAAATTAGGCTCCTCTCACACCAAACACATTCAATTCCAGCGGATCAAAAACAAATATGAAACACAAAAGTTTCAAAATATTCTTGAAGAAAATACAGGATAATATTTTAATGACATGGGGTGGGTGGAGGAGAATTTCATAAACAGGACACAAAAAGCACAAATTACAAAGGAAAATACAGACACATTTGACTGTATAAAATGCAAAACTTTGGTACTAAAAGATACCATAAACATAGTGAAGCCACCCACACCAGTGGGAAAATATTTGCCACCCATTTAATTTAAAAAGTATTAACATCCAGATTGTATAAAGAACTTCTACAAACCATAAGAAATAAACATTTTTAAAAGTGCTCAAGTGCTTCCTTAGGCAGCACATATAATAAAACTGAAATAATGTAGATAGAGATTGGCATGGCATCTGCACAAATTCATGAAGTGTTCTTTATTTTTTAAAACCAGACAAAAAAGGACAAATATTGTATGATTCCACTTACATGAGATATCTCAGGTAGGCAGGTAGATTAGAGGTTACCCGGAAGGAGGTATGGGGAACTACCCATTGCTCAATGGGTAGAGTCTCTGTTTGGAGTGATGAATGGGTTTTGGAAATAGATACTGGTAATGGTTGCATAATATTGTGAACATACTTAATGTTACTGAACTGTACAGTTCAAATGGTTATAATACAAATTTTATGTTATATATATTTAACCATAATTTTTAAAAGCGTCCGATATTCAAAAGAGAAAAAGATCTGAATAGACATTTCAGACAACAGCTAGAGTTGGTAGGAGATAGAGCAATGGGAGCTTTCATACATTGCTAGTGAGAGTATCAATCGGTTCAAACATTCTGAATGGGAGTATGGCATTATTCAGTGAAGTTTAACATGTGCTTTCTTATGTATTAGAGTAAGTACAGGCTACCATAATGCAGATACTAATGATAAAACAACTTAAAGGTAAAGAATGTATTACTCTCTCATATATCAAACCCAAAGTTTACTGTCCTGATCAGTGGGACAACTTTGATCCTCATGGTCATACAGGTAACTGGTTCTTTCTAAGTCATTGCTCTACCAATATGTAGGACTCTGTTGTTTTCTGCAAAGTTGAAGTTGAGTCACCACCACGTTTGGGTTTGGGGCCATAGAAAGAGAGAAGAGAGCATGGAGGAAGTACACTCATTGCTTTATTATTTATTTATTTATTTATTTATTTATTTATTTATTTATTTATACTCATTGCTTTAAAGTCCTGATCCCAAAGTAGCAGAGTGGGAACTCCTGAGATTCCATTGGTGAGAACTCAGTCATGTGGCCACATCCAACCAAAATGTGGCTGGGAGAGAGGTCTGGTTGGACCCCATGCGGGCAGATGGAGAGAAAGGATTTGAGTGCACAACTGGCCATCTCCACTACACTCTACAACTCAGCAATTTCACAGCAGGGTACACCTTAGCAGCACTATGCATGTGTGCACCAAGAGTATACACAAGGAAATTCATTGATGCGCAATTCCTAACAGGCAAGAAAAACCCAGGAAAAAACTCAAATGTCCATGATTGTGAAACAAAAGAATAAATAAAGTTGGGTATATTCTTATCCAGGAGCAAAAATGAATGAATTACTACGGCACTATTGGGAAGATGCTCCTAAGGCAACATCAATATTCAACTGAGTAGTAGTTATTAATATTTAAATTGTGTGTCTATACATGCATAGATACATATATATGTAGTTCTAGTCATTATTTTGTATATATTTACCATAGTAAAACTAGCTCCTCAAAATGAGGTAGGTATAATTTTTCACCCAACAGGCTGGTAAAAACAAATGTTTGTTAATATTAAATCCAGGCAAGGCTGTGGGCAGATGGACAGTAAAAGTGTAAATCGCAGTTTTATTCTGTGGGGCATTTTGGCAGTATCTAAGAACACCTAAATTGGGCATCTCTACGAATTGCTGTTTCGCTGATCAGCACTAACCTGGAGGAAAAACCATGGAGGCCGTGTGCAGAGATGTTCAGTGCAGCAAATCTTAAAATAGCACAAAATTGAGAATAACCTAGATGCCATTAATTAAGGAAAACACTAAGCTCTGATCCAGTCATACTACTAAGTATTATGCAAGTATAAAAAGAGTGATGTGCAACTTAATGCGAGGAGGTCTCCAAGACCCAGGGTTCCGTGAAAAGGCAAGTTACAGAAGAAACAAGAGAAAACAGTATCAGGTTTCCCATAGGAGTGTGTGTTCATACATGTGTGTGTGTCTGTCTTTATCTGATTGTGTGTGTGCATACTTTGTGTGTTTTCAGTTGCTTCCAAAAAGAATTTGCCACTTCGAAAGGCCTACCTGAGGAACAATTGTTTTAAAATATTAACCTTAGAAATGTTCTTAAACCAATAAGAGGCTTGGCCGGCTACCTCAAACTTGAAGGATTGAATTTTGCCAAAAGTGAGACGTAGAAACCACCATACTAACTGTTTCCATGTATTTTTAGGAAGGAAATTTTTTGGGTTTTACCATTTTTTAAAAAAAGCAAGTCAATTGGATGAGTCCAGTAATTGCCCAAAGCCTCGGTTTACCCATCTGAAAAATGAAGTGAGTATATATTCTGCTCAAAAGTCAGTTAGCAGGCACTTGAGAGTGCACAATCTGATCGTTTTCTTTATGAAGTGCTATATGTGGTTGATCAAGGAGAAGAAATGAAGGCAATTTATCTTGCTCTTCACAGAGAGTCCGAGGTATGAAATGCTAATCATTATAACAAGAAATACAGTCCAGATCAAAATACTGTTAGATGGTCACACAACTAATTGGAGGGAGAACCAAAGGGGACTTATTAATGGTAAAATCCACAAGTGCTTTTTGAGGAGGTCAATACAAAACCTTGCCTTTTTTAACAGCTACACCATGGACTTGATAATGCAATAGGAAGCATGCTACTTAAATTTGTGCTTGTCCCTTTTCGCCTTTGAAATCTTAGAAAAAATAGAACTGAGGATGGTTGGGTTTTCTAGTGATTAATAGACAAGCCACAGACTGGCAAGTTTGGCTCTGATCTCACCTCATCTTAACCCAGTCCTGATTCCCCAAATAGCATCATCATGGGTGCCATGGCTTGTCTGTCTGTTCCTCTTCCTATCAGTATCATGGATGGTTTCACAGGCCTTAAAAACACTCACCTGAAAGCTCCTTCATCACTTGAAGTAACTGGTCCCTATCTCCACACCGTCTTGACAGCCACCAGCATCAGACACTGCCCCACTTCTATGATTTCCACCTCTGGTAATTCCCCTCTTGGACCAGGACCTCCCAGGCTAGCAGCACCCCCTCCTCACCCCCTCCTCACCACCACCCTATAGCTTCAACTTCAATCCATCTGCTCTACATCATCCAAGGGCACTAGGTACTCTTGGCTTCTCTTGTCTCCTAGTTCAGCCTAGACCCCATGGTCAAGCTATGTCAATAAAGCCAGACTGACTACCAAAGACTCTAGAATTGAGCTTCCCGATATGGTTCTCATTAGTCACATGTGGTCATTGACCACTTGATATGGGGCTAGTCCAAACTGAAATGCACTTTCAGTATAAAATATACTGAAATTTATACCAGCTTTCAAGCATTTAGTATGAAAAAAAATGTAAAATACTTCATTGATAGTTTTTATATTGATTTCATGTTAAATTTATAATATCACACAATATATTAAACTATTAAAATGTATTTCACCTGTTTTCTTTACCTTTTTAGTTTGTTTACTAGAAAATACATAGCCTGCATTATGTTTCAACTCCAACCAGCTGCTGACTAGAACTCTAGGAAACAGAATCTGGCTCTGTTGGGCCAGTTATTAGCAAGGATTAGGCAGGTATCAAGTCCCCACAAAGCAGGGTGCAGGGCATCTCAGAGGGGCAAAGCTACTTGTAGGGAGGTGAGTCAGAGACCCAGTCCTACAATGCCACAGATATCTCTGCCCACAGACTAATGTGTGGGGAAGTGCTTGCTGAAGAAGCAGCTGGCCACTTATGCCATTTCAGTCATTAGTGCTCCCTACATAGACCTGACGCAGGAAAGAGGGGTTTGGGGAGGCAGAGAGCCCCACGTCCATGACTGAATGGCAGTAAGAATGAGAAGAATGAAAAAGAGAGGTTGGGTCACTCCAGGAGGAGATGTACCATTTCACATGGAAAGAATGATGGAGAGAGAAGGACCTAGTGTTTGAATAACTCCGTCAATTATCCAGAATGACCTCCAGTACCAAATGGACATTGGGAACTTGACTCTGCCATCAAGGGATTTGAGGTCTCCCTTGTCCCAGAGATCTAGATAAATTTATCTTATTCCGTACCCGAGAATCATATCCCAAGACAAAGATGAAAATAAGAGCCCATATGGAGGTACACTGGGTGCTCCCCTTTACTGACTGGTGCACCCATCTCCAGCTGTGAATGCTGGCCACCAACAGCTCAGCTGAGCCCTTTTCTGGAACATTGCCTTTGGCCAAATGGGCACTGCTTCATTTAGGAGGATCTACCTACCCTCTTCCACCCTTAGGAAAATCCTCAGGAAATGCCTAATTGAAATAGGGGTTTAAAGGCCAGTTCCCTTGACTCCAAGGGGGACTAACTCTGTGGTACTATTTGTACTCCAGAGTTCCCCTGGGGTCAGGCCGAAGCCAGTGTCCAGGCAAGACCACAGTTTTGCTCCACCCCTTCCCCTGCCCTATCTTACAGGCCTCTTTCCCCTTCCCACTAAGTCACTTGAATAAGACCCTTTTTCAAACTCTGTTTCTAGGGACCTCACTAAGGCAGGTTGGGAAGGAAACCTGGATCAGTGAGGGTGGGGAAGGGCCAGGGAGAGCCAGACAAAGGCGAAGCAGGCAGTAAAGGTGTACTATCTCTTGAGCCAGTCACCACCATGGGTGACTAGATACTAATCCTCTAGGGAAACACTGGGAGCCAGTGCAGAACACACACCTAAGAGATGTCACCCCCCAAAGGAAGCAAGGAAGCTGGGGTATTCATATACCAATTCTCCCCCAAAGTGTGCCCTGCTAAATCCCTTGATGGGCTCTTGTCTATCTTGGGAGAAGATCGAATGCTATCTGTGAGGCCATTTGTATTTCTGCAAAGTAATCATCTCCTTCATCACTGCCGAACCCTTGGGGATATCTCCCTCACACACAAATGCTGAGGGTGTGTGTGTGTGTGTGTGTGTGTGTGTGTGTGTTCACAGAGGGAGGGCACAAGAGTCTTTCTGTTTACAGAATTCTCTCTCCTTAGCAGGTGTTTATGGATTAATAAAGCAATTTTCCTCTCTATTATATTAGTATTGTGGTATGTCATTATGCTGCCTTGAGTTAAGAATTCAGTTTTTAAGTTTGTACGCTAAATTGGAGAGTAAATTATTTGTGTCGTTCCTTAGCTTCATGACTTAGCGCAAGGGAAGGAGCAAGGGTGCGGGTACCAGTATCGCCCAGAGAGCCTGTGGAAGGGGACAAGGAGGGAAGGACGTTGATATCAGCCTGTTGCCAGGAGGTTATTGAGGACAGGATGGCTGGTGGAGGCAACTCTAGGCAAAGGCCTGTCACCCCCTCCCCTGCCTTGGAATACAAGTCTGCCCACTATTCCCACAGTGGGAGCTCTTCTCAAGGATTGTTGAGACCATGTGGATGGTATTTGTGATTGAATCCCATTAAGTCCTTTATCAAAGTTTTAAGATGCTGGACAGAGGATACAGAGATCTTGCTTTGGGGCCAAGAGGAGCCTCTTGTGTAAGTTCTCTTGCTTATTACGCCTGCCACCTACCAATCTGGAGCGGCCTCTTTCTTCAGTCTCTCTTTAGCCTCCATGTATGGGGGCTAATTTGTGAACCAACAACACAGCCACATGGGGAGACGTGCTAGATCAGAAATGTTGTCCCAGGGCCCACTGAATGGGAGCTGTCTCCTGACCTCTGGCACCCAGAGGACAGAGCTTACCACCACTCCCCACTCACTCCCAGGCTCTGCAGTGGCGGAGTGAGGCTCTCTGTTCCTGCTGTTAGTCGATGCTTTATTTGGCATGTATTTGGTGAGCACCTGTGGCATGCTGGGCACCAAGGCTGGGCGCTGGAGAAGCAACAAGAAGACAAAGTCCCTGTTCTCATGGATGTTAAATTGTAGGGGTGACAATCATCCCCCCGAGAAACGAAACAATACCAAGTAAGATCATCTCAGAGATATCAACTAAGATTCATGTAGAAAGTAAAACACTGCATGATAGAGGGGTGCCTTTGGTGGGATGAGGAGCATGACTTCACCCAGGGCCACTGGGGGGAGGGAGGGGCATGTATGAGGACATAACATTAATCAAGTAAACACAAATGCCAGAGGCCAGGGGAGGACAGTGGGGCTGAAGTCTAGTAAGTGAGGAGCAAATAGCTAAAAGTGTAGGACATGAGGTTGGAAAGATGGGCAGGGTTCATTTGTATGGGGCCCTCTCTCTTCTGGGTTATGCTCTAAAATGGCACTCATGAAGCTGTTTGCTGGGGGATCTGCTTGGGACTGGGGTAACATGGCAGGTGCACTTGAGTTTTCCCCCACACCTACCCATAACAACAGCAGTGCCCGGAACTTAATGCTCAAAATAGACTTGGCCTCTACGAGTGCTGTTTTTCCTGAGCTTAGGGAGTGGCTTGAGTGGCCTCCAAAATTCCTCCCAGCCAGACCACTCCAAAAGAGACTGGCCCCTGCAGGAAAGGAGCCCACTACATTGCCCACCTCTAAATGATGGCTGGGTCTCCTTGTCTTTTCTGAGGCCTGGCCTCATTTCTGAGTGCTGGTGGCAGCAAACGGGAGCAGGATCCTGCAAACTGGGGGTGGGGACAAGAATGAGGAAGCAGCTGTATCTGCTGTCCCCCTGGGACACCCTGTAGCCCTGCTGTCTCTAAGCACGTGGGTGGGAGGCTGGGGCTGGCAAGCATGATTCAGAGGGGTCTGGGCACCTCTGGGCACACCTTGGGGTATGTGAAAGAGGCCACAGCCTATGCCCATGCTTTAGGAATCTAGAAAGCCCTTCCCAGGAGAGAGGTTCACTGACCACAGTGCCTTGGTAGCACTAGCCCAGTTAGCGATCTCCACCTACCAGAAGCCAAATTCCCTTCTCCTCATCCCAAAAGGCTGCAAGCAGCATAAACTGAGTCACAGTCAAGCCGAGTTCCTGGAAACAACTCTCAGCTTCTGAGATGACCAAGCTCTCTGCTCCCTCTTGGGA
Organism: Canis lupus familiaris; assembly: GCF_011100685.1. Taxonomy (NCBI): domain Eukaryota; kingdom Metazoa; phylum Chordata; class Mammalia; order Carnivora; family Canidae; genus Canis; species Canis lupus. The sequence continues at coordinate 31,989,772 of NC_049244.1, read as the reverse complement.
ACAACTCCACAAGGAAATGCTTGCAGTTGGCAGATGAGCCCAAGGGCTATCTTGGAATGTCATGGAGAAGAGGTGAGAGCCCCCCACTGTGGGGCTACAGAGAACCCATGTGTGCACTTGGCAGGGGTATGATGAGAAAAACCTAGGCAAGAGAGCACCCTGCATCCAAAGCCAAGAGCAGCTCTGAATGGAAATTTCCAAACCATGAGGGAGATAATAGGGAGTGGAAAGGGAGAAGCAAATGGAAGATAGGAGAGAAGTGTGGGAAAGAGAAGAGGAGAGAAGAAAAAACAGAAAAGTGAGAAGTTAAAGAGAAGCCTTGCTTGGCTCTCTGTCAAGTGGTCTCCCTCAAAGCTACTGGCACCCGTACAAGGTGTCCACAAGCCAAGTGTCTCCCTCACAGCCATTACAGTCCCCCATTATGGCCAGCTAACAGAAATCAATCTTCTTAATGCTGCCTCGAACAGAGAGGGAGGCCAGCCAAGTCTGGCAAGAGGATCCAGCCGTGCATCAGCTGCACCGGGTGTCTGGCATGAAAGGGTCAGGTTTCTCCCATCCACCTCCTCTCCTGGCACCGAAACAGCACAATGCCCACAGTGCCTGCAGGGGAGAAGGCAGTGGGGTGGCCAAGACTGATGTTTCAGATGGGCCTGGCCGGGATGCCTCCGCTCAGCGTGCCTATGTCTGCTTCTGTCCCGCCCACCTTGGATGGCTGGATCCACTTTCCTGCACAAAGATGTCTGCAACTCGATCTCACCAGCATGCTTGCAAATAACCCTCAGCCCTGTAACTTGTTCCCCTCTAAGTCAGGGATCCAGAATGCATATGGATTTAAGAATATCCTCTAAGAAAATTCTGGGTATTCCTCAAGTGTCAGTGAACAGCTACTAGAAAATGAAGTCTCCCGGATCCGGTGCCTTGTGAGGGTGGAGATGGACATGGATTGCTCTTCACTAGCCCTTCAGGCAGTCCACCTCCATTCGGCCTGGAGGAAAGACAGAGAAGGTCCTCTTGGCCAGATTCGGGGATCTAGTAGAGTTAATGGTGTGGAAGCAGGAGGCTGGGTTTTCCTGCCTTTAGAACTTTAGCCCACTGTGAGCCTCAGTGCCCAGGAACGGAAGTGAGGATGTTGACTCCCTTTGTTAGCATCTGTCCAAATATATTCCTAAAATTGCTTTCTGGGCAACATGGATTGATAATTTTGTATCAGGTTTGGGGATGGTTACTAAGGGAATGGAGAGGAAAGTGTTTGGTATGTAGATCTTATCATTGTTTTCCAAATTAGCATCAACACAAGCTGTAACTTCGAAAGACTTGGAAGCTAATTAGCCCATGTACCAGTAAGACAAAACAGACACAAGAGGAGATTTCAAGAGTGGGTGACAACACTATTATTTAACTATTTATAGTTTTCCTTTGCCATTTGATAAGAAGAAGGTGGATGCTAAGAGGGAGAATGGCAAAGACCCTGTCGGTAGAAAGATCAATTCCATCACCTCCCATCCACTTCGCTACACCTAAGCAGTGATTGCATCTGGAAGGGGAAAACGTAGAAGCATCTTGAATGGTGCTTGATGACAAACTAGCATAACACCCCAAAATCACGGGGGGAAGAGAATTAAATTCTGAAATCAGAGATGAGGATGAGAGGTACCACCAAGTCCTGAGAATAGAATCAGGTTAGTGGAAAAGAAATGAAAGATGAGTAGAAAGGATTGTGATGCTACTGAAGTATTTGCAATTCTTTAATTTCCACTCTAAGTAATGCAGCTTTGATGTGCAATCTTTTTTTCTAAAACCAGTTCACATGTAACAACTCTAAGACCTATTTTCATTTTCTAGAAAAAGAGCATAACTTTGTGAAAAGAGTTTGTTAGGATGCAGTGATCCCCAAACTCCCATGCACTGAGATATCAGTCTCTGAGGATTCTATTTTAAAAGATTTTGAGTTCCACTATTGAATCTCCCGACTGGATGGGTCTAGAGGGAAACTGGTAGTATGAATGGTCACTTGTTTTTCCAGATTTCTTTTTTTTTTTAAGATTTTATTTATTTATTCATGAGAGACACAGAGAAAGAGAGGCAGAGACACAGGCAGAGGGAGAAGCAGGCTCCCTGTGAGGAGCCCAATGTAAGACTCGATCCCAGGATCCCAGGATCATGCCCTGAGCTGAAGACAGACGCTCAACCACTGAGCCACCCAGGCGCCCCTTCAGGAGATTCCAATGGGCAGCCAGATTTGAGAACTGTGGTTTGGGTCTCTCTGTTATCCACCCTCCAGGGAGGCCTGATTATTTGGACTACAAAGACAAGGACCCATCTCACACTTGAGGCAGCTTACCTTACTGCAGAAAGCCTCCACATGAGAAGAAGAGAAACCTTGACATGCTGGCCCTGCACATCAGTGAAATGACAGGAAAGAAGCTCAAAGGCATGATAGAGGAGCTGACGTATTACATCTCACCTATATCTCAGAAATACACCCATTTGTACTCCACAAACCAGGGCTGAAGACATGATGTTAAGAGGGAACAGAAGTAAATGTAGGCTCTCCTGCCTCCACATCTCATCTCCGCCTCTTTTGGGTAAACACAGAGCAGATTAGAGGTCAGAAGACTGCTCAGAGGATGACACCAGGACCTAAGTTGGCCATACTCTTCCAAAAGCTGACCCCCCGCTGCCCCCCACAACTCCCTGAGGCCCCGTATGGTCCAGCTTTGGGGTTACTCCTCTGGTGGAGAATCACTTACATCAGGATTTTTCAGAGTATATTATTAACCATCCATCCAGTCAGGAAAAATTTATTCAGCTTCAATAATGTGCCAGGCACCTGAGTGACAACTCTCTCATGTACGTTACAGTCATTGGCAGAACTGTTAACAATTACAAATGTCCAGGCTGTGCCCTAGAAATGTTTAATAAATTGGTTTCATGTAGGGTCTAGGCAACTATAATCTTGAAAGCATCTCGGGTGATCCTGATGCGTGACCAGGGGGGAGACTGCCGTCCTGGAGCTACATTTGTGGCCCTCACACACTGCCAGCATCAGGATCACCTGGAGGGTGATTGCTAACACAGACTTCTGCCTTCACCCAACACTTCCTGACTCAGCAGTCCCGAGGCAGAACCCAGAAATTGCTTTCTGAAAGTTCCCAGGGGATGCTTACCCTGCTGGTCCAGAACCACACTCAGAACTGCTGAGGTACTTAGTGCCTGCATCTCAAGAAACCCATAGTAGGGGGGCGCCTGGGTGGCTCAGTGGTTGAGCATCTGCCTTTGGCTCAGGGCATGATCCTGGGGTCCTGAGATTGAGTCCCACATCAGGCTCCTCATGGGGAACCTGCTTCTCCCACTGCCTATGGCTCTGTCTCTCTCTGCGTGTGTCTCATGAATGGGTAAAGTCGAAAGAAAAAGAAAGAAAAGAAGAGAAAGAAAGAAAGAAGAAGAAAGAAAGAAAGAAAGAAAGAAAGAAAGAAAGAAAGAAAGAAAGAAAGAAAGAAAGAAAGAAAGAAGAGCCTGTATCCAGGGTCCACCTGAAGCCTTGCCTCCCTTCCCACAGAGCCACCCAAAGCTATTCTACTTTGTGAATAAGCCCAAGACTCCTGCCCGACTTCTGTTCCTTCCTTATCAAAGCAGGCCCTCCAGCCAGGCCAGGGCCCTCAGGTAAGATAAGAAAGGGACAGGGGGGCTGTACTCCCTGCTGGGGGCTCTGGGGAAGAATCTCTCCCAAGTGCAGTCAGGTTGTTCCCAGAATCCAGTTACTTGAACTCAGAAGACTAAGGTCCCCATTTCTTTGCTGGCTCTCTACCTGGGCTCTTCCGAATTAGTGCCCAGAACCCAGTCTGGTCCTTGCACGTGGCCCTTCTCAGAGCCAGCAATAGCATATCATTCCTTCTCATGCCTGGAATCTTCCTGCACCCTCCTCTGCTTTTAAGGGCTCATGTGATGACACGGAGCCCATCTGGGCAGCCGAGGGTAAGCACCTTGCCTTAAAGCCAGCTGATTGGCAACCGAATGCATCTTCAAGGTCCCCACACAGGGATCCCTGTGGCTCAGCGGTTTAGCTCCTGCCTTTGGCCCAGGGCGTGATCCTGGAGTTCTGGGATCGATTCCTGCATAGGGCTCCCTGCGTGGAGCCTGCTTCTCCCTCTGCCTGTGTCTCTGCCTCTCTCTCTCTCTCTGTGTCTCTCATGAATAAATAAATAAAATCTTAAAAAAAAAAAGTCCCCACACAGCAGTACCTAAGATTAGTGTTTGACTGAATAACCAGGGGGCAGGAGTTTTGAGACGCATCTTTAGACATGTGCCTTCCCCAGGACACTACCTGTTTTCATGCTTCCCCATGAGCTAGGACTCAGAGAAGCTACTCTTTCCTAGTGTCATGCGTGCAAGCAGTCAGTCCCTGGACACGTTGGATCCCAGGGTTTCCAGCACCCAGCTCCCTCCCAGAATTAGGAAGGGATGCCAATGCCAACTGAGAAGAGAGAGGGGTTCTCAGAGCCTTCTGGCACCATGAAGAGGAAGGGAGGGAAAAGGCCTCTGGTCACTATTAAAGCCTTTCATTGCCTTAATTAGAGCTCCAGTAACTGTGAAGCAAGGCTTGCAAAATGAAGATCCGTAGGCAAAGTCTGCAGCAGGACAAACACAGTCCTTGTTCCTGGGAAACTCAGGTCTGACTAGCTAGAGATAATCTTCAATAATGGGGTAGCATGTTACAGACAACCTTCTGACTCATGCCCTTCCATCCATTGGCCACACCCCAGCCACTGAAGGATTATCCAACATGCAAATCTGATCACGTTCCTTCCTGTTGCTCATCCTCCCATGGCTCCCCATTTGATGCCAAAGATTCCAAGCTCCTGGAGTATGTAAAAGGCTCCCTGGTCTGACCCTGGTGGTTCCTGCAGTCTCATCACTCCCGGCCTCACACTATGTCCTGCCTCAGGGTTCTAAGCTACTCAGCACATTGTGACTTCCCATATCTCCAGATCGTTGCTCTGGATGACTCTGCCTAGAGTATCTTTTCCCCCTAGTCTTTGGAGGATCATTAATCACCCAACACTCAACTCAAATGTCTGCTCCTTCAAGAAGGATCTTCTCCCCCCAGGGATAGGCCAGATGAGGCACCCCTGAATGCTGATTATCCAGTTATGCATCTATCTCCTCCCCTAGACAAAGAGCTCCCTGAACTAGCATGCTGCCTGGCAAAGCATAGACACTCAAAGATGTTGTCTTACAAGCAACAAGAATAATGTCTTTGGCAAGAACTTAGAGTACTCAGACCTGGGTGAGGACACCCGAAGTTGCAGTGGAATAATCAGTGTGCAGGTCAGGAAAGAATGAGAACAGGGCCCAGTCTGCAGGCCGTGTTGCTTCACCTCCAGGGCCCATTGCAAAATGAAAATGCAGGGTCCCTTGTTAAGATTTATTAAAAATAAATGTAAACTTCATAGGTCACATGCCCATGAAGTCCAGCCCGCCAGCCTGCCATCTTGACATGCACTGAAGAGTGGAGCCAGGAGGGCCAGAACACGTGCCTTCCATTTCCCCAAAACCCTCAGGCCTGTTTTTAAGTGACTATCAAGTTAACCTTCAGATGCAGTCTTTTAATTGAAGGGGGAACATCATTCAGCCTCCTCTTTGGCCAAGAGGAGGAATGCCACATGCATTACAAGTCAGCCATATGGTGTTGCATGTCCATGTCAATAGCTGGGCACCTGGATACCTGAAACCCCATTTTTCCCCACCCAGGGGTTGAAAAGGCCAGGTTACACCAGTGTGCACATGTCCACAGCCAGCCTCTCCCCACAGTTGAGCCCATAGGGCCACTGGCAGCAAGATGGAGCCAAATGGCAGAGCTGGGATGCAGAACAGATTGGTCCCCAGGGCACAGCACAGTCTTTGTGGGTAGGATAGGCATCCCTGGGGCAGGCAGGCCCCACAGAGCACCCATCAGCCCCAGGCACACAACCAGTGATGGGACAACCACTGAGGGACGAAGAGCTACAAAGAACAGAGATCTCTCAAGCCAGTTTGTTAACGTGCTACTGGATAGGGGTGGAGAAGCTCTTGCTGGATGCCATGGAGTGAAACTGCGGATTGTGGGAAAACTGGAAGTCCAAGCAGCCAGAGAGCTAGAAAACCATGAGGACAAGTTTCTCCCTCGGTGCCTCTGAGACATCTTCCTGCATCTTCTCTCTGACCAGCACCTCCCCACCATGTGGTTTCTGCTCCCACATGACTCAGACTGCACAAAGCCCTGTGGCCGTGCCAGCCTCACTGTCCCCGCACTATGGCTCTGCTCCTCCAGCTGCTATGCTCAGGGCCCAATCCTTTGTGTGTTCCCACATTCTCAAGGGAGGAGTCTGAATTGGCCTGACATGAACTCAGGCACAGAGGCCCACATCACTGGCCCAAGAGTGACAGAAGATATAGCCCCCAACCAGGCCCACTCAGCCTCCACTGGGGATGTGCATAGGGCAGGCAAGAAGGACCCTTTCTAGTACCAGAGCAGTCCTTGCAGGGTTGCCCTGGTGGCAAAAGGTCCAGGCAGATAGGATGGCAGCTCTACAGGAACGCTGGGACAGTCTTCATGCTGGAGGGGACAGGCTCCCAAGAATCCGAGGAAGGGCTTCCAATCAGAACCAGAACTGGGTACAAGAAAAGACAGAGCAAGACTTGACTCATAGTCACAGACACTCTGCTGCTTCCCAGAGGGCTGCTCATATCTGCATCTCTGACCCTCTCCAGAGTTGTCAGGAGAAGAAAATCATGGAAGATGTAGATCCTAATAGAGAGAGAGAGAGAGAGAGAGAGAGCATCTAGCACCCTGATCTCAAGTACTTTTACAGTATGAGTATATTCAACCCTAGCTGTCCAGAACATTTCATGAACCAGAATACCCTTTCTTTCCATACAAGTTGATCAAGTTGATTCTATTGTTGGTATATATTAATAAATATATTTAAAAGTCATGGGGAGTCAGGCTCAGCCAATACTTTCAACATCTGACCTCTGTGACTATGACTCCAAGACCTTACCTCAATGTAAAGACAGCTAATCCTGAGAACAAAACTATGCACAGAAATGTTGTTAAAGACATCCTTCACACTGGCCAAAGCAATTTCTTGAAAAGGCAAGTAGGTCACATTACCATTTTGTTTAAATTCCTTCACTTGTTTGCTTACTCAATAAATGTGTTTTCTGAGAAATGGTCCTGTGATGTGGTTGTGGTAGGATCAAATCCAGATGCCCTAGTACAACTTACATAGCTCCTACCCAGCCTTCTTCCAGCTTCTCTAGTCAAGTAATTCTCAAACTTGAGCAGCATCAGCTTAAAACTGAGATGGCTGGACCTCATCCCCAAAGTTTCTGACTCAAAAGGTCTATGAAGGGGCTTGAGAAGTTGTATTTGCAACAAGTTCCCAAGTGATGCTGCTGCTGCTGGTGGTCTGAGGACTACTTGGGGAGCCGCTGCCCTAGCTTCACCTTGTTACCATGGCCAATGCCAGCCTCCAGCCTTTCTCCCTACTCCCCGTCCTGCTCTCATACACAGAAATTTCCCCACTACTACTGAACTTCTTCCAATTTCCAGGTCATACCATACCATAACTCTCCACAGATCTTTATACATGCTCTCTCCTTTACCTAGAACACAACCCCTCTCCAAATTCTTCTATCTCACTCCTATCTCTGTTGGAAGATCCAGCATAGATGTCACTTCCCCCAGGAAGCCTTACATGACTACTCTCCTCCCCCTTATTCGCTACTCCCACATCAGACTGGGCTGGGCCTCCTGCTCTGAGCTTCAAGAGCAGCCTGCACTTTCCCTCCTACAGCCCTGACTCCTGAATCATCAGAGCTGGTCTGGTTCATTCTCTGTGACGGCAGAGTCAGATCCATCCCAGTCACTATTTCATCCCCAAAGCCTGGCTAGTGAGCAATGGGTGCTCAATAAGTGTTTGTTGAATGAATGAACATGAACTTCGTCATTGTCTTATGGAGATATTAGCCTACATTCATATTAGACAGGGTTTTAAATACCTTACACCTGCACTACCACAGTGGTTCTCAAGGTTTTATTCTCACCAGTAACATCAACATTGCCTGGGAACCTCTCAGAAATGCACATTCTCAGGCCCTACCCCCAACCCACTGAGTCAGAAGCACTTGGGTAGAGCCCAGCAATCTGGTTTTAATAAATCTCTGGGTGGTTCTGGTTCCTGCTCAAGTTTCCAAGCTTGGAGGAAAGATGATGGCTCTGTCAGGTGAATAATTTGGAGATTGAATAAAAAAGCAACAACCAAGAAACCAGGTGAGCTGAAGGCTAGTTTTGTGGCAGGAGTAAGAAGCAGTGCTGTTGAGGAGGTGTTCTGTTCACTGGCGGGTTTGGGGGAGCGAGGCCTTTCCAAATTCTGCAAGCCACCCCCTCGTGAGGAGTAAGCATCGTAGGCAGGAGAGGTGAGACCTGCAGAAATGACACGCAAGTGGCCACCAGCACCTTGGGGCCCATGAGGAGGCTCCAGGCTCGGGGTGGGGCCACAGACGGGTTAGGAATGCCAAAGAATCAGACTGGGACAAATGAAGCAGGTTAGTACTGCCCAACGAGGCAAAGACTGTCACATACTCTCCCTTTGAAGTCAGGGTAAAAGAGGCGAGGCGCTGTGATCCAGGGGACAGCAGAACACCAGTGTCCCTGGAAGGCTTTGGAAAGAGGAACCCCAACCTGAACGTGCAGGGCTTTCTCTGAAGTCCCACCAGAAAGTGTTTGCCTTCCTCTAAAGATGAGGCATCTGCAAACTCGTGCCACTTGGCATTGAAGCAAAATGGAAATAAGAGGCTTGCTTGGTGAACCATGACTAGTGGCAGGCTCGAGCTCTACCAAACGCCGCTCAGTGGTCCATCCCTGCACAGCTCGTGCTCAGATACTCTTCACATGCCAGCAGAACATACTCTACACAGTCGGCGAAGCCAGCCCTGGGCTGCCCTTCTGACCCTGGAAGAAAACAGAGGAGGCATGGATCTGCAGTCCTCGTCAGAGGACTACCCTACCTTTGTGGTGTTAACCCCAAGAAATGAGCAGGGAGGAGTGGAACACCCCAACCCCACCAAAAGCAGATTCGCCACATGAAGCCAGAAAAGCGTTCACTGGGTCACTAAGAAGGGGACCTTATTTAAAATGATCGCTTAGGCTAAATTAGGCCAGAGGTCAGGATGAGGAACACCAACGTCATCTCAGATATCTGGTGGAGACACTTGATTCACAGCAGAAACCAGTCGTTCTGAAAAGAATATGTGCATTTGATGTAAATATCCCTCCAACACATAGCTCACCGTGTGAGTTCAGCAAGTGACTTAGACCCTCTGATCCTCAGGGTTATCTCAAAACAAATAAAAATATCTCCTAAGCAGGTTGTTTTAGAACTAAACAAGCTGCCATAATATCTCTCATAGACACCTAATAAATCTTAGAGGTACTGATCTCACACCTCTCGTTACGGAGTCCCGGCCTGTCCGATTCCTGTTTCATAAAAGGAAGACAAAATGGAACACCCCAATGTTGCCCTGAACTATAGAAAAGCCACAGTTTATAATGAGCCTTGTAAATTACTTTTAAAAATTAACGATAGAAGTGTTCTTGCCCTTTAATTTGGTTTGGCCAACTGCCTTTGCCTTCTTCACAGTTAGAAATGTTATAAATACATCGCCCTACAAGTTGCCTGGTGAGCTTTCTGGGACCTGCCCCACCCTCACCCCCCAACCTCAGGAGGAACTTCTCATCCCCACTTATTCACTGAGTCCTAAAATTTTAGCTAGAAGTGTTTTTTGTTTACTTTTATTCTGTTTTGGTTTGACTGATGAAGTTCCCTGGATCACTTTGCCCATAAATTGGGTGGTTCATTAACAGAAACATAGTGTCTCCCAGTTCTGAAGGCTCAGTCTCTGAAATCAAGGTGTTGACAAGGTCTCACACACCGCTGGGGGCTGTGAGGACAGGATCTCTCCATGGCTGTGGACGCCCTCTTCTCCCTGTGTCTGTCCATCTCCCTCCTGGGCAAATTGTCCCTCCTTTTTTTTTATTTTTTACTTTATTTTTTTATTTTAATTTTTTTTATTTTTTATTTATTTATGATAGTCACAGAGAGAGAGAGAGAGAGAGAGAGGCAGAGACATAGGCAGAGGGAGAAGCAGGCTCCATGCACCGGGGGCCCGATGTGGGATTCGATCCCGGGTCTCCAGGATCGCGCCCTGGGCCAAAGGCAGGCGCCAAACAGCTGCGCCACCCAGGGATCCCCAAATTGCCCCTCCTTACAAGGACGCCAGTCATATGGAATTAGAAGCCACCCTTCATTTTAGCTTGGCTACTTCTATAATTACTCCATCTCCAAATAAGGCCACATTTTGAGGTCTTGAGGGTCATAACTTCAACATGAATTTTGGGGGAACACAATTCAATCCCTAACATCCAACAACCTCACTCACGCGTATTTGTGCCAAATAGGGGATGAGAGAGCCACGTTACCTGGGCCCAGCTCCCCCAGAGAATGGCACATTTCCACAGTGGAGGGGAGAAATTTGCATTCATGATATGAAACTCACCTTCAGTAATGCCCACCTCATGGCAGCTAAGTAGGAAGGCACGCACTCAGTCTTGGTCTCTCTGACGGATTCCCTTTGGGCCCACCAACGTGTTTAGAGACTGGGCCTGTAGGGCTAGGCCTACGTTCACGGCTGTATTAACCATCCGGCAGGCAAGGACCTTCCCCACAGTGGCATTGATGCGTCTGCTGGTCCCACACATCATAACTATATAACCAAGGGGTTGATATCAAGGTTTCTCACTTCTCATCCTGCCCAACTAGCTACAAAATGTGGCAACTCTGTTAAATCTCAGGACGGAAACCGCTGGAAGATTTTGCTCCTATAGGAACAATAAAGAGCAGGCAAGAGGGATCCCTGGGTGGCGCAGCGGTTTGGTGCCTGCCTTTGGCCCAGGGCGCGATCCTGGAGACCTGAGATCGAATCCCACGTCGGGCCCCCGGTGCATGGAGCCTGCTTCTCCCTCTGCCTGTGTCTCTGTCTCTCTCTCTCTCTCTCTCTCTCTATCATAAATAAATAAAAATTTTAAAAAAAATTAAAAAAAAAAAAGAGCAGGCAAGAGAGGATCCTACAGGGTTTCGCTTCCTTTTCAGGTTTAAGAGAAACTCTCAGAAGGTGGTCTACCTCAGGGACAAAGGAGGAGGACAAGGGAGGGGCTCAGGCACATCCTAGGATTCACACAGAGAAGAAAAATGAAAGGTGGAGACGAAGAGGCACATCTCAGCAAGCTGTTCACCTCCCTCAGAGCCAGCATTCCTGAAGCACTCCTGAGGGGCCAGGTGGACCGGGCCTGGTGGCGGCCAGGCCCCTGCCCTGAGCGTGTCGCTCCCTCACTGCCCAGGGTGGAAGGCAGTGGCTTTGCTGACAGCTTCTCTGCCAACGCACGGGCTCCCTCTTGCCCTTTCAGACAGAATGAGTGGTCCTCAGTTCAGCGTTGTGGTGAATCCAGGAGCACGTCCTCAGAGCCAGCCTCTCTGAAGGCTGCACAATGCCAAGGGAGCCTCCTGGAGGGAGTCCAAGTCCTGACCTTGCCCTTCCGGCTGCGGCAGGCCTTTCCACCCCGGTCCTCTCCCGGCCTCACTCGTGTTCCATATTCATGCATATGAAAATTAAAAGCCCTGAGATTTAATTAGGGGGACGTCCTGGGAGAACGAATGGGCAGAGCTTGGTGGTCAGCCAAGGGAGGCTTGCAGACTCAGGGGTGGGGCTTTCTGAACATTTCCACGGAAGAGGACAGCATGTGCAGACCAATCACCCCAGTGACCACGGAGGCTGGTTCCAGTCCTTCCTCCCACCCAAAGCTGAAGCTCTTTTGCGTGAGAAGGTTATCATTTAAGAGTAAGAAAGACCCCTCAGCCTTTTTTTTTAGCAACAGTCTTTTGAGCCACAAGTGTAGTCAATACAAAGAACTCCAAATCCAGGGAGGGGTCCTGGCCGGAGAATCCAGGAGAGGGTGCGGGGGAAGCGGGCCATGGGTTCTGAGGCACAAAGCAGGCATGAGCCTCTGTCATCCTGCAGCAGCACCTTACAACCAAGAGAGAAGCTTCTTATCTTGATGAAGTCCCAATAGTTCATTTTTGCTTTTGTTTCTCTTGCCTTCGTGGATGTATCTTGCAAGAAGTTACTGTGGCCGAGTTCAAAAAGGGTGTTGCCTGTGTTCTTCTCTAGGATTTTGATGGAATCTTGTCTCACATTTAGATCTTTCATCCATTTTGAGTTTCTCTTTGTGTATGGTGAAAGAGAGTGGTCTAGTTTCATTCTTCTGCATGTGGATGTCCAATTTTCCCAGCACCATTTATTGAAGAGACTGTCTTTCTTCCAGTGGATAGTCTTTCTTCCTTTGTCGAATATTAGTTGACCATAAAGTTGAGGGTCCACTTCTGGATACTCTATTCTGTTCCATTGATCTATGTGTCTGTTTTCGTGCCAGTACCACACTGTCTTGATGACCATAGCTTTGAAAGAAAGAAAGAAAGAAAAAAGAAAGAAAAGAAAACAAAACATCGCCCCTTCTAAGTCTCCAAGTATGGATATGGAAGCTATTTGCATTAAATTCTGGGCTCCTCTCAATCCCAGATCCCAAAGCATTTCTAGCTCTGGCTTGGCTACTCACTATATGACCTCAAGCAAGCTTCTCTGGTCTCCACCTCTAGGCATTATTAGGAAAATTGAATGAGCCCATGATAATGCATTAACACCATCCCCAGCAGATGGTGGGGATAGATGCTAGCCCTTTCACTGTTTGTATTTATCCCTCTCCCCATAACCCTAGGTCAGGCCCCTGCTCTACAGATATACCAGACAGACATTGAACAGGAACAAGGGTGGTGACTTTTCCTTGGACCAGTCTCTTGACCTGTTTCCTCATCTGAAGAATGCAGGTGAGGATTACTGTCTGCTGCTCTGGGCACCAAAATGACACCAGGAAGAGGGATGTGCTCTGGGATCTGTGATGGTGCAGGTGAATATTTTCACACTTGATTCAAGGATGCATTCCCTAGGGCAACCCGGGTGGCTCAGCGTTAGCGCAGCCTTCAGCCCAGAGCGTGGTCCTGGAGTCTCAGATCGAGTCCCACAAAGGGCTTCCCTGCGAGGAGCCTGCTTCTCCCTCTGCCTGTGTCTCTGCCTCTCTTTCTCTCTGTATCTCCCATGAATAAATAAATAAAATCTTCAAAAAAAAAAAAAAAAGAATGCATTCCCTAGAGTCAGACTCATCATGCATTCTAATTGTCTTTTAAGCAATTGCTTAACCTCTCTGTGTGCCAGTTTTTCATCTACAAAACAGGAACAATAAAGGCAAACATTGTGTAGATTACTGCAAAGATGAAAAAGGAGATGCCACAATTTCGTTTCTTGGGATGGGAACTTTTAAGGTCTACTCTCTTAGCAACTTCCAAACACATAACACAGTATTATTAACTATAGTTGCCATGCTATGCATTACACCACCCAGGACTTATTTATTCTATAACTGGAAGTTTTTTTTTTTTTTTTTTTTAAATTTTTATTTATTTATGATAGTCACAGAGAGAGAGAGAGAGAGAGAGGCAGAGACACAGGAAGAGAGAGAAGCAGGCTCCATGCACCGGGAGCCCGATGTGGGATTCGATCCCAGGTCTCCAGGATCGCGCCCTGGGCCAAAGGCAGGCGCCAAACCACTGCGCCACCCAGGGATCCCCTATAACTGGAAGTTTATTCCTTTTGGCCACCTTCACTTTTTCCAAAGAGAAATCTGTAATTATGTGTGGTCATCGATGTTAACCAGACTTATTGTGGGGATCATTTTGCAATATATACAAATATGGAATAATTACATTGTGTACCTGAAACTAACATAATGTTATATGTGAATTATATCTCAATAGAAAAAAAAATCATATGTGTACTCTACAAGGGATTTAAAAAGAAGTTATGTGCTAAATGCTTAGAAGAGTGCCTGGCACATTGTAAACCTTTGTTAGTCTTATTATTGCGTTGCAGATTTTGTCTTTATTGTTATCAATAGTAGCACATGCAATAATTGTAGCTGTATTTCCTGCTTTAGGGTTGCTTGTCCTAAAAGGCTCTCATGCTTATACAGCAGTACCAGAGGCCCAAACCCCTATATAAAAGTCTGAACATTGGGAAGGTGATTTGGTTTCCCTTCCTCCCATGGTAGCCATCCCTTGAACCAGGGGTTCTTTCCACACCACAGTCCTACGAGTCAGGCTTTATTGGTTTCACGTTTTAAAATCCAGGTGTTACAAGTCAGTGTCAGATCCTGCCTGTTTCCTGTTCATTTGGATTTGTTTCCTGTTATTGGGACCGGAATGGTCTCATGTAACAGCACGAGAGGGGAATGAGGTTTTCCTTGCCAGGAAAAGCCACTGGGTGATGGTACTGGAGACAAAAGTATGTCCTCTGTACAGGGCCAGTTCCCAGTTCTTGCAGAAACACTGAGGAGCTGACAAGGTGAGGCTCTGAATCCTCAGAAGTCACGGGCCCCAGGCAAAGAGGGCTGCTCTTCTAATGGGGAAGGCAGACCCATTTGGTCAGAGACTCATGTTTCCTAAAGCTGCTAAAAAAATGACCACAAACTTAGTGGCTTAAAATAACACTAATTTACTACCTCGTGGTTCTGGAGATCAAGAGTCTCAAATGAAGGTGTCTGCAGGGTACATTCCTTCTATAAGTTCTAGGGGGACTGTTTTCTTGCGTCTTCCAGCTTCTCGTGGCTCTGGGTATTCCATGGCTTGTGGCCATATCATTCCAGTCTCTGACTCTACCTTCATGTGGCGTCCCCCACCCCTTCTGTCTGTGTCTTTTCCTCTTCTGCCTTTTATAGGGACACTTGTCATTGGATTTAGGGCCCAGATGGTTAATCTAAGATGATCTCACTTCAAGATCCTTAATGTAATTACATCTACAAAAACTCTTTTTCCAAAAAGGGTCACATTCCTAGGTACTGGGGGTTAGGACTTGGATATAACTTTTTGGGGGTTACCATTCAACCCATTACAGAAGGAATTGTTGGATACCTGAATTAATGGACAGAGTATGTACCTGTTCCTTAATAACGAGAACCCCATCCCATGGGGAGGTACACATAGGGATGGTCTGTAGGCCAGAAGGACCCTAAAGCAACTCCAGCTGACCCTAAAGCTAGAGCTGAGTCCCCAGAGAAGTGGATGACAAAACAACATACGCCCTGGGTTTGAGTGTGCGTAAAACATCAGGGGAATGGAGCAGCTGGTGGTTTGGGTGACAAAGAGCAAGAAAGGAGATAGTACCCAGGGAGTGGTCCCAGGCTGGCTCAAGTAGCTGCATTCACACCCAGCAGGGCCATGTAGGGTCTAGATTGTGGCTGCATTGGAACAAGTAGGGCCAGAGCCCAGCTGGGGGGCGCTGCTGAGAGGCAGGCAGCTGGGAACCTGCAGCCAGAATCTTCTAGCTGAAAGAGCCCATCAGGGTGACTGGCACAGCCTCACCTGATAGATGAGGAAACAGTGGCCCAGGGAGAGACAAAACCCGCTCCCCTCTCCCTGAGCTACAATGGTCAGAGTACAGCTACGGGTACGGCCCTGGCTCTTTGCTCCTGGCCCAGGATCTTTCCTCTGCATAGAAAGTGTCTCCTGTGTTCTGGGGAGTCACAATCATGTGATCATATTACCCAGAGAGTCATCAGGCCCTATGCGTGGTAGAGAACATGATAGACAGGATCAGAGTCAAGTGCAGAGTTCAAGGGCTCCCTAAAATAAAGCTAAGCAGAAATGTGAATAATCAGTGGGTGGTGAAAAATTGATTTAATGCAGTCTTCTAATGGATGCTGTCGTTCCTTTTGGCAAGAATCTCTTGAAATATGTCTGTTGGAACCAAGGCTTCAGGTAGGGGGTACATTCCGTGGGAAGACTCTAAAAGGCAGGGGAGAGAAAGAGGAAGAGGAGAGAGCGAGGGTTGAGAAGACAAGCTGGGGAGGGTCAGAGATGCAGCAGGGCTGGTGTGAGGCTCCCATGAGGGGCAGACAGTGAATACAGTAGAGAGAAGGGGCAGGTGCAGGGCCATTGCCTTGCCCTGCCCTACACCCGACCTCAGGGGCCCTGCAGTGTCCGGGCTCTCTGGAGAGCTCCAGGGAGATGCTTACTCTGTGTGGTCGTCAGACCACACAAGCAGTGACATAAGCAGTGTCGAGGGTAGAGAAGGGTACAAATAGCCCGGGTCCAGACACCTGCAGACATGCGGCGAAGCCTTCGGGCTCCCATGGACGGTGCAGTAAGGGTGGGCTGGGGCCCATCTCACCCAGCTCTCAAGGAGGCCCCGCTAACACCCAGATCACGTCTTTACCCCCAGTAGCAGCCCATCAAGGGTTGATAATCGAGAACAGCTACGATCAAGGGTGACTTTGGCACAGACAGGTTGTGCTCATAAACGTTTTTTGCTGTTCCGTCTCTACACACAGCACTGAGATGGATGCTCTCCCTGGCCCCCATCCCAGCGTAGGCTCAGGTGGTGAGTCACACATGGGGACGCATGCACACTCACGTACAGGTTCGCCCCGCCCCCGGCCCCCACAACCTCCCTGCTCTCCTAGCCCCTCACCTGGGCGCAGGGCTGAAGCCCTCACATCAACCCCTCCTCTCACCTGGTGCCAAAGCCCCTTCTGCCCCTTCCCTCCCTGCTCAGTCCATCTGCTCACTTCTGCACCCCCAAACCCCCTTCCTCTGACTCCTCCACCAAAGCCTACACGTCTATCGTTGTCCCATCAATCTTGCAAACTGGTCCTTCCCTGATCTTTGACCCCCATATGACCATCCACTGCTCCGCCTCCCTTCACTGCCAGTGGGTCCCCTTCACATCCTCAGCACCCAGACTGCCTTCAGCTTCCCCCCAGATGCACCCTTCCCACAGGCACCCCCAGTCCTTTCTGCTCTCTCCAGTCTGGGATCCTCTAGGCCCTGCTGACACAGGTGACCATGGAAGGTCCCATCCTTGTCCCAGGGACTCTCTGCCATCCTGGTGCCATCCTCCCTCCTAGCGGCACCTCCTGTGCCTACCATCCCATCTCCCCACAATCTACTACACGCACGCATCCAACTTAAACTTGCTCATCACTCATCTCTTCCCTAATTGTGGACATTCTTCCTCTCTCTCTCTTTTTAAAAAGATTTTATTTATTTATTCATGAGAGATACAGAGAGGCAGAGACACAGGCAGAGGGGGAAACAGCATCCCCAGGACCCCGGGATCACGACCTGAGCCAAAGGCAGACGCTCAACCACTGAGCCACCCAGGTGCCCACATTCTTCCTCTCTTGAGGACCTCAAATTTTTGAATAATTCTTGATTCCTCTTCCTATAACTGCCCTTAATATTCTGCTAATCACCAAATCCTGTGCATATTTAATAAATATCATTGAAGTGCTGATAAAACAACCTTGTGGTGGGCGCACAGAGTTCTGAGTTCTAGAACCAAGTCCAGCACCAGCTATGGAACTCTGTGCATCTCAGTGCGCTTATCTGAGAAGTGAGGCTGTGGACTAGAAGAGCTTGGACTCTGGCAAACACCACTGCTCACCCGCCCATTATCCAGTCTCGTTGTGCTCCTTGGCAAAATCTGGATTCTGTCCTGTGTAGTAACGTGCTCCCTGGGTGGCCAGTCTTGGCCTAAGGGTGACACGTGCTGCATCCTGCAGGTCCTTCTGGTCCCAGAGTCATCACCAGCTGAGGGTAAGCAGCCAAGACTCCATGCAAAAATCGCAAAAGGAAAGGTATCTGACTGCTTGATGTCTCCATGGGAAGAGAGTGGTCTATGTTCAGGGGCTCAGAACCTGGGAGCTAGACAGACCCTGAGGTCCACAGGGTCCCAACTCCAGTTCTACTCAGAGACCCAGATATGAGAGTCTCTCTGCTGTTGAGTGACCTCTGGGCCCATATGGAAGTTTCTCCTACCAGTCCTCCTGGAACTGGAAGGACAGGGTGCAGGACAAGTCTTCAGACATGACTGTTGCTCTCTATCCCGTGTGTCTCCTTTTTTCCAGGTTTAGCTGGAACTTCAGCTGTCAGAATAGGACTGGTTTCCGGACCCCACATCATACTGGTCCTTGAAATGTACCAAACATTGCAGCCCTCCATCCCTGCACATGGTAGGACTTGACTTCCCACACCAGGCTCTTGATAAAGATCTTCTTCTTTACTATCTAGGGGCCTCCCTGACACTTTGCAGAGTGGTCAGTGCTAGGAGGAGGATTTCCCCGCTGTCCATGGACCATCCCTTTGGGAATGCTTAGTACACAGAGGCATGGGCCCTCTTCTCCTCTGATTTTAACCTGAATTCAGGAAAGCTAGAATGAAGAAATCAAAATACTCTTTGGAGTGCTGAGTGGAGACTTTCCCCTCTGCTGGGCAAATGCCAGGAACACTCAAAATACTCTTTGGAGTGCTGAGTGGAGACTTTCCCCTCTGCTGGGCAAATGCCCCACAAAGGGCTCAGTGACCATCAGGAGCTCCTCTGTCTATCCCTGCCTGCCACACCACCGATTCCAGCTTCCCAGCAGGACCACAAGCTCCTCCTGCCCCCTGTATGGGGCTTGGCCCAGCCAGGGACCACAGGTGCAAGCCTTTCTCCAAACCAGGGGCCACTCTTCCTGCACCATCACTCAGAGGCCAAGTGTGAATAGCACTTTGTGCTGTTGCATTAGCAACTGTTTATGGGACTTCACATTCAGGGGCGTGTGAAGCCCTCATTGCAGTTCTCACAGCTCTTTCTAGCATCAGACACTCAGAGAGCCAGGTGAGGGTTCAACTCCTTAGCAGCAGTACCCCAGCTGTGGGCGGTAGGGGGTTACCAAAGCTGAGGTGCCTCTCCGGGATCTTCTCCCCAAAGAGAGGCAAGCTGAGAAAGGGAGGGGGGAAGGAAGTTGATATTTGGTCACAGCCTCAGAAGAAGTACCTTGAGCATGTCTGGGAGAAGCTGTGCCATGTGGAGAGACCCTAGCCCCAGGCAGCGGGCACAGGAGGCTGAAGAAGGAGAGCGTGATCTCTCTCCCCACTTAGAGGCCAATCAGCCTTAGAGTAGCTCTGTGACGGCTCTTAAGCCAAATTGCTCTGTGCCTGCAGTGTGGTGGACCCCACTCCCTGTCTCCAGGGGAGCCCCCTGGAGATGCCCTCTGGAAGTCGAGGTGAGGGCTCAGTCGCCATTTGAGTACTCTCCACTAGAGGGCAGCTCTGGACAGGGTGGGAGCTCCCAGGGCCTCCAGGGCTCAGGGCTCTAGAAGGAGTTCCCACAGAGTGGAGGGTGAGGCATCCCCTCCACTGTAGTACATTCTGGGTCCTCCATAAACCAGCTTCTTGGAGGCCACATGGCCCAGCACCCTCCAGTCTGAGGTCAGAACAAGCTGCCCTCATACTCAGTTTGCCCAAGAAGTCCCAGATGTCCTGGCCTCTTCCGTGGTGAAGAGGGAGCCCAGGGTGCTGCTGAGATCTGAGAGGCATGTCAGAGCTGCCCAGGTGGCCCTGAATGTTCTTTCCAGCACTCACGAGAGGTTTGCTTCTCTCAGAACCACAGGGGAAGGAGGGATGGCTTTGTAGGGCTGAAATCTTGCTTATCCCTAGCTAAGAGTCATGTGGTAGCCCCTTTTAAGAAGACAAATAAAAATGTGACATGAGTCTGGGTGCTGGCTTAGCCAAGCTCCTAGAAGAAAGCCCAATTGCAGAACACACAAAATCAGGGCTGCCGTGGGCAGAAGAGGGTAAACAGAGTCCCATCCTCTGAGTATCCCATCTCCACTTCCTGGCTTTGAGCCCTCACTGAAGTGCCTCTTGGAGAGGCTGAGTCTCAAGGATACAGTTTGAAAATCTGTAGGCAAGGCAGCCCGAGGCCTTGGGCGTGGTCATAAGCCCAGGCAGCCCCAGGTCAATGCACAAGGGAAAGTAACCTACTGCCTGATAAAGGGGAGGGGGCTAGGATGCAGGAGGAGGCCCTCCTCACATTGGGGACAGCCTTTCTGTTGACAGATGAGCTGTGTCATCCACAAAAACCCTAGGGGAAAAACTGTGGCCTTCTGAGTAGATTCCTGATAGACAAAGAGGACAGCCCAGGGTCTCTGAGCCAGAGCCGCACGGCCCCTATGGCTGTCACAGGCTCAACCGGAGTCAGCCTGAGACACAAGGACTTCCTTGAGGCCAACCTACAACTCCCCCTGCCTGGCCCAGCCCCATGTGTGCATGGCGTAGGATGCCAAGGCCAGCAGGAGCGTGCTTCAGCCTGGGAGGCAGAGGCCTTGCCTGGCAAGTCCTTTGGGCTCAGAGACACTGTTTCCATCACATTTCCAGCAAAGACTGGAAGGAGCGTTTTACATTGTTCTAAGGGGCTCCCTAAAAAGGAAACGGATCTTAAAATACACGTAGAGGCACACCCAGAAACAATCCCCACACGTGCGTACATAGAAACCTCGCAGATACAATACGGGCACCGACACCTGTGTGCGGCTTAATACGTCCGTGGCCCACAATACGGTGCCCGAGACGGTACTGCAAGGTGCTCGGGTGGGGGTCCCCGGGCCAAGAGCAATCCGTGGCTGTCTAGCTCTGTGTCCTCAGGTAAGTTAGTCCCCCTCTCTGAGCCTTTGCTTTCTCCTTTGTAAAAGTGCCTGTGTCCCTGCCACCTACGTCCAGGGAGCTGAGGGGGAAGCTGGCCTGCAGAGCCCTAGTTTGGGGTCTGTGCCTGACCCTGTGCGCGGACGCCCAGGGTGGCGGTGCGGAGTGGGGGGCTCTGGAAACCAGGGGGCACTCGCTCCCTGAGTGATGGAGCGTGGCCTGGGCGCCCATCGGTGACAACGAGGGTCCTCAGCAGAGTCCGGGCCCGCAGCCGGGACGGTCCCAGGCCGGGAGTGGGGCCCTGGTCACCGGTGGGCCGCGAAGCCCCGGGAGCGACCCGCAGGTCCCCGGGGAGGGGGCGCTGACTGCAGGGACACAAGGCGGGGAAGAGCCAGGATAAATATAGAGCAAGAGACACTGTAAATAGAGCGGTGACGGATGCAAAGGGGATGAGCAGAAACGGCCCGTAGGGAGAGCGGCCTCGGAAGGCCGGCCCAGCCAGCCAGCCACTGACACGGCGGACAGAGAGAAGGACCAGCGTCCGGGCCGTGGGCTCGAGTGGCCCACGTGAGGCGGGAACGGAGGATGGAAGCACGGCGTCCCCGCTGCCTGTGACCTCTGGGCCCGCTTCCTGGCCTGGACACCCCACGGGCCTTCCTCTCCTGGCCACGAGAGCCACTCCGAGCCCCGGCGGCGACGGTCACCGCGGGCGGGCGGGACGGGCAGGAGGGCGGGGGCTTCCACAGGGCTCCGAACCCAGAGGCCCGGGCCACCGCCTAGGACCTTTGCTTGTCAGCCCTGCATTTTAATGGCTTTAATGAGACCCGGAGCAATTGCCTCCCTGCGGAAGGTGTTTTTCCTCTATGATGCCTGGCCCTGTGACACTAGGCCTCTTCCCTGTCCTGGCCTCACCTCCTCTGGGGGGGAGCACCCTGGAAATTCTGTCTTCTTTTTAGGACTGTAATTAATGCCTTCCCAGGGGGATAAGCGAACGTGCTGGCCATGTACCTAATCATCTGCCACCCAGAAGTGGAGTCGGCCGCTGCCCCCACTGTGGAATGGGGTGGGTGGAGGGGGGAGGTAGGAGGGTAAGGTGGCTTCGGCTCCCTGATGGGAGAACCGGGGTACGGGGGGTCGTGTCGCATGCTCACGTCCGCTGGACTGTTTACCTCCAGCACTGGGCTCGTCGCAGTGATGGTCACACTGAGTGAGGGCCGCGTGGGGCTAGGTAGGGAGAGATGGGGGGGCTGCGTGACCAGGCCCACAGGGATCCCAGTGGTGGGGAAACACTGAGGCATGCGCAACCAGAGGGAAGGGAACCCCGAGAGACCCACCTTGTCTGTCTTAAATGTTATAGGCAAGAGAGTTTCATGATAGTTACAAACTGACCACTGAAAGTGACCCAACTTCAAGGAGACATAAACATGGTGCTAAGTGGTGACCTCAAGAAGATCTAAGTTCCTTGGTCAGTTTTCTATAAAAGATTGACCGTAAAAGTCCCCACTGGAGAACCATTCGGGACCCCTCTCACTCTGGAGAGATTTTTTCTTTCCTTTCCTTCTCACCTTCACGTAATAAACTTTCTTTTTTTTTTAATTTTATTTTTTTATTCATGAGAGACACAGAGAGAGAGACAGAGGCAGAGGGAAAAGCAGGCTCCATGCAGGGAGCCCGACGTGGGACTCGATCCCGGGTCTCCAGGATCAGGCCCTGGGCCGAAGGAGGCGCTAAAGCGCTGAGCCACCCAGGCTGCCCAACACGTAATAAACTTTCAGTTCACTTCACCTTTTTGTGTCCATGGGATTCATTCTTCAACCAGATGAGACGAAATCCTGCAACATCTGGTACGGCCTCTGCTCTGACTGACCTTAAACTATGTCCCCTTGTGGTTTCTCCGGTTCCCATCTCCCTTTCTGAGCGTGTTTCTTGGTCTCTTTTACTGATTACTCTTTTTCCACTTGCCCATAAATGTCAGGGCTCCCCCGGTGCCACTCCAGCCCGTTCTTCTTCCCACTCTGAAGCCCTAACTTAGGAAACCCATTCACCCCCAGGACCCATTGCACAAGAACACCAGCCCCCAAGCCAGGCCCAGGGGGGCAGAGAGGAAAGACCGTCCCTGCACTCAAGGAGCTCAGTCTTCTAGGAGAGCAGCCAGAAACAAAGCAACCATAAAGTCGATGAGCTCAGTGCTTGTAGGATATGAGAAGGGCTGAGACAGCCAGCACTTTTGCCCTTATATGGAAAATGAAGATTTTTCAAAGGGGTGTTGGGGTGGTTAAGTAGTGGAAAGTGCTTGCAATGGTACCTGAGGAAACGGTCAGTGCTTAGCGAGTGAAGACGTGTATGATGGCTTGAGCCATTATTGAGACCCACGTCAGTGTCCAGCTCACACTCTTCCCTCTGGTTGCAGGTGAGCACAACCATCCCTCCCCACAGGCCAGTCCCTGTGGGCATCCAACAGGCACTGCAAATCTAACATCCCAGTGGAACATCGCCCATGTCCTACTGCAGTCCTGTAGTGACGACACCACCATTCACCCATTGGTCCAGTTGCCTGAGCTACAACCCAGCCGCCATCTGCACTAGTAATGGTGTCCTGGAAATTCTAGCAGGGTTAGGCTGAGGCATGAGAACTCCTGAACTAAAAGTTAAAGATAAAAAGACAAGCATGGAATTCTCGTATAACCCATTCCCATGTATGCCATTCCACCTCATAGGTTAACACCCAAAATAGTTGCAAATGGATACTCAAACAAACGTTTGTACACAAATATTTTTAGCAGTACTATTCATGATAGTCAGAAGGTGGTAGCAACCCAAATGTTCCTCAGTGGATGATTGGATAAATGAAATGGGGTGTATCTATGCAATGGAGTACTAGTCAGCCACAGCAAGGAATGGAGTACTAGCACATGCTACTCGTGGAAGAGCCTGGAAATTCTGCTAAGCGAAAGAAGCCAGACACAGAAGGTTACACATTATATGCTGCCATTTACGTGAAATGTCCAGAGTAGGCAAATCCACAGTGATAGAAAGCACATTGGTGGTTGCCAGGGGTTGGAGAGGAGGGGAAATGAGAAGTAACTGCTTAATGGGTTCAGGGTTTTCTTTTGGAGTGGTGGAAACGTTCTGAAACCAGACAGAGGTTGTGGTTGCACAACATTATGAGTGTACTAAATGCCACTGAATTTTTCCCTTTTAAATGGTTAATTTTATGTTATGTGAATTTCACCTCATTTTTAAAGGAGCCTGTAAGGTTTTCCCTGGAGAATCTGTTGACCTTGAACATAGACCCTTTTCTGTTATGAGAATAGGAATGCCAGCACTTCCAGGTGAGAAAGGCTAGCAGTGTGAACACTCAATAGGGAACTTGGGGCCAAAGGATGGGGAACTGGCTTACAGAAAGCCTCTTTCTCCTCTACAACCCTCCTCAGATGAGCTGGCCTTCCCACAACTGCCCCCATGGGGAGGCTATTGTCTTGTCAGTGTAGGACTGGTGCCCCTGGGACAGAGGGTGGGACGCAGGCACCAGCATTCAGGCCTGGCCTCAGCAGCCCAGGCACCCTGAGCAGCCTTGAAGCTATTTGAGCCTCAAAGCAGAAGGCAACTCCACCCCATCCCATGAGCTGCTGAGAGAGAAAGTCAGGGGAATCCTGCCGCTCTGGCCCCAGGACTGCTGGGGCTGGTCCTGCTCTGGAAGTTCCCGGGGTCAGGAGCAGGGAGGCTGTGCTCTGTGGGGCTGCTCCTCCAGAAGGTGCCCAAAGGGCCAGGACATTTAATAGCAGGGAGTGAAGGGCTCTGGCCGGAGCAGTGGGCCAAAATGCAGCTGGAGGCCCCTTCCCATCATGCCTTACAGCCATGGTCAATGACTGGCCTGGTCTTGGATAAGAATGCTCATTCTGGAACGAGTCCCAAAGGGCTCACACTGGGACAGTTGGCCAGGGGATGCTAATGCTGATTCGGTCTCTAGAGCACTGGGCTGGGGAAAGGAGCAACCCAGGTAAAGCAGATGAGATGGTAAGGTATGGTGGCAGTTGTTCCACTGCCCCGAGATTGTGCAGTTGTCTGGGTCTCCACTTGACAGAGATTCGGGTGAAGGTGTTATCTGCGTGGGGCACTTGCTTCCAAGTGCTCCTCCCTCCAAAGCCAAACCAGCCAGCAGAAGCTGGTAGCAGGGGATCCCTGGGTGGCACAGCGGTTTAGCGCCTGCCTTTGGCCCAGGGCGTGATCCTGGAGACCCGGGATCGAATCCCACGTCGGGCTCCCGGTGCATGGAGCCTGCTTCTCCCTCTGCCTATGTCTCTGCCTCTCTCTCTCTCTCTCTCTCTCTCTCTCTCTCTGTGACTATCATAAATAAATAAATAAAAATTAAAAAAAAAAAAAAGAAGCTGGTAGCAAAGGCTGAATTAACTGTTGGGAGACTGGACCTATCACAGGGTACCTTGACCCATTAGCAGCTCGGGGCCCCACCCCTCCACCAGCAAGGCCCAGGGCTAGACAGACAGGTCTGTCTGTCTGTCCTCTTGACTCTCCTCTGGCTGCCCAGTTTCCTGGCCTCTGGATTCCAGCTGGGGATCAATTTTCTGCTCCCCTCTTATTTTGTGTTATCATCCCACTTTATCTTCCCTGTGCATTTTTCCTTTCTCTGAACAATTCCTCTTGCTCTTCTAACTTGGAGGGGAAGGAGGTAGAAGGAACAAAAGCGAAGGAGGAGGGTCTGTTGGCTTCTCCCTACAATTCCCCAGGTTGGACTCACAGACTCCCCTTCTGGAGATTTTGAGATAATGATAAGACCCACTTAGATTTTTATATTATTTTTTCTCCAAATGACTGCAGTCCTGTTGATTGTCCATTTCTCCCTCCCATCCCCCTCTCCCCATCTCTACACAACTGCTTTGGGCCCTTCCAGCCCATCCCTGAATCACTGGCAGCAGCCAGCAGCTGTCGGACCCACCTACCTCTCTGCTCCAGCTCGTCCCTCTGCAGGCCATCCCGGTGAACATCTGAGCACTTCACCTGCCTACTTCACAGTGTGGATCTGGACCACCAGCATTGGCATCCCCTGGGAACTGGTTAAAAAAGAAAAAAATGCAGGACCACATCTCAGGCCTATCGATTCAGCAACTCTCAGGGCAGGGTCCAACAATTTGTGTTTTAACAAGCTCTCCAAGTGTTTGTGATACTGCTGAAGTTGAAAACCACTGACCTACTTAAAAGCTTCAGTGGTTCCCACTGCCAGGCCCAGATTCCTTGGCATGACACCCAGAACCTCTGGGACCGACTCCCTGCCTATCTTCTGAATCCTGCCTCCTCCTCCCCAAACCTTACTGCCATCCCCACCCCCAGCACACCTTGCATCGACTTCTCCACCTAGCAAGGACTCCTTGGACAAGGGCCGTTGGAGGCCTCTATGCCCTGTTCCCCCAGGCTGGGTGTCCTTTTTTCTCCTCTCAGGGCACACTGGCCACTCCTTCTCTGGGTGCCCCCCTGCAGCCTTGCCTAGCCTACAACCCTACTACTTAATAGCAGCCTCTCCCTCTCTCGCTGCCTACCTAGACTGTGAGCTCTTTGAGGGCACGGCCACGAGTTTGCACTGTTGAACACCAGCACCCTGCATGTATATGGCCGCTGATTCAAAGCCACGCCTCAAGCACTGCTCCCTAGGCTGTCACGACTTCTCTGGACACATACTGCCACACAGGCACAGTTGTTTCACTTTACTACAGAGTTCACTATTACTACAGAGATGTTGCTGGGCCCCCAGAGGATGCAAAACAAGCTCCCTGCAGCTCTTCCAGACCAATGCTCTTATTAACCTGGCTTCTGGGGGCATCCAGAGTACATGGAAAGAAGTAGGGAGTTGAAGTCCAATCACCTGTGTTTGTACACTGAATCTGTCACTTTCTAGTCCTGCGACCTCAGGAAAAGCTCCATGACTCAATTTTCTCAACTGTAAAATGGAACTATAGAAGTTTAGATAAGTGTATGTCTTAATTGGAGTCCACTCTGGAAGCAGATCCTGAGGCAAGGATTTGGATGTGGGCAATTTATTCAGGAAGTTAGTCCAGAGACTGGGAGAAAAGATCTGGGGAGAGCAAGTCAGGAGAGAGGGAAAACCAATACAACTCTCACTGCAGGTAATCAGGCCTCCATCCTGTTGGAACCCCTGAGATGAGAAGCATGCAGAATGCCCCCCTAAGACTGTCCATCCAAAGGACAGGAGGGGGATGCCTGGGTGGCTCAGCGGTCTAGTGCCTGCCTTCCACCCAGGGAGTGATCCTGGAGTCCCGGGATCGAGTCCCACGTCGGGCTCCCTGCATGGAGCCTGCTTCTC
The DNA here is from genome assembly GCF_011100685.1 of Canis lupus familiaris. Taxonomy (NCBI): domain Eukaryota; kingdom Metazoa; phylum Chordata; class Mammalia; order Carnivora; family Canidae; genus Canis; species Canis lupus. The sequence goes on along the minus strand of NC_049244.1, from coordinate 31,962,769 downwards.
CCTCTGCCTGTGTCTCTGCCTCACTCTCATTCTCTCTCTCTCTCTCTCTCTCTCTCTGTCATGAATGAATAAATAAAATCTTAAAAAAAAAAAAACAAAGGACAAGAGGCGGACTTCCCATCTCCCATTGGTTAAGGACTGACATGCCTGTTAACTTCCCACTCCCTCCTCCAGGCTATACTTCAGAGGTGCTCTCGTCTGCAGATGTGTGGGATTCTGAAGCTTCAGGGAAGGCCTGAGGCAGAGAAGTGGAGATGCGCAAGGGGCACTTGAGGAGGGCTTGAACTCATGTGGAACTTGCCACCATGGCTGCAGCTGAAATTGGAGGTGGGCTGGGGAGAGAAGAAATGGGGCCCGCGGGGCATCTGCACCAGTCTGTGAACACACACTCCCATAGACCATGGCCATGACCACCTCTCATGTGGCCTTGTTCCACTGCCCCGAGATTGTGCAGTTGTCTGGGTCTCCACTTGACAGAGATTCGGGTGAAGGCAGGAACTCTGTCTGTCTTGTATCCCCAATGGAGAGAGAGCCCTGCACATGAACATTCTCAAAACCACTT